>NW_012102210.1:1405850-1466394 GCF_000951045.1 Mandrillus leucophaeus
CTCCCTTGTTCAAGCAATTCCCCTGCCTCAGCCTCCCAAGTAGCTGGGATTACAGTCACATGCTACCATGCCCTGCTATTTTTTTTGTATTTTTAGTAGAGAGGGGGTTTCACCATGTTGGCCACACTGGTCTCGAACTCCTGACCTCAGATGACCCACTTGCCTTTGGCATCCCAAAGTGCTGGGATTACAGACTTCAGCTGCCATACCCAGCTGCCATACCTCCTAATACTGTTACATTGGGAATTAAATTTCAACACAAATTTTGGAGGGGACACAAACATTCAAACCATAGTACTTGGTATGATTAACCTTTTTTAATTTTAGCCATTCTACTATGTGCATAGTGATATCTCATTGTGGTTTTAATTTACATATCCCTGAGCATCTTTTCATGTGCTTTTTTTTTTTTTTTTTTGTCATTCATATATGTTTTTTGGTGAAATGTTTAGTCAAATCTTTTTATCCATATTTTTATCCCAACAACTCAGTTGTTTGCCTTCCTATTATTAAGGTGTGAGAATTCTTTATATAACAGATACACTTGCAAATATTTTTCCCAGTCTATAGCATATCTCTTTCATTTATGTCTTTCAAATAGCAAAACTTTTTATTTTGAAGAATTCTAATTTAATATTTTTTCTTTTACATTGTGCTTTTATGTCATAAGAAATCTACCTAACCAAATGTCACAAAGATTTTCTTTTATGCTTTCTTTTAGAAGCGTTATAGTTTTAGCCCTTACATTTAGGTCTATCATCTATTTCATGTTAATTTTTTGTGGTGTGAGTTGAGGATCAAGGTTCACATTTTTGCATATGTATATCCTTTGTTCCAGTTCTAAGTATTGAAAAGAGTATCTCCATTGACACCCTTGGCACCTTTGTGGAAGGTCAACAGACCACATCTGTTCCATTGATCTGTGTGGCTATCATCACACCAACCCCACACCATCTTGATGACTGCAGTTTTACAGTCATGAAATCAAATAGTTTAAGTCTTTTAACTTTATCCTTTTTTACAAAATTGTTTTGGATATTCTAGGTCTTTTGTATCTTAGGATCAGCTTATCAATTTCTACCTCTTTTTCTCCCTGTCTCAAAAAAAACCTGCTGGGATTTTTATTTGGATTGTTTAAAAATCTATAGATCATCTGGGGGACAATTAAATCTTAATATTGAGTTCTCTAATTAACGAACATGGTATATCTTTCTATTTATTTCAGTTGTATCTAATTTATCTCAGCAATATTTTATAATTTTCACTCTACATGTTTTGCACACAATTTGTTATACCTAGCCTTGATTATTTTAAGATTGTAATGCTCTTGCAATTGAGGTTTTTAATTTCAATTTTCAATTGTTTATTTTTGTATTTTTCTTTAGAATTTTCTCTTTCTAGAGCTTTATGCTGTTTCTCATTCATAATATTTTGTGTGCTCTTTTTTGTCTTATTAGCACTGCTAAAAGTTTTCTTATTTTATTAGCCCTTACACAAATAAATACTGGTTTGTTAAATCTATTGACTTTTCATTTTCTAATTAAGTTTTGCTTTTGTCTATTGGGGGAGCCCCAATATTTCAACATAGGCTCTTTCTATTTTCCATAAGTGTCAACTGGCTGAGAAACAAAGAGAGGCAGTACAAAGAGAGGAATTTTACAGCTGGGCCACTGGGAGTGACATCACACATCAGTAGGACTGTGATGCCCGCCTGAGTCTCAAACCAGCAAGTTTTTATTAAGGGTTTCAAAAGGGGAGGGGGTGTAAGAACAGGGAGTAGGTACAAAGATCACATGCTTCAAAGGGCAAAAAGCAGAATTACTAATAAAGGTCTAACAAACATCACAAAGCAAAGGGCAAAAGCAGAACTACTGATAAGGGTCTATGTTCAGCGGTGCACGTATTGTCTTGATAGACATCTTAAATAACAGAAAAAGGGTTTGAGAGCAGAGAACCAGTCTGACTACAAATTTACCAGGGCAGAGTTTTTCCCCACCCTAGTAAACCTGAGGGTACTGCAGGAGACCAGGGCGTATATCAGTCCTTATCTCAACTGCATAAGATAAACACTCCCAGAGCAGCCTTTTATAGACCTTCCCCCAGCAATGTATTCCTTTCCCAGGGTATTAATATTAATATTCCTTGCTAGGAAAATAATTTAGCGATATCTCTCCTACTTGCATGTCCATTTATATGCTCTCTGCAAGAAGAAAAATATGGCTCTTTTTGCCCAGCCCTGCAGGCAGTCAGACCTTATGGTTGTCTTCCCTTTTTCCCTAAAAATCGCTGTTATTCTGTTCTTTTTCAAGGTGCACTGATTTCATATTGTTCAAATACACATGTTTTACAATCAATTTGTACAGTTAACACAATTATCACAGTGGTCCTGAGGTGAGGTGCAACCTCAGCTTACAAAGGTAACAGGATTAAGAGATTAAAGTAAAGACAGGCATAAGAAATTATAAAAGTATTATTTGAAAACTGACAAATGTCCATGAAATCTTCACAATTTGTGTTCCTCTGCCATGGCTCCAGCTGGTCCCTCCATTCGGGGTCCCTGAATTTCCACAACGTTTGTCATTATTAATTTTTTTCCTTTTGCTTTCATTAGGTTTATTTCATTGCACTTTTTAAAAATTTGTTAACTGTTGAATGAATTTTGCTTTCATTCTATCTTATTTAATTATTGAGATGGCATTGTACTGTGACCACTTATCTAAACTTGAAGAACTACATTTCACAGAATTCTCTTCCCTATATGGGTGCTGGTTAGATTTGGCCCTGTGGGAAATTTACATTGCATTTGGAAGGCAGGGGTGAAGGAGTAGTCACTTTTTAAAATCAAAGGTCAGTGTAGGGCCAGGTACTGCTGATTGCAGTTTACAAATTGTAGAATATCTGCTTTCTGACCTTGCCAGTGAGGGCAGCACTCAGGCTCTCAACTCCCACTGGGTCTCCTCCTGCTTCTCAGAATTCTGGTCCTGTTGCGTGTGCTGCTGATGCCAGCCTATTACAGGTAATAACACAGATTCCCATTTGTCCTGACGGGTCTCAGTTCACCCTTACTGTCCCTTACTTCTCATCCCTCTCCCTTCCTGGCTTAACATAAACGGGGGATTTTCACTGGAATTAACAGATGTTTTTGGTCCATGTAATTACTATAAATTTCTTTTTAACTTGGTTAGCTCTCTAAAGAGTTTTTTCTCTCTCTTTATTAAATTTTTAACTATGTTACTAGCAATAATTTATATATTAACCAAGTTTCATGGTTTTGTTTGTAGTCACAATTTCTTTTTTTTTTTTTTTTTTAATGGAATCTTACTCTGTCACCCAGACTGGAGTGCAATGGTGCAATCTCAGCTCACTGCAAGCTCCGCCTCCTGGGTTATGCCATTCTCCTGCCTCAGCTTCCCGAGTAGCTGGGACTACAAGCACCCACCACCACGCCTGGCTAATTTTTTTGTATTTTTTAGTAGAGATGGGATTTCACCTTGTTAGCTAGGGTGGTCTCGATCTCCTGACCTCATGATCTTCCCACCTCAGCCTCCTAAAGTGCTGGGATTATAGGCATGAGCCACTGCACCCAGCCACCACAACTCCTTTTACAGTACATCTTTCATATCGGAGTTCTTATTTTTATTCACTTCTCAATTTTATTTCCTCAAGCAATTTTTCTGAATAAATAGTTTACTTTCTGAATCCTAGTATAACCAAGAATGTCTCTATGTTTCCTAACTCTGTGCTCTAACCTTGGGCTTTTCATAGGTTTCCTAGGTAACCTGTCTATTCACTTCCAATGCAAGATATAAGCTTGCTACCCCTCTCCCAATCCTAATGATTCTGAAATCATAAAGAGTCTTACCTTCTAAGGAGGTCTATCAGCACACAGGTGGGGAGAGGAAGAGAGGAGCTGGGAGTAGAACACACACCATGGGAAAAGGAATATTCAATATTCTTGAACTCATATCAAACTCAAAATTCAACAAAATCTTTTTGACTGGAGATACACAAAGATAGGATGAGAAAACTTTGCAGGGGAAGAGATACTGAGACACACAGCATCCAGTTCTACCCAGCAAGTCTCTGGTTGATTGATGGCTTCCTTTCTATGTTTTAAAAATGAATGCAGACGTAGAAAGGGTGGGTGAATAGGCAGATGGATAAATATAAAGAAAAAAAATGGTATTTCAAAAATACAATGATGGTTTGAGCTACCTTGCCTGCCAGAGGGCAGAATTCCATTTAGGAAGTTCATTTTCATTTTTCTTAAAAATGCCTTAATAGTTGTAGCAGAAACTATTAGATGTCTATCAAAATGCCATCTCCCTTCCCTCCATAGTGAGTTTTATCTAGGAAGTGAATACCAGCCTGATACCACTCTTACTAGTCCCACTTTCCACAAGGCAAGGCCACATGACCAGTCTCACTACACAATGTGAGCAGCAGTGTTGTGCACAACTGCTGAGCCAGGCCCATGTTCCCTAAGACCCACTTCTCCACATTCCCTCAGATGACTGAGATGGTAAGGACTGGAACATCCCGGGAGGTGAACGCTCAAGTTGACAGAGTTGTCGTCAGCCTGGTTTCCTGAATGACTGGCTGGAGCAGAGACTCCTCCCATCATCTCCCTCTACATGAAATAAATCAATTGTTTTCAGTCACATGGTTTTGAAGTCTTTTTTTTTCCATAAGATTTTTCTAACTAATACAGTGGAATTCTCAGTGAGTCAAAACCAATTTCTCCCCATTCCCTACCTTTCTGCTGCTTCCATGGTAGGAAAAGAGTACAGAAGAAAGCTTGATTGTTCTACAGAAGATTGTGCTCTCACACACAACAGTTTTAATGGGCAGCTTGGGAGAAGAAGAATGAGGTCACCTGGAATGTGAAGAGAAATGTGGAGACAAAAGAGGACCATGGTGACACGGAGTGCAACAGAGAAGGGGTAGTCTGATAAACTCTCAGTGGTGGGCATAACTGAGTACAAAAACATCTAATACTCAATGTGATGCAGTCCCTTGAACCTTCAGGAAATTCTACAATGCAAAATTGTCTCCTGTTAAATGTTTATCTGGGCAGAGATTACAGTGTGGTTAAGCAAGTGTAGTGTTGGAGAAACAGCATAAACTTTAGAGCCAGATCTGGACTCAAGTCCCTTCATTTATGTGTCTGCACAGCTTACATTCTGCAAGCTTGAGTTGCCTCATTATGAAATGACTAAATAATTCCCTCTAAGACTTCCAATTAAACATGGTAGATTGTGCCACTCTTCTGCAAAGTCCCACTCCTACAAAAGTAAAATAATTATTTATTTATTTATTTATTTATTTATTTATTTATTTTGAGACTGAGTCTCGCTCTTGTTGCCCAGGCTGGAGTGCAATGGTACGAGCTTGGCTCACCACAACCTCCACCTCCCAGGTTCAAGCGATTCTCCTGCCTCAACCTCCTGAGGAGCTGAAATTACAGGCATGCACCACCATGCCCGGCTAATTTTGTATTTTTAGTAGAGACGGGATTTCTCCATGTTAGTCAGGCTGGTCTCGAACTCCCAACCTCAGGTGATCCACCCGCCTCAGCCTCCCAAAGTGTTGGGATTATAGGCATGAGCCACCAAGCCCAGCCAAATAATTATTTTTTAGGCACAAACTCACAAAGACAAATAGAATAGGAGTAAACAGTCACAAAATATTAAGAAGTGGTGAGTAGACAGCCAAATGATACCTGACAAGACACTGGGGAAAGCTCAAATCCAAATGAATTGTTGGGGAAGACCAAAGATAGGTTCATTGCGCTTCAGAGCCCCTGAAAATCTAAGAATTAGAAGTACCAGGTAGGCTGGTTGTGTGGTTCACGCCTATAATTCCAGCACTTGGGAGGCTGAGGCGGGTGGATCACCTGAGGTCAAGAGTATGAGACCAGCCTGACCAACATGGTGAAACCCCATCTTTACTAAAAACACAAAAATTAGCTGGGCATGGTGGCAGGTGCCTGTAATCCCAGCTACTCAGGAGGCTGAGGCAGGAGAATCACTTGAACCCAGGAGGCGGAGGTTTCAGTGAGCCGAGGTCACGTCATTGCACTCCAGCCTGGGCAACAGAGCAAGACTGTCTCGAAAAAAAAAAAGAAAGAAAAAAGAAGAAGTACCAAGTACTCCTTGGAAGTGAGAATGCAGTTGGGGCTGAAAATAGAAGATTTGATTGAAAGGCTTTATGAGGGATAATCAGCCCCCCAGTGCCCTCTTCCAACCTTACAGAAGACTGGAGTCCCTCTCTCTAAAAAAATTGAGACAGAGAAGCTCTGAATTCAGCAGCTCTGGGAGCAACCAAGGATTGGGGAGGGGAATTCTAGACTGTAAATGGGAAAATTAGGTGAGGGGAGAATGTAGTCCTCTCCCCTAACTCTGCCTCCACACTCCTGCAGCAGCATGTGTGCATCACCCCGACCCCCAAGCAGGAGATTGTGAATCCCTCTATGATTAAACCAACTATCCCAGGAGAAAAGACCTACGGACACCAACATGCAGTGGTTCCCCAAAGAATTATCCAGCCAGGCTGTCCTAGAACGTCACCATAGTCAAAAAGCCTCATCCATGCACATTGTTTCCAGTTTTTCAGTGCCCCACTCTTAAATACGAGCCAAGGATTGCCAACATATGATGAGGGATGTTGGCAAGAATATAATGGAGGCAATTGGTTGTCAATGTTAATTACAGTATGTCTGAAATGTTGAGAGAAGTTTTCACTTCCTTCAGAGAGATTAATTAATGAAAGTTACAGAAATTAACAACTAAAATGGACAATTATTAATCCCAGAGGAAACAAAAAGTTGCACAAGAAAGGAAATGTGTTCATGGGACACTACATGGTTCAGCTGCAATGAATAGATTATACGGACATAATACCAAGAGTATATATTGGTCCAACCAAAAAGACAATATCATTCCATTGGAAGGCTAGAAAAACCAATACGTCTGTATTCTGGGAAAGGAATGGAGCAAAAACCTCATTTTTAATAGTAGAAGACAATACTAATACCTAAGCCTTCTACAAAAGTCCGTATAAGCATGATATTTAAAAATATGGCCAATAATGTCACAAAAAAACTCAAAATAGCTGCCTCTGGGAAGTGGAATTCAAGAAAGATGAAGGATAAAAATGTTATACTTTTTAAACCATGTACATGTATGACTTTGTCAAAATAAAATACATTTAAATAAGGTGTAGAAGCTTGTGAAAACGTTTTGCAAGTTGATTTGTACTGCACCTGGATAAATTGTCATGAATTCTTTTCTCTTTGTATGTTTTAATATTGATGTATCTCTGCAATTATTAGCCTTCCGGAATTTTTTCTTTTTCCCCCATGTTCCCTCTTCTCCTGGTTGGGTCCTAATGATTGAGGACAATAGTGGTAGCAATGACAACAGCAATGACAGCTGCTAACCTTTATTATCTTATTTAATCCTTGCAATTTGGCAACAGCACGATGGGGTTCATGCTACTTCCTGTTCTTAAAGGAAAGCAAACTGAGTCTCAGGAAGATCCTGTAACTTTGCCAAGGCTGCATAGTAGCAATGGGTGGATCAGGGATTTGAACACAGACATTGTGACTCCGGAGGCTGTGCAATGACAGTTCATGCCATCCAGCTCCCTGTTAGTGAAGCAGATGGGAAATTAGACGCTTCAGTCTGACTGTGGCTGCTGACCTCACACCTGCGGCAGCCAAGAGCCATAAGTGGGAACCACCATCATTAACATAGCACGTGCCATGCGCACTTTGACCATGTGGTTGTTACCACACATCCCTAAGGCCAATATCCCTGCTCCCTGGCAAGGCCCCTGAGCTGGGATCTCACAGTCCCATGATTGAACCTGGTCTCTGGAAAATGCTCATAGATAGTACATGTCATCAGCCTGATGCCCAACCTATGCAATGGGAGCCTCTTTTACTGTCTTCGTTAAGCATCTACTGCATATAACTTGTGGCCTGCAGCACCTGGCTAAGACCTTCCTCCACTCCCTCCCTAGGAGACTGCACAGCCTAGCTGGGAAAGTCAAAGCCATCAAGGATCCAGAAAAAGTTACAAGGTAATAGCACATCTGCAAGGGCGAAATGGAGCCCTCAGCTCAAGACGCTGAATGATGAAACGTGACCCGAAAGTCTTTGCTAGTTCTCCAGTTGCAAGTGGAAACTAATTCCTTCTTCTTGAATATGGCCAGCTCAGCTTGGGCCGTCAGCCAGTGCCTGTCCTTAAGACTGCCATGCTGGAGAGCCCACCTGGAGGTATCCAGCCTGGCAGCTTCTACCCAGGCCTCCCAGAACACTTGTTCTGGGGACCTCAGCCAGGAGTACCAGATGACAGACCATCCCTGAGAGAGGGAGTAAAGAGCAGGGGCTCTCAGAGAAGGACAGCTGGAAGCAGACAGAAGAACACTTGCCCCCCTGAGGCCTCATGGAATTCTGGGGCACTCAGCCTACTGTGCTTCTGTGTCTGAGTCAGGCCAGGGAAACCCTCCCAGGGCCAAGGGCCACACTCAGTGGGCCCTGTATACCCTTCAGAGCCCCTCTGCCTTCCCAGTACTTCACAGAGGAAGGGAAGGACAAGCTTCCAGGAAAGCCAAGGCCCAGCGTGAACCAGAGACTCACCGGGCACACAACCCATCCAAGGATGGGCTGAGATGCAGGGCTTTTGGATCCCCACTCCTGTGCCTTTCGTGAGGTTGCACCTAAGTGACCACCTCCAAAGAGATGAAGGAGGAAAGCAAGGGAAGGGAAGAGGAGGGGAAAAGAGGGGAGGAGAGAGGAGAGGAGATGGTTCACAGCCCAGCTCAAAGCTGGTTTTCAGGCAGGGCCATGGCTGTGTAACTGCTATTCACAGGTCAGGGAAGGAACTTAACCCACTATCCCTCTGTGTGTGTGTGTGTGTGTGCGCGCGCACGCGCATGTGTGTGCATGTGCACAAGTGTCAGACTGGAAGTAGTTGTGAATCACACAACATGCTCTGCACTGGGGAAATGTGAGCTCTGAAGAACCTTCCAGAAACATGTGAGCACCAAGACCCAGGTATTAGTGATGGCAGCAGTATGCTATCTGGTGCAGCTGCTGCCATCACACTGGTGGCTGAAGGGAGGGCATGGGGAGGAGGTGGACAGCCCCCACCCCTGCAGCCCACCACCCTGGGGCCACTGGGATGGGACTGGGCTGGGTCGTATGCCCAAGCCACAGCTGCAACCTGGGCACCCCTGCACTCTTCGGAGCTGGGAGTAGGCAGGAGCCCTGCCCTCCTGGGCTCCTGCTCCATGGAGCACCACCCCCTTCATGGCTACAGCTGTCCATACCACAGCTGCAGACCCAGGCGTCCCTGAACTCTTGCCCCCCTTGCCTTTGCAGGCTCAGAGGTGCCTTCTCCCACTGCCTGGCCTCTCTCCACTTTTGGCGCCCCCTTCCAGTCTCAGAGTAGAGTTGGCACTAAGCCCAGTGCTGTTACAGCCAAGCCAGGTGGGCCCGGCACTGTCACAGCCCAGTCAGGTGTGCGCACACTCCGGGCAGTGCTGACATGCCAGCCTCCTGCTGTCTTGGTCCCCTTCAGACTTTGGGCACTGAGGAGCAGGGGAGGGGAAGCTGAGGGGGGCTGAGGAGAGCTGGGTACTGGCCTGCAGGTACCCCTTGGTGCCAGCAGCCTGGGCACCATGGATGGTCACAGAAGGCAGACAGTCTCCTGGGTGGAAGGGAGTGGGTCACCAGTGAAGCCACATCTTCAGGCCAGTCTGCCAGTCCTACAAACAGGAGGGGAACTCATAGTGCTTTTTCCCGGGCCCACCCATGGCTGCCCAGGGACCAATCAGCACACACTTCCCCCCTCTGATGCCCATAAAAGGCTGGGGCTCAGTCAGAGCAGGGCAGGGGTCAGAGAGAGGATGGGACAGCCAGCTGCAGAGAGGAGTTACCCTCTCTGCTGGGAGCTGAACACTCAGGCTGACTTACCTACAGAGAGAAGCTACCCACTGCGGGTGTCCTCTGAGTTGTTCTAATACTTAATAAATCTCCTCTTCCTCATGTTCACCCTTCATTTATCTGCATACCTCATTCTTCCTGGATGCGGGACAAGAACTTGGGCAAAGGCACCACTGGCCACAGAGATTTCCGGCCAGAAAATCGACACCCTAAAGATCCCATAATATCAGGACTTCGCACCCAGCACTCTGCCCACTCTAACCATTGCTCATAATCAATGGTGATGCTGAGTACCCAGGAAGAAGGAAGTGCCTGGATGGATTTCTGGTCATGCTGACCCACCCTTGGTGTCCACTTTCATGCTCAAGGGGGGCACGTGGAGCAGGGCAGTTGCAGGTCACTCTGCTAATGGGATGCAGGCCAGCCTGGGCCATGGAGCAGCTCTGCACCCCTGGCTCCAGCACTGAGTGTGTGACCCACAGGCAGGGGGCATGTGCACACAGCACTCGCATACCCGCCGACCAGCCTCTGCCACTCTGAGATTTGTGGGGCTTTTCATTCGCCTGTGAACCCGAGTGACTCAGAGCAATGGGGTTTCCAGAACTGCCTCTCTGTAGCTCAAATGACACAGTTGAGTAATCAGAGGGGCTGCAGGGGTCAGAGCACCAGTTTTCTGACCCTCAGGCTGCTGTCTGGACCCTCGTCATAAGGGTCCTCTTCCTTCAGAGCCCTGGGCCTGAACTCGCCACCACTCCCAACCCAGCCCCCATAGCAGGCGCCTGCGTCCCACCTCTCTCCCTGCTGCCCCCACCCCCACGTCCCTCCTTGGTCTCCATCTTGGCAAGCTGGCCTCTACCCCACCCCATCCCCATTTGTATTCTGGGAAAGGCAAAGGGAGGAATGGAACAATGGCCTAAAATTAGAACCCACAACAAAAACATGGCACTCTGAGTCATGCATTGTTCTTTTGCACTGCTCCAAATGCTATGTAGCCACATTGGTTCTGGCCCTGACGAGTGCTGACAACAGGATGAGCACAAGCCAGGCCTCAAGGGAGAGGGGCTGCCGAGTGGCGGCCCCATGGGGCCTGGCTGCTGGATGTCAGAAAACTGGTGGGAGGATGGAAGGCCAGTGGTGCCCTTGGGTCAGCCCTGATGGGCATGGAGATGAGATGCCTGGGCCAGTTGCCTCCGCTTGCACCACCTTCCATCTGCCTGCCATCAGGCAGCCTCCCGACAGCACTTCAGTGCAGTACCATGTGCACGCATGAGGTTTCCCGTTCGTGGGAAGTGAGGGCTGGCTCAGAGCACACATCAGCCATGATCGTGATCATCCCAGGAACTGCTGAGCAGGACCTCAACTGAGCCACACGCTTGTCACCTTCTCAGAAAAAAAAAATGACTCACAGTCATGTTCTCCAGTTTGCACCCACAGGAAGGGGACTATGTCCCTTTACCAGCAGGTTGGGGGCCCCAGCATGGAATCTCATCCCAGAAATCTCTTGTCCATCTTTTCGCCATCCCCACAGCTTCCTTTAAGAAGAAAACAGTGTTTTTAGGTTCCCTTCATCCCGGGGATCCCCCATCACCGCAGGGATGAATCCCCTCATCTGCAGGCAGGCGTGGCCCACTGAGGGGCAGACCGGAGGTGGAACATGGTTCTCCTTGTACTCTGGGCTTTGTGGGAGGAGTGAAGACAAGATAGACAGTTCCCTCATCTTTCAGTGACCCCCAGTGTACTTCAGGGCTCCTCAAAAGCCAGCAAGTGCCAGAACCACCATCCAGGCAGCTGATTTCAGAGCCGACTCCCCGTTCTCAAAGGGCCCGAGCCTATGGGACCGGGAGAGCTCCACAGTCTACCTGTCTCTGGGGGTGGAAGACTACTCTCAGAAGCACGGACTGAGGCCTGCACACGAACAGATTCCCGCGCAGCACATGCACAGGTGTGCCCTGGGCCAGCGGCCGTTTCGGGTGCTCGGGACTGGATGGTCGGAGGAAGGCGCGCGCTGAGCTTGAAGAGTTGGCAGGATATGGAGAGGCAGGAATTGGAAGTGAAAATTAGAAAGATTGTGGCCTGGTGCAGTGGCTCACATCTGTAATCCCAGCGCTTTGGGAGGCTGAGTGGGGCAGATCACCTGAGATCAGGAGTTCAAGACCAGCCTGGGTAACATGGCAAAACCCCGTCTCTACAAAAAATACAAAAATTAGCCAGGCATGGCAGCGCATGCCTGTAATTCCAGCTACTCTGGAAGCTGAGGCAGAAGAATGGCTTGAACCCAGGAGGTGGAGGTTGCAGTGAGCCGAGATTGCGCCCACTCTAGCCTGGGCAACAGAGTAAGATGGATACAACAGAGTATCCATCTCAAAATGATAATAATAATAATAAAATTAGAAAGATTATGAAGAGCTTTGAATGCTGCCAAGAAAGCTGATTTTCACCTGCTGAAAATGGGAAGCGGATGTGGAGACAGACATGTGGTCAGAGCTATTTTCGGACAGAAGCTGGCAGAATATGGAGGTGGCCTGGGAGGCCAAGAGGAGCAGTGGTGGGTCCCTGTTCCCATCCAAAAGACCCCAAGAACAGGACCAGGACTTACTGGACTCTGCATTCGCAGTTCCTGCCTGGTTCGCAGTGGCACTGGTGAATGTGTGTGGTCAGGTGAGTTATGACTGAGAAGGTTCCTGCATTGTCATGCATGAGAGGAGACGGGCCTGAGCTGGGACAGGCTGGTGATGAAGGGAGGGTGGGGACACATGGCGGCACAGGTAGTGAAGGTGGGAGACGAGGCCTCTGGAGCCCTGGGGTGGGGAGGGGCAGGCTGCGGGGTGGGCCTTGGACCCCGTGTGCGGGTCGGGGGTGGTGGTAAAGGTGGTGCAGGGCCAAGACCAGAAATGGAGAATGGATCCTGAGTGGAGTCAGGAGTGGAGTCACTGCTTCTCCAGGATGGCCTCTTGCCCCAAGGCCATGGGAGCAAGGGGGGTGCTGTGGGAGCACAGGAATGCACTGTGAAGCTGCACGTGGGCGCGATGTCCTTTCTCTGGAGTCTTCAGGGGTCTCGCCCTGCCTTGCCCCAGCATCCACCCACAGACCCACGTGTCCCAGATCCGAGAGGAACGTGTCTGCTAAATGCCGTCCCCCACAAAAGGCAAGGGACACACTGTCTCCCCTCACTGCCGGCTGGCATTGTAAGAGGAGCCGCTGGCAGCTGGAAGATGCTCCCAAAGCTGGAGAGTACCCGGCACGTGGCTGGGCTGCGGGGAAGCGGGTGCAGCAGCCACCGGCATCCGAGCCTGGAGGAAAGTCAGGTCTCAGAGGGAATAGAGTGGCGGGGCTCTGTTTAGATTGAAAGAAAATCATCAGAAAACCCAGAGCTTTGGTTCCAGTTCAGACCGGCTCATTGGTTTGTTCTCGTTTTAAGACTCTCTCTTTGTTTATAAAGTGTATTTGTATTTGTTTCCATTTGGGATTCAGCAGATGAGTGCAGTGAATTCCAGGGTCTGCTTCACGGATCAGCTCAACTTGAACACACGCACATTTCACTCTCAGACTGGGGCGCATCCAGGGATGTGTTGTCTCCTCTCTGCTCCCTAGACAGCCCCGGGGCAGTGGTGCCCACACAGACCAGAGACAGGGGCTGCCGCACCAGGAGCAGCAAGGCCTGAAAGACCACAGCTGACCACTATGGAGACTTCCAATGCCTGGCTCATGAATCATCTCATTTAAATCCTTGCAACAACTGCATGCCGTTGGTTTGATGATTAGCCCTGTTTTACAAAGGGAGGGGGAAATTCAGAGAGATGAAAAACATGTCCATGGTTGTTCTGCAGGCACATGCAGAACAGGATTTGAACCCAGGAACCCAAGCAGTCTGGCTCCAGGCCCTACCCTGGACCATCAAGTGTATTCTTTCTGTACAAAGTACTACTGCTCACAAGAGGGAGGTGGCCCCCAGAGCCTTGTCTCCCCTTAAAAGAGAATGTAGAATGAGAGGCAGGGTGGGCAGCGGCCCGGGAGCTGCATGGTCTGTCCTGCCCCACCCAGGAGATGGCTTGCTCCAGGGCTGCCCCCATGATGGCCTCTCCCAGGCAGGTCCTTGAGAGGTTGGAGCAACCAGGACTTTGGGGGAACCATGTTCTTGTACCCCCCGGGCCAGGGCAGTTGCAGAAGCCTGGGGCTCAGGCTGCAGAGGTGGCAGGCAGGACTCTGGGTGCCCACAGCCCCGGAAGGATACCTCACCTACCTGCAGACTCTCCTCTCGAGGACTCTGTCCCAGGGGCTCCAGCAACCCCCTGGGAGGCTGCTCAGGCCCCACTGTTCCCCAGGCCCACCTCTGCTCAGAGTGAGCCTAAAGGAGGAGCAGGAGAGAGAGCACATCTTAAGAGAGAAAGCCACCTTCGTGAGCAGACGCTCGCCTGCTCCATTAGTGCCAAGGTCAGCGTGAGCAAGGAAAACCATTACCATTAATCAACAGCAAGGCTGACCTGAAGCCCAAGTGCTGGGAAATAGGACTGGGTCACCTGGGGAGCAGCTGCTGGGCGAGCTGCAAGGTGTGTGGGAACCCACAGCTCCCTGGCAACCTGGGAAGGCTGCCGGGAGGAAGCAGCCTTTCGAGTGCTGCTGGATGTCCCCAACAGCTCTGGGCCCCATTCCCAAAGGCCTCTGCCTCCCAAGAACACCGCAGGCTGGCTGGCTCCCATGCGGCCCTGAAGCCCACACGGTCAGGAGCAGAAGAAAAGTGGGAAAGGAGAAGTTGCTCTACTGGGGAGGAGGCCAGAGGCCCTGGCATCCCCGGGAACTGCACCCCCTGCAAATTTTCAATTCTGCAATCCCTCCCTGACCAAAATCTCACTCCCCCTGCTCTTTTCTTGGCAGGTGGCCTTGCCTCATGCAAAGGCATAGAGGGGCCCTGCTCCTCTATCCAGAGTTGCCTCTGCCTGTCTGCCCTGACCTCTCTCTGTCCATCAGAGCTCCCCGCTCCACTGCCCCCCACCAGTCCCTCAACACTGATTCTTTGGCCACTCCTTAGTCCTTGCTCTGTACCCACTCTCTGGGCACCCCTGAAATACCAGCTGCCTCCCAGGGCCCCACTGTCCATCCTCTCTGCTCTTCCTGCTCTCCACATGTGCAGATAACAATGCCTGTATTGATTCCTTCATTTCTTATAATAACCTCCTAGAGTTAGAAGGGCACTCAGTAGATGCCGGCCACTCCTCTTCCACAGAAGGCAGTCTGGTCAACTCAGCCACCCAGCCATGTCAGGCGCTGGGCCAGGCATACCGTGATTCTCTCAGTTCACTCCCTGAAGTGTGTGAGACCACTGCCATGAGTCCCAATGTCACATTTTTACAAGGCAAAGTCTACACACAGAAAAGAAGGCATTTTCCTCCTCCATTGTCTCTTTTTATCAGGGAGAAAATATTTTCCTGGAAGCCCCTGATTCCTTGGACCAATTCAGGCATGGTGCTGAAAACCTAGCTGCAAGGGAGGCTGGGGAGGCCTGGTGTTGGAAGGTAGTTCTGCCAAAAAGGAGAGGGGCACCTGCCCATCTGGCTAATGGGATGACCTGCCCTTGACCTTTCCCCTCTCCAGCCCATCCTCCATAATGATACCAGAGTGACCTTTCTAATCTCAGGTTTGATTGTGTTGGTCTCTGCTTAAAAACTTTTAATAATCGACTTCAGATAAGGCCACAGTCCTTGATGTGACATATGATGTCTTCCACTGTGTGATTACAACTTCTCTTCCTGCAATTCCCCCGTTTGGTCAGTTCAAACTTCTCACCATTCCCTCAAACCTTTCCCTACCCCACTCTCTCCTAAATCAGCCTCACAAAATGAAACTATTCATTCATCAAAACACAGTTTATTTGGCTTCCTCATCCCCCTGTTAGGCCAAATACCTACAATGGTGCTAACTCAGAGGCTTTCAATCAGTGTTTGATGAAGGAGGGAAGGAAGGAAGGAAGGAAAGGGAAGGAAGGAAGGAAGGAAAGGGAAGGAAGGAAGGAAAGGGAAGGAAGGAAAGAAAGAAAAGGAAGGAAGGAAGGAAGGAGGAAGGAAGGAAGGAAGAAGGAAGGAAGGAAGGAAGGAGGAAGGAAAGAAGGAAGGAAGGAAGGAAGGAAGGAAGGAAAAGGAAGGAAGGGAGGAAGGAGGACGGAAGGGAGGAAGGAGGAAGGAAGGAAGGAAGGAGGAAGGAAGGAAGGAAGGAAGGAAGGAAGGAGGAAGGAAGAAGGAAGGAAGGAAAGAAAAGGAAGGAAGGAAGGAAAGAAAAGGAAGGAAGGAAGGAAGGAAGGAAGGAAGGGTCAGAGGCATTTGCACCACAGTGACTCCATCTTGTATAGAGGCTGGGTAAAATGAGGCTGAGACCGACTGGGCTGCATTCCCAGGAGGTGAGGCATTCTAAATCACAGGATGAGATAGGTGGGCACAAGATACAGGTCACAAAGACTTTGCTGATAAAACAAGTCACAGTAAGGAAGCCGGCCAAAGCCCATTAAAACCAAGATGGTGACGAAAGTGACCTCTGGTCGTCCTCACTGCTCATTATATGCTAAGTATAATGCATTAGCATGCTAAAAGACACCCCCAGCAGCACCATGACAGTTTACAAATGCCAAGGCAGCTTCAGGAAATTACCCTATATGGTCTAAAAAAGGGAGGAACCCTCAGTTCCGGGAATTGCCCACCCCTTTCCCAGAAAACCCATGAAAAATCCACCCCATGTTTAGCATACAATGAAGAAATAGTAAGTATAAGCAGCTGAGCAGCCCATGCCACTGCCCTGCCTGTGGAGTAGCTGGTCTTTATTCCTTTACTTCCTTAACTTGCTTTCATTTGTTATATGGACTTCCCCTGGCTTCTTTCTTGAGCAACATCCAAGAACCCTCTCTTGGGTTCTGGATCGGGACCCCTTTATGGTAACAGAAAAAAGGAAGGAAGGACAAGAGGAAGGGAACAAGGAAGAAGAAAGGAATGAAGGAAGGGAGGGAGGAAAGAAGGGAGGGAGGGAGGGAGGAAGGAAGATGCAGAAGAGGAAGGAAGGAAGAACAGAAGGAAGGAAGGAGGGGATGAAGACGGGGGGAAGGAAGAACAGAAGGAAGGAAGGAAGGGATGAAGACAGAGGGGAAGGAAGATGGGAGAGAAGGAGGAATAGAGGAAGGGAGGGAGGATTAGGAAGAAAGGGATGGAGGGAAGGATGGGAGAGAGTGGAAGGAAGGAGAGAGGATGAGGAAGGAAGGATATGTATGATGCCCCAGGCATCATTGGGCCCTTTCCTCTTCTGTGGAAAGCATGGAAAGTGCCATTGGCTCCTAGAATAGCCCCGTGGGGCCTCCTGGGCATGACATTTTGTTATAGGTGGTTAGGCATGAGTGGAGCAGGAGAGGGCTCTCCCCCAACTTGCTGGAAATGGCAGGTGATGGTTTGGCAATTATTGCATTGCCTCTCTAAAAATGATAATTTATCACCCAGCTACTGACGGCCCACATTTTTTAACATTAGAAGTGTTAATTGAATGCAGATCCCAGGGAGAAGCGGCTTCCTGGGCATGAGTGTTAAGAGACAAAATGGCAAAGTATGACGTGCCAGGACACGCCACTGGAAAGAGGAAAAATGCTTCAGACGGGCATCTGTGTAACTCCCTGAACACACGGTGCCTGCTCAGTTCCAAAGGGTAGGAGAGCACTGCGCATGCGGGAAGCCCACCCTAAGGGAAGAATCATGGGAAAGAGGCGAGTCTATAAAGTCGTAGGATCATGGTTAAAGCCCCACCCTTTTTTTTTTTTTTTTTTTTTTCTCCTTTCACTCTTTTCTCTTTTGGATATTCAGGCGCCCGCTTGGGTCTCTTCCAAGCTAACTTTCCTTTCTTTCCTGTTCTGAAGCCCGTTTAAATAAATTTCCACTCCTGCTCTGAAACTTGCCTCGGTCTCTTTTTCTGCGTTATGCCCCTCAGTGGAATTCGTTCTTCTCCAGGAGGCAAGGGCTGAAGTGGCTACAAACCCGGACGGATGCACCACCCGTAACTCAGATCGCTTCTACAGCTAACAGTTTTGTCCCAGCTCATCGGTGGAGGTTGAACTAGAGACCGTCCTCTCATCACTATCGGATTCAAGTAGTTTTGTTGTCCCCCAGCCCCCACTTGGGATAACTCCCTCCCACTGTGGGCTATTTTCCTAAGCCAATGAGACACACCAAGTATTTTCCAAAAGATCTACAGCTCTGCAGGGTGCTGTGGTCTCAGTGGAGGGAGCGTTTCTCACTGGTCCCCATGGGGCGCCCTCACATTTAATTCAGCTCACCTCTCCAGCCTGATGGGGCCTCTTGGCCTTTGACCCAGATGCCCTCATTCAATAAGCATATCACCTATGTCTTCAGCTCCATAGCTACTAGAATCATTACACAGGCCTAAACATCCTGCTGAAACCTCCCTCATCTGACCTCAATCTTTTCCTCCATCGACACCCCTTGGGCATGGTCATTCACCCCTGGAGAGCTGGGTAGGAGCAAAGCCTCACTCAGGGTGACCTCAGAAGATGGGGAAGAGAGAAAAACCTGCCCTGGCAGGGGCTCAGACAGACCTGTGGAAAAGAAGGGGAGGCCAGGCTGACCCAGGAAGGGTCAACATGTTGTGGCACTGTGAATTCTTCAACCCGGAAGCTAGTATCCCTCCTGCCCCTTCCTCTGCCTCTGTTTCTCCCTTTTCCTGCCTGACTTCTGTGAGTTGCCTCTTGAAATTCCCAAGAAAGTTCTGTTGGCCAGCTAGTCACCATCCAGGATGGAGCACACCAGGCAGGCAAAATCCCACTCCCAAGGGTGGCTCATGCTCACTCATCTTCAACCAATAGATGACTTCCTTGGACCCAAGTTCTGATTCCTAGGCCAACCAGCTGTGGCCAGAGGGACAGGGTCCCAGACCACAACTCCCAGCACTAGCCTGCAAGGGCTGCTCAAGGCTGCTTTCCTGAGAAGCAGAGGTGGGAATGGCAGGCGCCTGGAGTCCCACAGACCAGCACTCTGGCACCCAGCCCATGAAAACAGGAGCTTGAGGCTTGTAGGCTGTCGGGGAGCTGGGGTCCAGACCTGCCCCTGGAGCAGCCATCTAGTTCCTGCCCCTGATAATGGCACAACTGGCTGTTATCAGGGGCAGGAAGTGCAACTGGGCCAGGGTAAAAAGAGCAAATTGGCAGCTGATACTGCCCTGGTAGGGCCCACCTAGGAGAGGCCCAGAAACAGGCAGCCAAAGAGAGGAGCCCAGCAATGGATGTCCATGAGCACCCTGGCAGGCCTGCCTCTTGTCTTACCAGTGGACTGGAAGACAGAGACAGGCCCAACACTTGGATGGACTTGCAGTATCTGAAAGGGCCCAAGGCAGAATCCAGACCTGGAAGCACCATGGGGCCTCATATGAGACTGCTTCAAAGGCAAGCCCTAGTCTCTGGATCTGGAGCAGCAGGTCACAGCCAAGCTGCAAACGGGAAATAACATCATTCCCTTACCCAATTACATATATAACTCCTTACATTTCCCACACCCTGGTTGGGGCTTATTCCTGAATCAGCCTTCCCGATTAACTGGGAATCCACCTGGCCTCAGCTTATGGACAAGAAAGAGACAGGGTCAGAGAAGTGCCAAGCAGTCCCAGCCCAAGGGTCTCCATTTGATCTCACAGGGTGACTTGAGAGACTTGGGGAAAGAGACACATCTGCCTCCCATCCCGGCTCCCACTCCCACCTCCTCATCTGGAACCCATTAAAAATGAACATGAAAGAATTTCATAGGTCTGTCAAGCAGAGCCAGGTGGGCTCCTGGTGGCGACCACTTTCTTTTCTACAGAGTCGCAAACTGTGTTTTTATCCAACCAGAGAAGGAGCCTACCTGGGTTCGATGCGTTCTGGCCTAGTCCTTCCCCTCTCCAGGTATTAAACTCAGAATGCCATCTGACCAGGTGTCCTGACCTCCCTCCCAGTTTCCACACTGACTTGGCAGTGTACAATTGCACAGTTCTCTCCAGGCCTGCTGGGGATGACTCGAGGCTTACCAATAGGATTATCAGAATATTGATGGATTACCCTGGGACAATGGCTGGGTACTGTCTGAATAATCAGGTTCAAAAGGTCAGTGATAGAATTGAACATACGCATTTGTTCTGGATCCTTCACCTAAAGGAAGAGAAAATTCGGTCCAGGAGAACAGAAGGAGCCGTGTGGTTCACACGAAGGGGAAGCGCTCCCTGGGGGGTGGTTAGCATGTGAGCAAATTCCTCACTCATTTCATTAGATCAAATCCAAACTCCTCAGCCTCAATGAGGAAATGACTCTAAAGCAGCCAGCAGTTTTTCAATGTATTGCTACTGTGCATTTGGAAACATGAACATAAACCAGTAGTGACAAGATACAGGAAAATTATTTCACTTGAAAGGCGGTGGAGAAGGCCGGTGAGTTCAAGCGGAAAGGACTTGCTCATTGCTTATCTTAGTCATCTCTTCCCTCCAAAAGTGCAGAAAATTAGAGGCATCCGTAGGAGAGAAGCAGAAAGCATAAAGGTCCTAGAGGACGGTGAGCATGGAACCAGGCATCTGAATCCCTCCTGGACCTCCACTGACCCCCTCAGCAGGAACATTCCAACCACCTCAATAAACAAAACAGAAACAACATTCTCAAGAGTGAAAGACTAAATAAATTATACAATGGTTTAATATGCATTTAACTTATATTTACTTAATATAACAATAAATTACATTTTATATAAAATGGTAAAATTTTATATGCCTGCTAAAATTGAAGTTTTAAGTAGCAGGTGCTGCTTTTATAAGTAAATATCACCATTACTAAACAAAAGCCAAACATTTTGGTTTAGGTTGGGCGCGGTGGCTCACGCCTGTAAGCCCAGCACTTTGGGAGGCTGAGGAAGGCGGATCGTCTGAGGTCAGGAGTATGAGACTAGCTCGGCCAACATGGTGAAACTCCATCTCTACTAAAAATACAAAATTTAGCCAGGTGTGGTGGCATGCGCCTGTAGTCCCGGCTGCTTCAGGAGGCTGAGGCAGCAGAATCACTTGAACTCAAGAGGTGGAGGTTGTAGTGAGCCGCCATCGTGCCACTGCACTCCAGCCTAGGTGACAGTGAGACTCCACCTCCAAAAAAAAAAAGAAGGTTGGTTTAAAAGCATTGATTGGTACAAAGTTATCAAAACAGAAAAATAACAATAAAAGAATTGACTTTACAGGTTATATTAACCCTCCCTTTTTTTTCCATTCAGTGGAAGTCTTTTAATTTGTCTTGCCCACTGTCTGTTGACTCTTCTGATCCTTTGGTTTTTAAATTTTATAGGAGTAGCTTGCAGCGTTCCTGCCTCTCTGGCCTATCCGGTTCTCTCGTTCTCCTGTCACCATCTCTGTGGGCTCACTACCCCAGCAAGCTTCTCCTTAGAGGGGTCGGGACCTACTGCCTCATCTCCTCTCCTCCCCTCCTCCCGCAGTGTTTTGCAATCCACCCTCCATCTCTGTGGCTCCAAGGTAACCAGCAGCCTCTGGTGCTAAATCCAGTATGTGCTTTTCAGGCCCCGCCATGTGATTTCTCCACAGTGTTGGATACTCAGCGACTCCCTGCTTCTCCCAAGCTCCTCTCCCATTAATTCCCATATATCCTCTCTCCTTACTTTCCCCCATTGCCCTCTTTTGGAGCTTCTCTTCCTTAGAGGCTGGGATTCCCCAGCGTTCTCTCCTGAGTGCACTTTCTTCTCCCGCTACCCACAGCCCCCTGAGGCGGAGGATCAATATGACCGCCAATGACCCTCCTGAGCTCCGGATTCAAATCCCATAGGACCTCAAACCTGGCCTATGATCTCTTCCCCCATGGCCACCTCTTGCCCCTCCTCTCAGTTATTCCTCTCAGCTTCGGGTTCCGCCACCCAACCAGCTACTTGGTCTAAAATGTGGGGAATTTTCTTAACTCCTGCCTTTCCCTTACGGACCTTATCCAGCCCATTTTCAAGTCCTATAAATGCCTCATCCTTAGTAGTTCTTAAACCCACTTCCCCCTCCACCTCCTTCTCAGTCCTGGTGTCCTCTCGGATCACCGGGACACTGGGGAAGTCTAACTGTCCTTGTTGGCTGTCCCATCCCCATCACCACCCTCACTTCAATTCATCCTCCACCCAAGGAGCAATTTTTATAAAATGCAAATCTGTGGATCCCATTCCCTTTTTAAAAATTTCTCCAGGGGCACTCCAGCCTGAGCTACAGAATGAGACTCTGTCTCAACAAACAAACAAAAAAAGTCTCCAGGGGTCCTTGTCTCCTTTGTAGGACAGCCCTGCCTGGGTCAGCCTTCAGCCCTCAGCCCTCATTCTGAAGTGCCCAGCTCTGCAGCTCCCACCCTGCACCATGCCTCACCCCTCGTCCATTCACCCCACTCTTCCTTTATCTCCTCCAGCAGGAGCAGTACCCCAAGCCTCCAGGTCTTAACCAAAATCCTACTGTTAGGTGTCCTGGGTTGGCCAACACCTGGCCAGCCTCTAGGAACGAACGAGGCCAGCATCTTGATAAGAACCTAGATTCCTCTGGTCCATATCACGCAAGAATCTGGCATCTTAAATCTCCACTCCAATTCTAAGAGTCCCCGGGACATCTCACCTATGTCCACACACAAGTCCAGTTGCCACCCAGTGGTCTGCTGAGGACTTGTTGGGGATGGAATGTTGCCTTGTCAATGTCTTTTGTCTCCCTTCCCCTCTGTGTAACTGTCAAGCAGTCTGAATGGTCCTGACCCCATCTCAAGTCTGAGAGGGATCCTGCTCCATCTAAACCAGAGTTTCTCAATCTCAGCACCGTTGACATTTTGGGCCAGTTGGGGGCAAGGGTGGGGCTATCTTGTGCATCATAGGCTGTTTAGCAGTATCACCAGCCTTTATTTACCAGATGCCAGTCACACACACACACACACACACACACAAAACCTGTGACAAAATGTCTTCAGACACTGCCAGCGTCCTGTGGAGGGCAAAATTGCCCCTGGTTGAGAATCACTGATCTAAACCAATTCTGTAATGTCATTCTCTTCTCCAGTTCTCAGTTAGATTCGAATGTATGACCTAAACTGGTTGAATGAGAATGAAGTTCAAGCATTGCGTTCAGTGTTCAGTGGTTTTGTTTTCTCACCTGCTCGAGTGTCAGCCTGGGAATTGGAAGCAGCCATTTGCAGGAGGGGCTGCAGGATAAAGCTGCCGCCATGGAAACAAAACAGAGATGGAACGAAATAAAGTCCTGAGGGACAAGCTTGGGCCTCAAAAGATCAAACTGCCTTAAGTTCACTCATTGCTGGACAGTTCTATATACTAAGCCTATAAATTTTCTTGTTTATAGTCCTGTTACTTGCCACTGAAACCATCACTACTGTTAATACATCCTCTGTTTGGGCCAGATCCACCATCTGACACAGGACTCGGCACAACCACTAGTAACCACTGCCATTTTCCACTGGGCTTTGCTCTGTATTCCTGAGCATGGCACCTGCAGGCAGTGCTTCCCAGGGGGCACTGCCACCAATGTCCTAAAACCCTCAACATGTGAAGCCAGAGGTTCCAGGGAAAAGTGTGACTGAATATCATGCTCCCCTTCGTGTTAGCCTCTGGGAGAGGACAGCTAAGCTCATTGCTCTGGCCACAATATTATTCAGAGTTTAGTGAAAGAGGCATTTTGAATTCACTCATGTTGTAGCTCGCTGTCTCTCTCTGTCAAAGACAAGATGTGAGTTCATGGGACATGGCCAAGGACGTGTTTAAGTAATAGTCCTGTCCTTATGTTAGACTTCCTTAGCCTCTTCAAGGCCAATCAGGACACACATAGGTTTTTCTAATCTTAGAAGATATTCTTTCCCAAAAAGCCCTGGCCCCTCAACCAGATAGATACTGGGTTTTTAGCCCAATATTGGTATATTGACCAGCTTATGCTAGCTGTGGCAACAATCAATCCCAAATCATAGTCTCTTACAACCATAAGAGTTTTTACACTGTCAATATTATATTTATAATATAAACATATTGGCTCTGTACGTGAATTTATTCAAGGTTCATCACCAGTCCTTCAGCGTAATGCTTTCTTCACTCCAGAGTTTTTTATTCAGATTCATCTCTTGCTTAACTGGATTTCATCTCCCAAGTAGTTTTTAAAGAAATACTTACTGGTGCAACAGTCCCAGCATATTTTCATATTTGTGAATGACCATTGCCTTTAGACTTGAGTGACAGCTTGGCTGAGTGAAAACGTATTAGGTCATGCTTCTCTCATAACTCTGTAGATGATATGCCACTACTTTTTGCTAATACTGAGGAATATGCCTGAGGCCAATTGATAATATTTTCTTCCTTGTAAATGACTTGCTTTTTCTGCCTGGATGCCCATATGATTCTTTAGCTTTCTTACTTAATTACTTCACTAAGATATGTTCTTTCTGGAACATACTGCACCCTATCCAATTGTACATTCAGGTCCTCCTTTATAGGACACTTTTGTTTTTGAATTTCTTTCTACTTCATTTATTTTGTCTAATTCCACTGGAAAAAAACTGTTGCATTTATGCTGGATTTCTTTTGCCTGTCTTGAACTTCTACCTATATTTTTCTATCTTTGCTCTTCTCTGTTTCATTTTATGGGGTTTTTCTCAGGTTTGTCTACCATGCATCTTAGTTCACTTTCAAAAATCAGTTTCGTTCTTGTGATTGCCAATAAGGTTCTTGTATTTCTAACATGTTTATTATTATCTTACATGTCTGTTATTTGAGTTTTGTCAGCTCACTTTTTATCTCTGTTCATTCTCTTATTGTTGCTTCTTTGGGCTCTTTTATTTCTTCTGTGAGTTCCTCCTTTTCCCCTTAAGAGTTTATATTTCCATCAGTTCCTCGTTCCTCTGAGATGATGGACAGAGTGTGTTTTTCTGGAATGTTTCTCCATCTCCCGAGGTAATTTTTTTCTGATATGCATTTTTCATCGGCTTTTTAATTGTTATGTGTCTTTTCTTCTTTCTCTGTTGAAACCATTTTATTGATGATTCCTTTCTGTTCATTCCTCATCATTGAATGATTGAATGGGGAAAGTTGTGTAGGCCAGTTTTTGTTTGTTTGTTTGTTTTTTTGAGACAGGATCTTACTTTGACACCCCAGGCTGGAGTGTAGTGACACAATCATGGCTCACTGCAGCCTGGACTTCCTGAACTCAAGTGACCCTCCCACCTCAGCAGGGACCACAGGCACACGCCACCACACCCAGCTAAAAGATTTTTTTGTAGAGATGGGGTTTCACTATGTTGCCCAGGCTGGTCTCGAACTGCTGAGTTCAAGCAATCTATCTACCTTGGCCTTTCAAAGTGCTGGGATTACAGATGTGAACCACTGCACCTGACCAGCATTTTTTTTAAGAATCATGTGGGGGAGGTATGGAGGAGTGGGTAGGGCAGCTGACGGCTTCACCTGAGACTAACACTACAACTGCTTTCTCACCAAAGCACTGTGTTCTCTGTCTAGGGGCACAATAGCCTCTCAGGTTCTGTTGATGTCCTGCCATCTTGAATCTTGCAGAGGAGCAGAAAATTTTTTTTGAATGTCCCTCCTATTATTTTGATACTTTTTCCTTCATTTAAAAAAATCAGTTTTATTGTGATAAAATATATATGCATTAAAATTCAGTCACTTTCAGTGTACAGTTTGAGAAGTTTGGCAATTGTATGCAGTCGTGAGACCACTACCACAATCAGGATAGAAAGCATTTCCATCACCCTAAACATCTCCCTTTGTCCCTGGTGTTAACCCCCTTCTGTAGCTGCCCCAGCCCCAGGGAACGACTGATCTACTTCCTGTCGCTATAATTTTGCCTTTTTTAGAATTTCATCTGAATAGAATCACACAGTATGTTATCGTTTATGTTTTATTTCCTTCACTTAGCATAATGCTTTTGAGATTCATGCATATTGTTGTATGTATCAATAGTTTGTTCTTCTTTATTGCAGTGTAATATTACATGGAAATTCTGTTTTGCGTACCCATTTGCCAGTTAACAGACATTTGGGGTGTTTCCAGTTTGAGCTACTTATGAATAAATCGGCTATGAACCTTCTTCACCTACAAGTATGAATGGACAAATCTTTTTTCTCCTGGGTGAATACCTAGGAGTAGAATGGCTGGGCTGTATGATAAAAGTGAACCATACAGTTCTCCAAAGTGAGTATCTTACATTTCCAAGTAATCTGCCATCTTTTTAGTTGATTGTTCTCAACAATGCTTGGTATTATCAATCTTTTAAATCTAATTCCATTAAATTTAATGAGAATTTCATCTCATTGTAGTTTTAATTTGCATTTCCTTGAAGAATACTGAGGTCAAGCATCTTTTCACGTGTTTATTGGCCATTCATATGTCTTCTTTGGTGAAATGTCTTTAAAATTTTGCTCCTTTTTAAAAAATATTGGATTATTTGTCTTATTATTGTCTTGTAAGAGTTCTTTAAATATTTTGGATACAAGTCCTTGTTTAGATATATGTTTAACAAATACATTCTCTCATTCTGTATCTGGTTTCTTCATTTTCTTAACGATATCTTTTTAAGACAAGCATGTTTCAATTTTGCTAATGCTCGTTTCATCCATTTTCTTTTTTTATGACCCATGTTTGCTGTGTCCTATTTCAGAAATCTTTATGTAAGCCAATGTCACAAAGACTTTTGCCTCTTTTTTTCTCTAGAAGCTTTATCATTTTACCTCTTACATTTGGGTCTGTGATTCATTTAGAGTTAAATTGTTAGCCTGGCTTAGTGGCTCACGCCTGTAATACCAACATTTTGTGAGGCCAAACAGAGGGAATCACTTGAGGGCAGGAGTTCAAGACCAGCCTCTGGAACGATAGATTTGCCACTAATTGCTCTGAAGAAGACTGGGACAAGTAAGCTGGGAAGGGAGAGAGGCAACTGGGATGCGTAGTGGGCATCCAACTGGAGATGGGCAGCTGAACACACAGATGTGGAGTCCAGAAGACAGGTCCAGGTGGAACACGTGGATCTGCTAATCCTCGGAACATCGATCATCCTGAAAGACATGACATTTGATGTGATCACCCAGGATGGGGGCATGGACAAAGAGGAGAAGAAATCCAAGGGATGAGCCCTGGGACACCTCAAGATTTTTTTTAATGATAATTTCCTAAAGAAGCTCCTACTTGTCTATAAAGTCTATGGTTTTTGCCTTTGATATCATATTAAAAAGTCCTTTCTCACCCACAGATATATAACTATTCATCTATGTTTCTTTTATAGTATAATTTTTTTATATTTGATTATGTTCAGACCTTCATTTCTCAATACCATTTCCCAATCAAAGGAAGAGTTCCTTAGAGAAATGGCTGATTCCAAGTCTGGCACAGGAAAAGTACAAAGTAAGCCTGGAGCATCTTGTTGTGCCAGAAAGCAAAGAAGTGCTTAGACAACAATAGGAATGGGTCAAAAGGGCATGAGTCAAAAGGGCACAGGACTCATGGGCCAAATCTGAGACAACTGGAGCATCAAAATGAATAAAGACAGTAACGGGCGATGGCCCATTGAATAACAAAAGAATCCATACTGATAGGATAGAAAGAAAAAGAGAAGGAGAGAGAAGGGAGAAGAGAGAGAAAACTTCCTCATAATAAAATGCCAACTAATACATACAGAAGGAATGATAGACTTGGAAATTCACCACCTTACAATAATCCTAGTTAATTAATTTAGGCACCAATCATGGAATGAACCTGGATCACATTCCTATGTGCCTCCTGAAGTGACGCACTGAGCAGGACACACGTGTCAAGCTGTATTCCTGCAAAAATGCATAGCCAGATTCCAAGTATGAAATGCCAGATAGACAGCAATTGAGGGAGATTCTTCAAAACAATGGGCCTGTGTATGTCAAAAAATATCATGGACACAAAAGACAAAGAAAGGCTGAGAAAGTATCCCAGATAAAAGGAATGAAAGATGTGACAACAAAATGCCATGAATGATCCTGGATTGAATTCTGGTTGGGGAGAAGGGAGGCCTATAAAGGATATTGTTGGGAAACTGCAGAATTTGAATTGGAACTGAGCATTAAATAATAGTATTGTATCAATGCTAAAAATTTTGAATTTGACCATTGTATGGTGGTTACATAAGAGAATGTCCTTATTCTTTGGAGAATCTCACTGAAGTTTTTAAGGGTAAGAGGTACAATTTTCCTGCAACTTTCTTTCAAATGTTACAGGAAAAAATAAAAAATAAAATATATATATATACACACACACACACATACACGTGTGTGTGTGTTTGTATATGTGTATATATGTATATGTGTGTATATGTGTATATATGTATATATGTGTGTATATAGATGTGTGTATATACATGTATATGCATCTGTGGGTATATAATAAAACAATTGTCAAATGTCCACAATTGGTGAGTCTTTGTTAAGGCTATGATGGAATTGATTACACTATTCTTATACATTTTTGGTAAATTTAAAGTCTTTTCAAAAAAGCAAAGAGTTAAAAATGAAAATACATACATGTAATCAAAAGCTAAGATTTGTGTTTACATGTGTTTTGAGGAAGGAATCTAACTTAGCCTTTATTTATTGAGCACTTATTTTCCAACTCTATGAAATATCTCCATAATCAATAATAAAATCTCACACATATTTGGATCTGCTCCTGCCTTCCTAGTCTGTCTCATGAATCCATCTGTCTGTTTTTCTTCACCAGCGAATACACTGTAATTGTTGTAGCCTTTAATTATGTTTAATATCTAGTAGGGCAAGCCCATCCACCTTGCTCTTCAACATTTTCCTCCCCATGCTTCTATTCTTCCAAAGAAACTTACAATAATTTTGTCAGATTTCCTTAAGAGAAAAAACTCACTGAAATTTTGATTGATATTTAGTGGCTTATTGATTAATTGGGAAAATTAAAATCTTATAATTTTTATTGATTCTTCCTAGAAAAAAAAAATGTTTGTTTTTCTTTTTGTTCAAGTCTCATTTTGGGTTCTGTAAAGTCTTTTCATTTTCTTTACATAAATCTTGTGCATTTCTTGCTAAGTTAATTCCCATGAATTTTGTTGCTGTAGTAAATGCAATATATTTCTGTGATGTGTTCTAACGGCTTGTTCATTATCATAGGAAGGATATTGGTTTTTATAACTATATTTCTGTATTTTGTGACTGCTACCCCACTGAACTCATTTGTTAGCTATATGACATTTTCAGTTGATTTTTTGAGATTTTCAAATTACAAAACCATATCCCCTGAAAATGATGGTGATAATATTTCCTTCTTGGGAATATTTATGACCCTTATTTTATCTTCTTGTTTATTTCCATTGCTAGAACTTTCAGAACATTAATAAGTAATAGTGATGATAGAGGCTTCCTTGTCTTATTCCTGAACTTAATTCGGATTCCAATGATGTTTTCACAGTTAATGATAATGTTGCTTTAGTTTGAGAGAGATCTTCTTTATAATGTTAAAAGAGTGTTCTTTAATTATTTTATTTACAAAAACATCACCAGGAATAAATGGCAATGCCTTGAAATTTTTCTAAAACTCTGATTTACTAAGCTCTGACTCTGTGCCCAGCTCTGTGCCAAGAATTTTAAATTTACTGTTTAATGTAACCTGCACATGACCCTGACTATTAAAAATTAATTTTCAAATTATATAGTAGAAAAACTGACCAAAGGCCCAGAGTTGGGAAGTGAAA
Organism: Mandrillus leucophaeus; assembly: GCF_000951045.1. Taxonomy (NCBI): domain Eukaryota; kingdom Metazoa; phylum Chordata; class Mammalia; order Primates; family Cercopithecidae; genus Mandrillus; species Mandrillus leucophaeus. The sequence goes on from NW_012102210.1 coordinate 1,435,555, forward strand.
AAGACAGGATTTGAACTCAGGCTTTCAAAATTCAAGCTCTTGACACGCTATGGCAATGACAATGTGTGTTTTGTTTTTGTTTTTGTTTTGCCTTAATCTATTTAAAAAATTGATCACATTAAGAAATTTCCTAGTTTTGAACAACATTTGCATTGCCAGAATCAGCCCTGCTTGTACATAGTGTATTACTAGTTTAAGCACAAGATTTCATTCAATTTTGTAATAGTTTAAGTCTGTATTTGCGAAATTAGCCTGCAGTTTCTCTTTTGCCCATCTGGCTGGCTGGTTTTAATGTCCGGGCAATGCCAGCTTAGCCAAATGACTTGGGAAGCTGCCCGTCTTTTTCCATGCGCTAGCCCTATTTAAACAGCCCAGAGATGATCTGTTCCTTGAAGTTTTGAAAGAACTTGCCTCTCCGACGGTCTGGGTTTAAAACTTTTTTTAAAACAACTTTTTCAGCTTCATCTTGGATTGTGTTAGTCTATTCAGGTTTCTACCACTTCTTCAGTCAAATGTGGTCGTTTCTATTTTCCTAGAAAACTATCCACTTCATTGACATTTTCAAGTTTATTAGCATAAAGTTATAAAACCTATTTCTTTATATTTTTCATTTATTTTGCATCATTTCTCATTTCTGCACGCTCATATGTTCTCTTTCTCTTGATTAGGCTTGCCAATGGTTTCTCTAATTCATTGGTCTTTGTAAAGAGCCAGGGACGCTGGGTTTATTTATCAATTTATGTTTCCCATTTTCTAATCCATTAATTTCTAGGGGTTTTGTTATGAGCTTCTCCTTGTTTCCTTGGGTTGTGTGGGTGGTGATGGTAGTTGTTTGCTTTTCTCTTTTTCTGGCTTCTGGAAATAAATGTTTGGCTCATTTATTTTTCTGTGTTGTCATCATTATCATTATGTTCCTTACAGACTATGATTGATGTTTGTCTTCCCTCTCAGACCCAAGAGCTACTTAGAAGGATAGTTTTTAATTTCCCAAGTGGTCCGATATTTCTGTTCTTTGCTTACCCTTTGCTTTTTAATGTCTAGTTTTCTTGAATTCTAGTGAGAGAATGTGACCTGTACAATGCATGCATTTTAGAAGTGATTGAGAACTTATTTGGGACCTGGTCTAAGCTGAAAATATTCTGACCTGTGGCTGAATGAAATGTCCATCTTCTGTAGGGTTCTCCCAGAGGACCGCTGAGCAAACCCGAAGGATGGCAGGCAATGTGTCTTTAAACCACTCACACTAGCCAGACGAACAGGACTCTCTCTGCGCGGGAGAGAGAGGAAAATTTAAAGAGGGAAAGAGGCCAGGGGATGGGGCTAGGAGATCAAGCGCGCGAGGAAATGGTGAGCCACCCGTGCTGTCCTCCTGCCCTGTCTCAAGATATGACCCGAGGGTGGCCCGGAAGCTCTCCCTTGGGAAACTTGTGGCAGGCAGTGTGGGGTGCTAGGGACCCCTCTAGGACCATCGTTTGACTGCTTGGGGTCCCAGTTTTGTCTGCTTATTGAACAAGAAAAGTCTAAGGGGTTAAGCAGGTATCTGAATGTCATTCAAACCAGCCGGACTTGCCATAGCCTCCTCACCCCTGCCCTCTGTTGAGAGTGGGCCTGCTCCTTGCTGGCTCTTCTCTCTCAAAGTGTGACATTAGAACTGGGGGCGTGGGAAGGAGGGGAGTGAGTTAATCCTGACACAATTTCAGAGAAAACAGAACCTAGTTACTGCTAGCTCAATGGCTGTGTCTCGCTTACAAAAAGATCATGGGCAGCCGCACAGTACTCAGAACCAAAGCTCCATGTGCACGGCTGGTACAGTGTGCCCACTGCTTAATCCTTGGAGCAGACATCCCAGCCCACGCTAAACCATGGCACCCATACACTGTGAGAAGCCCTCGTCCACTGCCCCCCAGGACGTGTCCCCTGGCCTTGGGTTGCTCTCCGAGTCCTCCCCATTCTCTCCCTCCCTCTGTCTCTCACTGCAGACCCCTCCCATCTCTTAAAATAGAAAGACAGAAAATCTCCATGACGTGATACTTCAGAGATGGCAGCTTATTGCTGTGTCCTCACATCAGGGGGGACACAGAAGGGAACAGGGACTGGCAGCCCCTCTCCAGCCCTTCTAGAAGGGCTGGGCCCCATCCACGAGGGCAGGGCCCTCATGACCTAGCCACCTCCTAATGGTATTGCATTGGGGATTAAGTTTCAACCTGAGTTTTGGAAGAACACATTCAACCCACAATACCCGCCACCTTCCCTTTAAATTTCATTCAGATGTTAGTCCTCAACCCCTGGGTTGAAAATTGGGCCACTGCTTTTGTGTGTGTGTGTGTGTGTGTGTGTGTGTGTGTGTGTGTGTGTGTGTGACAGAGTCTTGCTCTGTCACCCAGGCTGGAGTTCAGTGGTATGATCTTGGCTCACTGCAACCTCCGTCTCCTGGGTTCAAGCGATTCTCCTGCCTCAGCCTCCCAAGTAGTTGGGATTACAGGCGGGTGCCACTGTGTCTGGCTAATGTTTGTATTTTTAGTAGAGACAGGATTTTGCCATGTTGGTCAGGCTGGTCTCGAACTCCTGACCTCAAGTGATCCACCCGCCTCGGCCTCCCAAAGTGCTGGGATTACAGGCATGAGCCGCCGTGCCCGGCCAAGGCATTGCTTTTTAAATCTCACTTCTAGATAATAAAAATTGTTTGAAGTGCCAAATACTAATTCAGTTCAGTAATTAAAACTATTCCAGTCCCAAGTGACAATAAAATCCTCCAACCTGGTTTCGATGTTCTCCCCTATCTAAGCTGCTTACAGTGGAGTGGTGCAGGGGGCAACTGGGGCAGGGGCCTCTGCGTGCCTCTGTTTCCCCCTTGCATTGCCTGGCACCTCTCTGCCTCCCCCAGCCCAATAGCTGTGGCATCTGACCCTCCAGGGCTGGGGCCTGAGTGAGGGGGCAGGAGGAGACATAAGGAGACAGGCACGTTCCACCTGCCGGGGACTGAGCTAAGACGGCCTTGTGACTTCCTTGTGGCACATATTTGTAGCATCCTCAGAGGCCACGCAGGGAGCACCTGACGCGCTTGCCATGAAGGGGGAGCGGCAGTGACCTCTAGTGCCCTTCGCGTTTCCACGCTGCCTGCCTGTCACTGGCAGGTCCCTGAGCCATTTCAGAAGGTCGCCTGGGCAGGACTTTCAGCAGCTCTAGTCCAGTTGATGAGTTGTCACTCCGCACGCCTCTCTCTGGTCCATGACAAATGGGCACGTCCACGCTGGCCTTCGGAGGAAGCAGATCTCCCTCCGCCAGTGGCCAGTGTCCCTCGGCCCTGCTTCCCAGCCTCCCTGCAGGCAGGTGTCAGACCCCAGTGCACTGTGTCCCTCAAGTTCTTATGTCCGTCAAGATCTCCCAAGGCCTTCTCGATGGACACCGGGTGAGAAGGACACTGAGGCTCTGTGAAGAAACTCCCCCTCCCAGAGTCTCTCACAGGTGTTCAGACCCTTGATGTGAGTGAGGGCCCAAGAGTCAGAAAACCAGAGGGTTTTGTTGTTGTTGTTGTTGCTGCTGCTGCTGTCGTTTTGGTTTGTTTTTCTTTCTAACTCTTTTGTGACTTTGGCATATGGTGTCAAACAGTGGTTCACAACTTTGGGTGCACAATGAAATCACCTGGGGTGTTTTTGAAAATAGTGATGTCTGGGTCTCAGCCCCCAGATTCTCCTTTAATTGGTCTGGGGTGTGGCCTGGGCAGTGGGATTTTAAAGCCTCCTCTAGGTGATTCTAATGAGCAGCCAAGAATGAGACCAGTGTCCTCAGACTTCAACATGTTTATGAAGTGCCTGGGAGGCTACTGAGCTTCGGGTTCTTGCACAGCAGGTCTGGCGTGGGCTTGAGAGGCTGCGTCGCTCCTAGTGATGTTGAGGCTTCTGATTCAAGCACCACACTTAGAGCATCTGCGAACTAGAACCGACGTGCCTTGGTAAAACTCTGATTTTTTTTTTCCGGACTTTATTTATTAGAGCAGTTTTAGGTACCCAGCAAAATTAAATGGAAAGCACAGCGTTCCCATAGAGCCCCTACCCCAACACAGGCACAGCCTCCCCCATTACTAACATCCCCCTCCCACTGGTACATTTGTTACAGCTGATGAACCTGCGCTGACCCATCACCCAGCGTCTGCAGCTTACTTAGGGGTCGCTCTCGGTGTGGGACGTTCTATGGGTTTGACAAATGTACAGTTGTCTTTTGGTATACGTGGGGGATTGGTTCCAGGACTGCCTGCCACACACTAAACTCACACATACTCAAGTCCTGCAGTTGGCCCTGCAGAACCCACTTATACGAAAAGTGGACCCTCCTAGAATACTGTATTCTCTATCTGCCCCGCTTGAAAAAAAAAAGCCGTGTGTAAGTGGATCCTCTAAGTTTAAACTCATGTTTTTCTAGGGTCAACTGTATCACAGCATGTATCCACCATCAGAGCATCATTCTGGTCAGTTTCACTGACCTAACAATCCGGCACTTCCCCTATTCTTGCCCCGCTCCCTACTCCCCAGTCCCCAGGCAACCACTTAAAACTTAGATTTTTTACATCTTATTACCTATTTAGAATGTTTAAAATCCTAAGAAGGTATCTTCCTAAACAACTTAGGCAATAATGGCTCTACAGCAGAATTTCCCCGCTATTTCCCCCCGTATTTGGGGCTGGATAATTCTTTGCTATGAGGGCTGCCCCGTGCATTGGAGGTTGTTTAACCACATCCCAGTTTCTACCCACTAGCTGCTAGAAGCAAAGTTCCCTCTTCCCAATCAACAATGTCTCAACATTGCCTAATGTCCCCTGGGGACACAATCACCCTCATCAAGAACCACTGATCTAGAGCAACACAAAGAACTTGCAGAATTTTTGATGTGTATAAGAGACAGCATCAAGAACCACTGATCTAGAGCAACACAAAGAACTTGCAGAATTTTTAAATGTTGTGTCTTTAAAATTTCATTCATTCATGAATTATACTGCTGAGCACCTCCTGTATGCCAAGCAATCCCCCTAGTACTGAGGGATATAAAGGTGAACAAACCAAATGCTTATATAATATGATGTCCAGGAGTGATGATTATATGCAAAAATAAATAAAGCAGGACAAGGAAATCGTGGTGGCCTGAAGCGGGGATGAGCCGGCAGGGAAAATCGCACCAGGAGAGAGGTAGGGAGGGCCTCTTTGAGGATGTGACTTTCAAGCAGGAGAATGAAGTGCAGGTGAGTCAGGTAAACATGGGGTGAGGGCAGAGGGTAGGTGGTTTGAAACTGAGGGAAAGCTGGTACAAAAGCCCTAAGGTGAGAGCTCACTTTAATCCCAGAGCAAAATCTCAGACTAGGCTGAGGATCTGGAGGGAGCAGGACAGGTTTGGAAGGTGATTCTGTCCTGTTCAGGTGGAACCTCATGGTCTCCACTTTTCGCTTTTGCTTTTATGTCTACGTGATTTGATTTTTCTAGTTCTTTTTTTAGACGCCTTGACCTGTCAAATACGGAGATCCATATGTTTAAAATCTTCACATGGATTCATGAATTTTTTTTAATATAATAGCTTTTGCTTTCTATTTTTTAATGAGATGTTATTTGGTTCATAAAAGTTTATGAAGTATCTTTATTGTGGATTGTCATTTTGATCAATATAAAATAGCACTCTCTTATTTGCACTTCTCATGTACTACTACTATGTATTTCTGCTTTCTTTTTGTTTGCACTTTGAGTATAATATTTTCCCACTTCTCTGTTTTTCATGTTTCCACTGTATGTTTCTGAAAGAGTATATACTTTGATTTTTTTACATAATCTAAAAGTTTTCATCTGTTCACAGCAGAACCTCATATGTTGATATTTATTGTGAAACTTGTATGTTTAGCATTGTTTCTATAATATTATTTTGTGCTTTGTTTTTATATTTCCTTCCTGTTTCTTTTTCTGAATTTACTTAATTGCATAAATATTTTGGTGTATTTTTCTGTAATAATTTGAAAGTTATATATACCTGTAGAATAAAACAAAATATTTAAAGCAAAAAATTCTACAATTTTAATAATTAAATAATATCTATAACTGTACTGAAGTAAGACGAGAAATTTAGGACATTTTTCTTTCTCTCTTTCTTTGCCTGTCTTTTCCTCACCTTAAAGTTTCATCAGAATAATTATTTATTTTGGATTTATATTCTTTTCCTTCAAGAATTATTTTGTGTGTTTGCATTTGGCTTTATAGCCATATTCCAAACGATGATTTAGACATTAACTGTTCTTTCCTGGCTGAGTTACTCATGGCTGTTTCTTTTGTATCTCTTCTTTCATTCTCTGGTTCTTGATTTTGACTCATTTCTTGGATGATTGGTGGATCTTTTGGGGCATTGTTTTTAAAGCAGAATTACATGAGCTCCTACATGTCTGAAAATGCCTCTTTCTTGACCTATATATGAGTGACATCATAGCTATGTATAGAATTCTTCTTCACAATTGTTGTCACTCAAAAATTCAGCAGACATTGCTTCATTGTTTTCTGAAATTTAAAGTTGCACAAGTGAAGCCTGGGATGACCTGATTTTTTTCTCTCTGTTTTTTTCCTGCCTAGATACTGAAAATGGTTTTCCTTTATCCTTAAGCCTTGAGATTTTATTAAGCATACATGAGTCCTTTCATATGAATGTTGCCACTTACATCTGATGGCTGACATCTTCCTTCACATCAGAGAAATTTTCTTCTATTATTTCTTTGAGTATGGATATAGTAGAGTATAAAAAATAATCAAATGAAAATGTAAACTAGAGACTTTACATGAGACTATAAAAGCTCCATTGACTCAAAATAAGCTCCCTAAATAAATGTTGAATAAATGAATAAGCAAAGAATGGATGAGTGAATCTTTTTCTCCATTTTCTTTGTTCTCTTCTTCTTCCTAACCTGCCTTTTATGTTTTCCCTCATCTCATCAGCATTTTCTTCTGATATCTCTCAGAAATTTTCAAGCTACTTTCCTAATTTCATTTGATTTTATGTTATTCATGGCTTACACTTTTTAAATTTTATAATAGTGATTTTTCATATTTTAACCCTTTCCTTTACCAAAAAAAAATGCAGTTGAGATTTGTTTCTTCTCACAGGTGCAATTAATCTTATAAAAACTCTAAAGAGAGGTATTACATTGTATTTCCTTTCGTTCTGTTTTCTCTGGTTTCTTGCAGTAACTCTTTTCCAGAGGGGAATAGATCTGTTTAGTTTCCTTGGATTTGTCCTTGCAGAGCCAGCCTCTAAGATGTTCCTGCACATTCCCACCTTCCTGCTATTCCTGCCCTTCTGTGTTGCCCTCTCTCAGTGAACCAGGGCTGATCTGTGAGACCAAGAGTCTCACCATTAGGTAGAAGTGACGGTGCATGACCTTTGATGCTGGGAGGTCACAGAAGACATTGCAGCTTCATCTTTGTGCTCTCGAATCTCTCCCCGGAAAGCCCACCACCATGTCATGAGGACATTCAAGCAGCCCTGTGGAGGGATCCACCTGGGACGGAAGTAAATTCTTCTGCCAAAGGCCAGCACCACGTTCCAGCTGTGTGAGTGAACTACCTTGGAAGCGGGTCCTCCCAACCCATAGAGCCTTCGGATGACCGCAGCCCCAGCCAACAGGTCAGAAGACTGCAACCCAATGAGAGTCCTGGGCCAGGACCACCAAGCCTCTCCCAAATTCCTGACCCACTAATATTGTGAGAGAACATGGTGTTTATTATTGCTGTAGGCCACCAAATTTTGAGATAATTTGTTAGGTGGCAATAGATAACTGATACCACCTCCTTCTTTTGAACTCATTGGCCTTTTCAATAAATGTTCTTTTACTTCTGTTTGTCCAGTATTGGGATTTGACATTGGTTCTGTCAGAACTTGTGCAGGTTTCTGTTCAAACCTTTCATTCCCAGAGGATGAAGAAGACAAAAGTTGAGCTATGCTATGTTAGCTTTGTTTTCCCCGACTGGGGTCTGTGAGGCTTATGGTGAGCAGAGGCTTCTATGGCTTAATAAGCCTGGTGCGGGGTGTCTCATCACCATGTGGAAGGGTTTTCTGTACGGGGGTATTTGAATATCCCTGCTCTATCTAGAAGTGAGTGATCACTGGAGCCAGTGGGCTCCCCAGCTCCACTAGCCCTTCCTCTGCCAGCCATGGGGCCACCGTATGTATGCACTTTCTCGCTTGCACAGACCTCCCCTGGCACCTGCAATGCTTCTCCTGGGGGCTCCCACAGGCCGCAGGGATTTCATTGTGTAGCACATTTGACAGCCAAATGCCCCTTTCCTTTGCTGAAGCCCATCATCCAACTAACTCTCCAGACCACACAGTTTAGATTATGTTCTTGACTGGAGCATTAGGGGCACCGTCAGGGGCAGTAACCAAACAGGAAGAACACACTTGAGGCACTATTTGGCATCATCTTTTACAGCTGAACATATACACATCCTCCAAGCTCCTTCTAAAGAAACTGGAATTTGCTCATCAAGAGATAAGAATGCTCACAGCAGCACTGTTTATGGTAGAAAAAAAACTGAAGACAACCAAATATTCATTGACTGTAGAATGGATAGATAAATCCAAGTGTGTTTATTATAGATGGTGGGTTATTATACAGTAGTGAAAAAACGAACCGTAACTCCACATGTCAACATGGAGGAATCTCAACACTTACAACGTGGTGCAGAAGAAGCAAGTGAAAGAAAAACGATTCCATTTATAAAATGGCAGGAGTTCCGGCACTTTGGGAAGCTGAGGCCCTTGAGCCCAGGAGTTCGAGACCAGCCTCGGCAACACAGCAAGACTCTGTCCTACAGAAATTAGATAAAATAAAATAGCAGGCAACATGAAATATTCTTTTGCTTAGGGCTGTATGCCAAGGTGGGAAGCCTAGTGATAAACTCGAAATTGGGGGACCTCGGAAGTGGGGAGGACGCAACCAAAGAGAGCTGTCCTGGGCAGGTGCAAGCCCTGGCAGAGTTAATTTTCTCATCCTGAGAAATTGCTTCACTGGGTATTGAAACAGAAGAAAAAGCAGGGTATTTGCTTCATTGTTACTCCTTAACCTGTACACATACAATGTAACAAAGTGAAATACACACACAATGTAACAAATTGAAAAAATAGATCCTAACCAGCTTTCAGATCAGATCTCCACAATGCCTGTGTCCTCTAGGCTAGATGTTGGTTCTCCCTCTTCTCCCTCTTTGAGTCTCAAGCAACAGTCACTCCTTGTGCCAGAAAATCCCACCCCTGCCCTCGAAGAGCCACCTTAACCAGCTCTTCCAGGGTCCTCAGTCTCCAGAAGCCCCTGTGACCAGCCAGATTGGCATCTCTTGGGCCTGTGGTCAGCTCCTACCTGGACCGCCTTGAACACCAGGCAGTAAATTCATTCTTGTGCATGAACTCCTTGGAGTGAGGAATATATCATTTGTAAGGACAAATGCAAGGACAGGGCCCATTCTGAGCTGTGTGAGGTCTGAGAATTGTATCTACATCATTGGAGTAGCAGGTTTCAGAGCGTGAGATGCGTTCACTGACTCAGCACTCACACGGGTGAGTGAGCAGACAGCGGCCTGGGAGCCAAGAAAGCTAGACTCTACGAAACAAGCCGTTAGCCATGAGAAGGCCACTTTTACTTTCTGGGCCTCAGTCGCTTCATCTGTTCAGTGGGATGTTTGGACCAAACGAAGTTCACATCCATTTTAACCCCACAGTCCCTGTTGTTACGCATTCACGGAGTGCAAGGGTCCCCCAGGAGCATAAAGAGACGGCGCTCCCCTTGAGAAAGCAGGGCCACTCACGGCACGTAATCAAAGAGCACTGAGGAAGTTCAGCTCAAGGCCAAAATCCCCAGCACAGAGACACGGACCACAGGTGCTGAGAAAAGTCACCCGCTGAGGCTGGGTTTGGGAGCACACGTGAACTGGGGTGGGAACAGGGAGTGTCCCCCTGGCCTCACAGTCCTGTGAGCTCACAGAGGCTCTTCCGGCCCGTTTCTGGCATGGGCCTGGAAGGCGCAGCTGGAATCAAGAGTGGACTGGGGAGAGGCGAGACTCAAGAGTTTCGATCCCAAAGCCTGCAGGCAGGCTGAGCGCAGAAGCAGACCAGCAGCGAATGGGGAAATCTGTGGAGCTCGGGTGGAGCCAGATTTCTGGCTGCGTTCTATGTCCACTCCCCTGGGAGGGACCCTCTTGCTGGATGTAGGAGTTAAGTGTGACGGTTAGACACTCCCCAGTGGCTGAATGTCCAGTCTGTAGACAAAGCTTAGGAGTGTTCGGCCACCAGGCCTATGTCCCTCCCCAGCAGCTATGCTGGGTTGACTCCGGCCAATGAGCTGATGAACCCCAGGTCTGGGAATACTGGGTGCTCTGTGCCATCTGCCCTGCTCCATCATCCTTGCAACTGATGGGGTAAGATGGTTCATCCAGGATTGGGTGGTTTATGGCTGGGCCAAGAGAGGGAGGTGGGAGTTAGGGGTTAAGTTGCCCCGAATTGATCCCAGGTGACCTGGCGTCTCAGAGAAAAAGCCAGCCTCCTGCAGGGGTCCCCCAAAACCAGCCTCAGCCTAGTGCTGAGGCCTGAGGACCAGGGCAAGCAGTCCTGGAAGAAGGTAGCAGGGATGGAGCTGGTCTTCCATGCTGAGAGCTGCAGCAGCCTGGCCCCATCGGAGGCAAGGGACAGGTGCTTTCCTATCCACACAGCCTAAGAGCCCCACAGCCTCAGTCGCTCTTCCAGGCTCTGACGTCTGGCCCTGCTGGGTCTCTGCGTGCTGCCCTAATGAGACCAGCAATGAAGGCTCGCACAGCCCAGCTTCCCGTCTCTGGAATTTCCCGCTAATCAAATGCCCCGGAAGCCCAGTGAGTGTGTGCAGCCGGGTCAAGTTTTTGTTTGCTTGACAGGAGGTGAAAAGACGTTTCCCTGTGGGAGGTTGTCTGCCCGAGGTTGCACTGAATCTTTGTTACTGAGACACCAGTTCTGCTAGTCCCCCACCTAAGTCCCCTCAGGTCTGTTATGACCCTCAACTTCTAAATCCCTGGGAGGACGGCTGGCAGGGGAATGAGGCTCACCAGGAACCAGGGCTTCCTCAGGCATGCAGTTAGAAAGGGCCAGAACCACAGCCAGAGCTGCAAATGCCCTCCAGGTTGGCAGGCCCAGCATCCCAGGCTGGGCTGGTGGAGGCTCCCCAACCCTCCCAGCCATCTGGGAAGCCCCCCTCTCTCAGGTCCTCATGGTGAGGCTGACAGTCACATGTCCCCACCCCCACCTGACAGAGCAGGCACATGGCCCCACCAGCTAATCAAGTTGCCTCTCCCCACCCACAGCCAATCATTCTTCCGTGGGGTTGCATGAGGACCAGAGAGAGAAGACCCCCTTCTACCAGGGCTGCACGGACAGGGCAGCTCGTGGCCCACCAGTGTCCTCCCCACTCAGAATGGAGCCAGACAGAGACATTCGAGAACCAAGAGATAAAGCCAGAGCGAGCAGCTGGGGGGGTCCCATTTGAAACCAGGGCCTGGCACTGCCTGAAGCGGGAGCCCCTGATGGACTCAGCGGCTCTGAGGCAGTGGGGACTTGTTTCCAGTTCCTTGTCTTTACTGACTGCAAGAGCCCAGGCCTTTGCTCTCCATAGCTGTCACTGTATCCCCCAGCCTCACCCTCCTCAATCCTCCACACAGCACCTGTGGCTCTGCAGCCCTGGGCCAACACCGTGATGGGTCCTGGACTGGCTGCTGTACAGCTCAGATGCAGAGGCCCAGAATTGGCTGCTGGGACATCCCCCATTCCCAGGAGAGTGGGTTGCCCTGGAGCAAGGCTGCCTGGTCTCCTCAAGGAGACCCCAGCCCCTGTCTCAGGAATGCAGCTTCTCTGAAGAGCCCACTCCATCGCACAGACTCCAAGCCCTCGCTCCCTGCCCAGATGCTTCGCGCCCTGCTTTCTGCGCATTGCACAGCGTTTCGGCTCTTTAGCTTGAAGGTTTGCGTTATTTCTTGTTGGAATAAAATGCCAAACCAGAACTAACGGTGGGACTCAGTGAGCTGTTTGGAAATGCCTCTTTGAGCCACAGCACAAAAATCAGCACAGCATGTCCAACCTTCCTGTGAATTGAGGAAGCAGGCACCTGCGAGGTCCCGCCTGGGATGGGAGGGCCGGGGGTGGCTCCGAGCCAGCATTGAGGGGAGCGACTCATTCAGTCAGCAAGTGGGCCTGAGCCAGCTCGGGCTGGGGAGAAGACCAGAGCAGAGGGCCTTGACTGTGGTTTGAAGCCCAGGTGCCGGGGCTGGTGTGTCCAGGACAGAGGCCCGTGCCCCTTGCCCTCAGGGAAGATCCGCCCAGGAGTGAGATTCTGAGTGCTCCTCCAGCCGCAGCCCCTCAGCGTGTTGTGACAGGGAGGGGCAGAGGCTGGGGAAACCAGTCAGCCACTCTGTGAGTCAAGCCTTTGGCAGGCGGCCCCCAGCCCCAGGGCATCTCTGACTCAGCCTGCTGACTGACGGACAGGAGATCTATGGACAGGAGGCAGTGAAAGTGCCGGGAAAGGGTGGACCCAGGGCAGAAAAGGCTCTCAGCTTCCCCAGAGAGCTTGAATTGGGCTCCCTTCGAAGCCTGGCCCCGGGGCACCCTGCACTCCTCTCTGTCCTCCTCCTGGCACACCCCCTCTGTCTGAGAGCCTGAGCTGGTGAGTGCAGCCTGAGGGACAGAGACGCACACTTCCCAGTCGCTGGCAAGTGAGCAGCCCAGCAGCCCCTACTCCAGGCCAGACAACATCCTGCCCTCCAGAGGACCCGGTCCTCCAGTGAGGGTGGGGCTGATGCTGAGGGCTGAGGAAAGATCACTTCCTGGCCTTCAACCCTTCCACACCCTGTCATGGGCCCCACCCCACTACAAGTTCTCTCCAAGCACTACTCAGCACATGCTTGGGGCCAGCCCTGACCCCCAGGTCGTTTTCTTAAGCATGTGTGCCTCATGGCCTCCCCCACCCTGTAGAGTGCTGCAGGTTTGGCCCCTCAGGACACACACACTCATTTCTCCAGTTTGAGCCCACACTTGCCCTGACTCCTCTCTGTGTTCTCTCCCTCCTCCCAGCCTCCCAGGCACTGTCCCCAGCCTACCACTGCCAAGAAGCCCCCAGACGCACCCTCAGCCCCAGGGCCACCTGCAGGCCAGAGCAGGGGCTGCAGGAAGCTGCACTTCCTCTGGCTTTCTCAGGGCCCAAGGAGGGGCCTGCTCAGTCCCCTTGTTCAGCCCCTTCTCTGACAGCCTTACAGGAAAGAAAGGAGGCCACGCCTCAGAGCTTGTGCCCCAATCTGGAGCTTCTGCACCCATGCCCCAGGTCCATCTGGCCCCACCCTCACCTGTCTTCACTCTGAGCCTGGAGAGGCCCAGGACTTCCAGAAAGCTGCAGACCAGGACCCTCAGCAGCTCCTCCCCATTCTGGGAGGAAGCCCCAAGACAGCCTCTGAGACGACTCTGACTTTCTAACTGGAACCTTGGGCAAGTCACTTAGCACTCAGAGCCTCAGTTTCTTCGCATGTAAAAAGGGATCATCGAGCCTGGAATATAGTAGAATGATGAATCAAAATTCTCTCTTATTAGTTACTATTACTGAATGTTCGTCTGTTTTGACTCACACCTGTAATCCCAGCACTTTGGGAGGCTGAGGTATAAGGATCACTTTAGGCCAGGATTTTGAGACCAGACTGGGCAACATAGTGAGATCCCACCTCTACTGAAAATTTTAAAAATTAGCTGGGCATGTGGCACATGCCTGTGGTCCCAGCTACTCAGGGGGCTGAAACAGGAGGATCGCTTAAACCCGGGAGGTTGAGGCTGCAGTGAGCCATGATCATGCTACTGTACTTTAGTCTGGATGACAGAGTAAGACTGTCAAAAAAAAAAAAAAAATGAAAGAAAGAAAGAGAAAGAAAGAAATACCTGAGGCTGGATAATTTATAAAGAAAAGAGGTTTACCTGGCTCATGGTTTTGCAGGCTGTCCAGGAAGCATGGCGCCAGCATTTGCTGGGCTTCTGGGGAGGCCCCAGGGAGCTTTCACTGATGGCAGAAGGTGAAGTGGGAGCAGGCATGTCACATGGTGAGGGAGGGAGCAAGGGGTGGGGCCGGCTCCTTTTTAAACAGCTGGATCTTGCACGAACTCAGAGAGTGATAACTCACTCATTGCCACGAGGAGGGCACCAAGCCATTCACGAGGGATCTGCCCCTGTGCCCCTAACACCTCCCACCAGGCCCCATCTCCAACACTGGGGGTTACACTTCAACATGCGATTTGGAGGAGACACACATCCAAACCATACCTCTGACCTAAATATAGAGCACTAATTCTGAACCTTAACTGATTATAGCATCTCCAGACCCCTTTTGAAAGTGATGGAAGCTATGAACTCTCACCTCTAAGAAGGCACAAAAACAAACATTGTAAATACAATACAGGTGCAAAGGCCTCCGAGGGCCATCCATGAATCCCAGGTTCATGGCCATCTGGGTCATTTCCACTTTGGGGCCCTTACGAGCACTCCTGTACCTTCACACACGAGGAGCGGATGCAGGGTCGTTTGAGGATGGAATAGCCAGGTCAGCTTGATGAGCTTCTGCTGAAGCATTTTCCAGAGCTGTTCGCTGTTTTCCATGCCCATTGAGTGTAAGGAGCACTTAGTGTGAATGCACTTTTGACTTTTTGCTCCCCTCGTGCATTCCCTTGCTCTTCTCACAAGGGCCAGCGTTGGACCTACAGACCCTGACACTGTGCTGGAGAGGCGAGCCCTTTGCAGGCTCCTGGAGACTTTCATCAGGAGTTCGCCACTGTCCAGCAACGGCCTGCTGGGCAGCAGACACTGCTTAATTACATTGTCTCCTTTAACCCCGTCCAGTGCTCTTCAACACTGAAATGTTGAAGAAATGATTCTCCTGCATGGTGGATAAGAAAACTGAGGCAGATACACCAAGTTCTTTGTTTCATAGAGGGAACAGGCTTTAGGTCACACCAGACACAAGGAATGTATCTACAGTCAGAGACTTAGAGACCACCGGATGAGATGCCAGGCCTTGGCAGGGAACTCAAAAGTGGCAAGAATTAGGGTGACTTGTGAAGAAGTGAGTGCTGTTGGTCTTTTAGACAGGCCACATATATAGGACCATGTGAAAAAAAAGGAGCATCTTTCTACAGGAAGCCATCCCTGATTTACTCTATCCCACAGGAATAATTGCTCTGCTTTGCCTTCCTGATTATGCACTCGCTTTATGATAAAACTTTTTGGGTGGAGTTTTATAAATATCATTGATACCTGGAGTGGACACTTAAGGCATGATCCATCTCTCTGGCCACCCCACCTCTCAGCTGCCTTATTTGTGCTGAAGGATCCTGTCTCCTGGGACAGAGCTAACTAGCCTGGAGGAGAACACAGCTGGACCCATCAGATGCTCTCTTCTGAGAAACCGAAATGGCAGACTGGGAGATCCACTGCCAACAAACCACTGGAGCTGAGTCACATTGATGAGAAGGCAGCACCACAATCTCCCATTACTGGGGTCTCCAGGGCAAACCCCTTTCTATGGCTTTGAGTTTGGGTCTTCCTTGGAGTCCATGAGACATCCAGAGTCCTCCCAATAAATTCCTTTTGGTGCTGAAGCCACTGCTATTTAGTCTCTTTTACTTGCAATGGAAAGAATCAGAAATGATCTAACTTTGGAGCAGGAAGGAAGCTCACATCCACCTCCTCACTTTTCAGATGAGAGAACCGAGGCCCAGAGAAGGGAGTCATCGATCGAGCACCTCATAGGTAGAGGACGGCAGAGGCTGGACTGGACTGCCATCCCCAGACACCCTGTGCAACACCCACAGTGTCAACTCTGAGGATCACAGCAGGGCTCCCCACACCTGCCTCCTCCCACAGCAGGAAGATCTCGGAGGGAGTTGGGTTAGGGACACGGTGGGAGGGAGGCCTGGGGAAGAGGCTTGGAATCGCTAAGTGTGGCGTCAAGTACATATTTGTACTTAGAAATTTGTAAAGCTTTTATAACCAACCCATACCCTAACTGGGGTTTCAAGTTACTCATGGGTTATGGAACTCAATCAAGACTTGAATTATGAAATTAATAAAGAAGAGCCATCTGGCTGGTGACAGGCAAAGATGTGTGGGTTGTGTCTTGAGCTGACACCACAAGTTTGGCATCTGTTGGTGTGAGCCACCGACCCTTGGGAGGTATCACCAGGTGACAGCCCTCCAAGACAGGGTTAACGCATCTGTTCCAGCCCCCTGGCAGGGTATAAACAACAACAGGCAGGTCGGAACTTGAGGATAATTTTTCATTCTTGCTATCAGCCCCAAAGGATATCCCAATTTTTTGGATGAACTGAGATTTGGCCTGATGGAGCTTTGCTTGGGATGAAGGCGCCTTTGGGTAGGACCTGAAAGTTTAGTTGGAAAGTGTGTGGTGATAGGATTGGGCTGGCCCATGCCCCTTCACTTCATTCTCTAATCTCTTCATCCATTCAAAGGGATGAAAAACTGGAAAACTGGTTCTAAATCTTGGAATGGGGAATAAATAAGGGAAAGAAGGGGATAAAGAGATGAGAAAGTATCTGTGGAGTTGACTTGTAAGGTCATAGAAAAGGTTGACATTGTCTCTCTGAGAAGAGACAGGAAGTCCCAGACACAATCCACACCCACCCGTTGGCCTTTTCTGTCACTAATAGAAATCACTGGGTCACATCTGACTTAATTTCACTCTTTTTCTCCACCCTCTCTTCAAACTGGTGGAGGACCTTGGGGGACTTTCCAATTCTGGTTTTTCTTAGAGCAGAAAGACAGCAAACCACACAGGTCAGCTGCAATCCTCTGTACATCTCGACACCTCTGTCTGCATTCAGGGCCCCACATATGAAATTCAGCTCTGCTTTGATTTCTTGTAATTCAACAGATGGGCCTGAGATGGTGGCTCACACCTGTAATCCCAGCACTTTAGGAGGCCAAGGAAGGAGGATGACTCAAGCCCAGGGGTTTGAGACCAGCCTGGCCAACATGGCGAGACTCCATCTCTACAAAAATTGTAAAAATTAGCCAGGCATGGTGGCACACACCTGTAGTCTTAGTTATTCAGGAGGCTGAGGAGGGAGGGTCACTTGAGCCCAGGAATTCAAGGCAGCAGTGGGCTGTGACTGCACCACTGCACTCCACCCTGGATAACAAGTTGAGATCCTGTCTCAAAAACAAACAAACAAACAACAACCACGAAAAAACAGAAACGTGTATTTAGTGCAAGCCTATTGTAAGCAAGACGTCATGCAAAGCACTCAGTAAATATTAACAGAGAAGGCAGGAGAGCTGTTTCCACTTCCAGAGTTATCTTATTTTTGAAATTCTAACACTGAAAGTATTACCTATTCAAATCTTTTGCCATTTTTTTTTCCTATTAGATTTTTTCCTATGGGGTTGTTTGGGCTCCTTGTATTTTCCGGTTATTCTCTTGTGAGATGGGCAGTTTGCAGATATTTTCTCCCATTCTGTGGGCTGCCTCTTCACTTTGTTGATTGTTTCCTTTGCTGTAGGAGCAGAAACTTTTTAACCCATTTATGCCTAGTGTTCCATCATTGGAACGCTAAGCTTCTGGGAGTTATTTGTATCCTACTGCTCAAGGTCATCACCAAGGTCTGATTTTTCACACACAAAACATTTGCAGCCTCCAGCATAAATGGGTTAACTTGATGTGAACCAATTTTCCCATGTTGGCTTTGGTTGCCCTTGCTTGTGTGGTATTACTCAATAAACCTTTGCCCAGTCCATTAAACCAAAGTCTTCAACTATTTCAACCTTCTCATATCCCAATAACATATTTTAATTCTGAATTCTCCCAATAACCAATATCTATGCATCAAAATTCGTAAGTTGAACATCTTTTTATATAACAGAGTGATTAGGCTTGCACTGCCTCGCCTCTCTTACCTATCACTAGGATATTCACAGTTCTTTCTATTTGCATATTTGTATTTTTTAAAGACTTTTTCTCAGAGCAGCATTATGTTCACAGCACAACTGAGAGGAAGGTACAGAGATTTATCATAAACCCGCTGTCCTCATAACTTCTCCATTATCAACAACATCCCCAGCAGAAGAATATGTGTGTTACTGTTGGTGCACTTTGATTTTTTAAAATACATGCATACACATATACACAGTCACACAAAGCCCCTGGGAACATGGCTTTGTTTTGATGGAGAAGCAGCTGACATTATAATAATGCAAGCAACTTCGCATGGAGCAGCAATGGCTTCGACTTGGAGTCTCGCCAAGCTTAAAATGTCATTTACCACCCCCATTCCCGTCAGTCCACTCACTGCCTTGCTAGCTCCTTCACTTTCCTCTAGAGTAACATTGGTCTCCATCTGTTCTCTCCCACATCACCTGCCCATCTCAACCTTGGCCTGCAAGGTATCATTTATCCCCAAATTGATATAAAGGTTTAACACAATTTCTATCAAAATCTCAGCAAGAATTTTTGTATATATAGACAAGGTCATGTTAAGATGTGCATGAAAGGCAAAGGAACTAGAATAACTAAAATAATGTTGAAAAAGAAGAAAACAACATGGAAGAAATAGTTCTACCCAACTTGATGACATATTCTATAGCTACAATCAAGACAAGTACCCAGCCTGGGAAGCTCCCTCCTCCTACTGGGTTGATACTCCTCTTCCCCACCCAGAGACACCAGGAGTCCAGGTGGAACAACCAAGGTGATTACAACACAACAGATCCCCAGCCTTTGATCAAGGAAGGGGCTCTTCTGCCACAAGTGCCCAGCCTGGGAGAGCTCTTTATTCCTGCAGGCCAGAGACTCCCTCCTCCTACCCAGAAGCACCAGGCAGCTCAGCCTAGGGAGGCTCCCTCTGCCATTCTGCCAGAAGGGTTAGTGGGAGCCTCACTGGCACTAGATACACTAAGAAAACCAAAATAACATTGCAAAGACTCTGAAAATTAAATTTTCATTGGAACTACAGCTCATAAAACAAGCCAGTTTCTTTGTGCTAAACCTAATCAGGGTGACTGACTACTGAAATGAGAAATTTATATAGGACCCAGAGTCTCCTAACATAACAGGCAAAATGTATAATATGCAATAAAAGATCACCCATCATACAAAGATTCAGGAAGATCACAACTTGAATGAGAACAATCAATCAACTAACGCCAACAACAAGAATGAGAACAAACCTTGTAATTATTTGACAAGAATTTTAAAGCATCCATCATTAAAATGCTTCAACAAACAATTACAAATTCTCTTGAAACAAAGGAAAAATAGAAAATCTCAAAAAAGAAATATACACTATAAAAAGGAGAGTTATAAAACTGAAAAATACAATAAGCAAAAATAAAAAAGATGCATTACATGGGCTCAATAGTAGAATGGAGGTGACATAGTAAAAAAATCAGTAAACTTGAGGACAGAAAAATGGAATTTACCCCATCTGAACAGAGAGAAAACAGACTACAAGGAGTAAGTAAACTGTTACAAGGATCTATATAAAAATGGCAAAGACCAAACATTTGTATTTTGGCATCCCAAAAGAAAGACAGGAGAAGACTCAAAAGTACTCAAAGAAGTAATGGCTGAAATCCCAGCTTGGCAAAAGACATAAGCCCACAGACACAAGAAACGGAGTGAAGTCCAATAGGATAAACCTGAAGAAATTCATGCCAAGACACAGTAAAAACTGAAGACGAAAGGAAAATGCTGAAAGCTGCCAGAGAGAAATGACACATTAATTCTAGGGGCACACCAATTTAAATGAAAATTTCTCATCTGAAACTCTTCAGACCATAAGGAAGTGGCACAATCTTTTACAAATGCTGAAATAAAAGAACTGTCTACTGTGAATTTTACATTGGGTGAACGAAGGTGTTCTGCAGAAATGAAGCGGAAATAAACGTTCTTAGATGAAGAAAAAAAGAATTTGTGGCTAGTGACCTACTTTTAAAGAATGTCGAAAGGAAGCTCTTTAAATAGGAAAAGATACAAGGGGGAGTCTTGGGACATCCAGAGGAAAATAAAACAGAAAGAAAAGAAATACGGGTACCTACAATAAACTAAACTACTCCTCCTCTTGTAAATCACAATTGATGAAAAAGTAAACCTAAAATCGCTCTGAAAAATGAAGTCTATTAGTTTTTTTTTTAAAGCACATGCATATTTACAATCACTCCAAAGAAAATGAAATACTTAGATACACACTTACATATCATATACAAGATCTGTATGTTGAAAATTGTGAAATGCTGATGAAAGAAATCAGTGAAGAACTAAATAAATGGAGAGACATATGTCCATGAATGGAAAGACTCGACATAATGAAGATGTCATTTCCCCAAAAACTGATTTAAAAGTTTAATGCAATTTCTGTAAAAATCCTAGCAAAGTTTTTGCCAACATATACAAGCTTTTTCTGGAAAGGCACAGGTCTTAGAATAGGTAGAATTCTCTTCAAAAAGAAGGATGAAGCCAGGCACGATAGTGATACCTGCAGTCCCAGTTACTCAGGAAACTGAAGATCACTTGAGCCCAGGGGTTGGAGTCTTGCAACATAGCAAGAACCCATATCTAAAAAAATTTTAAAATCTTAAAAAGAAGCATAGAGTAGAAGAAATCCCCTTACCTGATAATAAGGCTTACTATATAGAAAGAATAATCAAGACAGTGTGGTTTTAGCAGATGGATTGACACATTGATGAATAGAAAAGAAAAGATACCGGAAATAAACCCAAGCAAAATATGCCCAGTCGATTTTAGACAAAGGTGCAAAAGCAATTTAGTGATGACAGATACCCTTGTCAACAAACAGTAGTGGAGCAATTGGGAATCTATAGGCAAAACCAAAAACATTAACAAAAAACAAAAATCCCACTCACAATAATCTTAGACTTAAATTTCATATCTTATTTGGAAATTATAGACTTCATTATAAAAAACAAAACTAAAAAACTTGTAGAAAAATAGCAAAAAATCTCCAGGATCTAGAGCTAGGCAGAATTCTTAGACTTGACATGAAAAGCACAATCAGTGGGGCCGGGCGTGGTAGCTCACGCCTGTAATCCCAGTACTTTGGGAGGCCAAGGTGGGCAGATCACCTGAGATCAGGAGTTCAAGACCAACCTGGGCAACATGGAGAAACCCTGTCTCTAAATAAATAAATAAATAAATAAAAGGAATCAAAGCACAATAAGTAAAAGAAAAAATTAATAACAAGGACCTCATGAAAATTAAAACGTGTTGCTTTGTGAAAGTCTCTGTTAACAGGATAAGAAGTCAAGCTACAGAACGGGAGGAAATATTTGCGTGCCACATCTAACAAAGGACTAGTGACTAGAATATGCAGAATATGTAAAGAACTCTCAACGTGCAGCAGTAAAAAACGAGCAATTCAATTCGAAAATGAGCAAAAGAACTGAACACCCTTATTACCCAACAGGATTTACAAATAGCACATAAACACATGAAAAGATGTTTCCCTCGCCAAAGTAAAACCATGATGAGATACCACTATGAACTTACGAGAATAGCTATCATTAAAAATAATGATGATGCCAAATGCTGGTGAGGGTGTGGGAAACTGGATCTCTCATACATGCTGGTGGGGATTGAAAAGGGCACAGCCACTCTGGAAGACGGTTTGGCAGTTTCCTATAAAACTAAGCATTCAACTACCATATCACCCAGTAATTGCATTCGTAGATGTTTATCCCAAAGAAATAAAAATGTGTGTCCACACAAAAAAGCATACACAAATGTCCGTAGCAGCTTTCTGTGTAAAAGCCAAAGCTGGAAACAATCCAGACGTTCTTTGATGGGTAAATGGTTAAACAAACTGGCACGTCTGTACCATGGAACACTACTCAGCAACAAAAAGGAACAGACTATTGATATACGGAAGGACTTGGATGGCTTTTTTTTCTTTTTTTGAGACAGAGTTTCGCTCTTGTCACCCAGGCTGGAGTGCAATGGTGCGATCTCGGCTCACTGCAACCGCTGCCTCCTGGGTTCACGCCATTCTCCTGCCTCAGCCTCCTGAGTAGCTGGGATTACAGGTGCTCATCACCACGCCGGCTAATTTTTTGTATTTTTAGTAGAAACTGGGTTTCACCATGTTGGCCAGGCTGGTCTTGATGTTATATGGAAAAAGCCAGTCCCAAATAATTATATCCTGTACGATTCCATTTATACAGCCTTCTTGAAATGACAAAATTCTAGATATGGAGAACAGAGTCGTTGTGTCCAGGAGCTGGAGAGAGTGGAGGAGTGGGGCAGGGGTGCGTGTGGCTGTCAAGGGGTAGCAGGAGGGAGGGAGATCTTTGTGGTGATGGAACAGTCCTGTACCTGCATCGCGTGGTTGGTCCACACATCTACAGGTGATAAAAGGGCAACAAACTGCGCCCATCCAGTCACATGTCACTTAAAAACAGGGATACGTTCAGAGAATATGTTCAGAATCACCTGTCAGGCAATTTTGTCATGAGACCATCATAGAATGTATTACACAAACGTCAGCCGTAGAGCTTGCCACACACCTAGACTGTATGGTACGGCCTATCGCCCCTAGGCTAGAAGCCTCTGCAGCTTGTTACTGCACTGAATACTGTGGACAATCCTGTGTGCTCTCGGTCACCCTGTCCAGCCCTGAACACAGTGGCATTTGTGTATCCAAACATAGAAAAGGTAGTGTGTTATGCTACGATGTCACTAGGTGGTAGGAATATTTTTGCTCCATTATATAATCACACGGGACCACCATCGACTGTGAGGTCCATCGTTGACTGAAACGACATTGTCGCGTGGTGCGTTACTATCCATTGTACCAATGTCCATTTCCTATTTTGAGATTCAACTACAATCACAACAAAGTGAAGAGTACACAGAACCTCTCTTGTACTATCTTTGCAACCTCCTGTGAATCTATAATTACTTCAAACTAAACAGTACACACACACACACACACACACAGTCACACAAAGCCCTTGGGAGCATGGCAAGAGAAGGAATTGATACCATAGGAGTGCAAACAAGCTCACGGGAAGCGGTGAGGGCTTCCATTTACAGTGTCTCCACTCCTAAAATGTCGCTCATTGCCCACCTTCCTTCTGGCATCCCTGGCACAATCCAGGGATGTGCTCTTCCCCTGCTTGATAGTTTCTTCCCCTGCCACCTCTGTTGTGCTCTGAAGTGACATTCACATCCACCTGTCCTTTCCTACACTTCCTTCCCCTCTCTACCTTGGGTTGCCAAACCTACACCACGCCTCTGACCCCCTCCAAGGCAACCAGTCAGAGGAAGCCATCCTCCTGGCCAGGCGTGGGCATGTGACCCAAATTAGACCAAGCAGAGTCCTTGTAGGGGGCTGCCATTTGACCTCTGCAGCTCCGGGCTCAGAGCATGGCCTTCCACGCGCATCTCCAGGGCCACCACTCCAGGAGAGCCACTCACGATGTGTTCTACATAACATTTGACTCAGAGGGAATCTAAGCCCGAGTCCCAGAAGAGGAAACTTCAGGAAGGAAGGCATGCCATAGCCAGGACTTCTGTGGGTGCCGATCAGCCAGGAAGGAGGGGGCCAGAGCCACGCAGGTGGACACTACCCAGGCTCACCTGCCTCCCAAGGAGCCTAGTACCCTCAGCTGGGCCAGCCCCCAGCCCCATGGCTACTGGTAGCCAAGGAGCCCTTGCTGTGCTTCAAACAGCCTGAGGGTGTTACAGCACCCCACTCACATGGAAACCTTTCTGGGGTCCCCTGTCCCTTGCCTGCTGTGCAGGACGGAGGAGCCACTGGAGGAGGTCAGAGTCTCAGAGCACCAGTGCTTAGGGACACAGGGGATTCTTTCCACAGGGAGGAGGCCAAAGCTGAAGGGGCTGGAATAAGAATCTCCTGGGAGGCCAGACGTGGGCATTCTCTGTTCTCTCCTCCCCATCTCCTCACTTCTGTACCTCCTTTCCCTCTCTCTCCTCCCTCTCTCTTCATCTGTCCCTCTCTCCCTCTTCCCCCCTTGCCTGCTTCTCTGTCTCCCCTCCAGGGCATGTCAGAGCTAAGCAGAGCCAGCAGAGCCGTGTCTCTGTCCTCATCTGGTTACCCCCCACGCTGGCCCCCTAGCCTTGCTTTCCCCAGCTCTGTTCCTGGCTCCCAGCCCCGGCCACCCTGGGCAACCCGGCCCAGCAAAGACCAGGCTGTTTTGGAAAAGTGCAGGGAGGTGGCAGAATGTGCGGTCTGTGAGTTCCCTCCAAACTGGCGCCCCAATCCCTGGACAAACAGAGTCCATGTTTGCCTGTCCACAGCGGTCTGTGTTCTCCTTCCAGGCTGGGAGATCCCGAGGGTAGGCGACCGTGTCGGGGACGTCATTGACCCACTGGGCCCATGGAGGAGAGGCAAGGACAGCCTGGGTGATGACAGGGCCAGCCGCCTGCCCAGCTGGGCCCGCCTACCCCAAGCAGGGTGGTCAGGCCGAGGGCAGCCCAGGGACCACGCTTTCATTGCCTCTGCTGCCACACGGGGCATTCCACCAGGAGGGATGGAATTTACTCTCTGGAAAATGACCGCCTTTCTTGGCGCGACTCCCTGCGGAAGCTGGGGCTTTTCACTGCTTCTCAGGATGCTGGGGGCCTCTGTCCAAGGGAGCCCCTTGGAGAGGGCATGTGCGGGTGGGGCAGGCCACCAGTACTACCTTCTGCTTTTTGTGGCTTTAGGAAAGTCCCCTGCCCCTTTCCCCACGCTGGGGAGAGTGGAGGATGGGGCCGCGTCACAGTGCGGAGGAGAGGTGAGCAGAAAGGACACCAGAGCAGGTGAGCTGGGGTTAGGGTTGCTGAGCGTCCTGCTCTGGTGACATTGCTCTGATGCTGGGTCCTTCTCTTCTGGGTGGCCAGGCTCTGAGACCTAGGCAGAGTGAGGCCCTACACCTCAGGGCGTGCCTGGGCCAGGGTGCTCTGAGCTGAGGTTGGGGCTGACCTGACTGTATGGAAAAGAAACGTTGCAGCCGCAAAAAGGCTCTTCTCAGGCCAGCTCAGGGGTGGGCCTTCCCCCTCAGGCTGTGGGGATGGGACCGGGGCAGGGCGGAGGCTGGGGCCAGCCTGGCCACGCTGTGGCCTTTCCTGGTTCCCAGTGTGCAGCTCCAGGGGCCACGGCTCTGTCTCTCATTGCCCTCCCTCCCCAAGCACAGCCCCTCAATCCCGGGAACCACCTGGGGTTTTCTCAGCACTGAAAGCTGTGCCTACCACAGGTCCTCGCCTCAGGCCTCTGTGATAGGCCATGGATCTTTCCATGAAGTGTGATCATTGGCGAAAGAGGACAGGGTTTCAGTCCTCAAATAGGCCTGGAGAATGCTGCAGCCCATGTTCACCCCATACTCTACTACCCCTGAGGCTACACATCCTGTGGCTCAAGGTTCTGACAAGGCCTGCAGGAGGGGAACCAGGATGACTGTGTTTAGCCCATTTCCCAAAGTCATTTGATCATGGAATCCATGTGATCCCACAACACCCATGAAACAGGCTTTGAGAAGTGCTGGCATGGGACGCGAGGCCAGACGTCAGAAGAACTGAATTCTGTGCCCTCATTTGTCACGTGACTGTGAACATCAGTGTCCTCGCTCAAGTTAACAAGACAAACCCAGAGCTCTCAGTCCCCCTGTCCAGCCCCGAAACACCTGGCACAGCCAGCCATGGCCACACTCGGAGTGTCCTCCCAGCTGCCCCTCCCCATATAGGCTGACCGATTCTCTTTCTCCTTCCCCAAGGAACCTCCTCCTCCCAGGACTGTCACAGATCTCTGTGCCTGCACGCAAGGAATGGCGAACTGGCCTCACGGGACACTTTTAGGGAAGAACTTCCTAACTGACAAGGTGGATGGGGCGTTGCTGGTGTGAACACAGGTGGCCAGGGAGGACCCTTTCAGGAAGGCTGAGAAGGCAGAGAGCAGAGAGGCAACGGAGACAAGGGCAAGTCCCCACGGTTTATTATAGAAGCCTATAAAAGAGCCACATTGAGTATTTCCAAAATCACAAAATGCACAACATTCATTTTTTTAATATGCAACATGGAATATTATATACAGATTAAAACCACGACAGCAAAAACACTCACACGGTACCAGTTTCATATCAAAACAAAACACACAAGTGCTTTTTCAATATTAAAACGACTGTGATAAAAACATATTAATATTTTGAACCATGTTTACAATAGAGCAAAATTCATATTTTACTAAATAACAAATATTTAACAGCAAAAACTTTATACTAAATATCTATTTTGAATTATAACAAAAATAGTACTTATAATAGTTTATAAAGACAGACACAAAATTATAACATTTATGAAAAACATGTTTGTGTATAAAATAATATTATAGCCATCTGGGCAGGGTCACGGTGGTGCCCAGAACACAAACGCCAGCGCCCAACATCGAAAGTGCTTCAATCTGCAAGCCCGTGGCAGGAAGAGTTTTGTAGGGGGGGGGTTGTCTTGTTAAGGTCAAGTTACAATAGTTAGGGATGATAAGTAAGAAACATCACCCATCTAATGCTAGCTCTATGAAACACACGCGCACACACACAGACACGGGAATCTCACCAGAGAGCTGAAAGGAAGGACCAACTACAACACAGGGGGCCTGTCAGCCAGCCAGAGCTTTCTTCGGCTCTCTTCTCATTGCCTTTGATACCCAGCAGGGCAAATGATCCTTCTTTCCTCCCTCACAGGAACCCCCCTCAGCTTTTCCTTCTCTGCCCCCTACCAGGCTGGCCACCCCCAGGCAAGGCCCCTGAGACCTCCCAGCCCCATGCCTCCTGCCCGTCACCTGGACCAGACCCAGTGGGCTTGTTGTCTGAAGTTCCACTTACTGCTCTCCTAGATACTCAGTCAAAAACAATTGGTTTAGGGCCAGCTGGATCAGTTTAAAGGCAAATGAACTTTCCGGACACTCGTTTTGTGTTGGGGGATGGGTGGGTACAGGTTCGGGAGCACCATGTAGCTATGTTGCAAGCTTTGACAAGTCTTTACCCATTCCGGCCTGTTTTTCAGGATTGGGGATGATCAATTTTGCCAATAATGTCTGTTCCACACTGTTTTTTAGTAGTGGAAAAGTAGGAAATAATGAAACATCTGAGACTCGGGGACTGGAGAGCAGTCTGTGTGGTATGGGCCGGTTCCTATAGTCTATCGTCAGGGTGGCGGTGAGTGGGGTCAGGGTCAGTCTGTGGGGCTGCCTACGGTATCTGGTTGGAGGGAGCCGCTGAGGTGCTCACAGCAGCGATCGGGGGCTGGCATGTCCTTCATTCTTCTATGTTTTCGATTTTCTTGTAAAGAGGATTCATTGCTTTTACAACATCAAAAACCAATAGAGAAACACAAAGGCAAGGAAAAATCTGGAAACACACACAATTGCTTAGAGACTCACCAAAGGCCCCCAGACCATCCCCAGGAGGCATCCCAAATTGCCAACACTCAAAATGCCAGTGGCAGGAGCTACTCCTCTTTCACCCAGTCATCCTGACTGGCCAGTTTTCAACCCAATCCCCTGACAAACTGCACATAGCCGCCTCATCAGCTCTAGCTGCAGCAGCCTTCCCGCAGCTGTCCGGAGACCACACGGGGCCCTGGAGTCAGCTCCGAGGCAGAACTGCCGCTGCGCTCACCTCCCCCACGCTTTCGCCTCTTCCCTACCCCTGAGCTGGGCTAAGCAGACAGTGGCATACAGGTGGAAGGGACTTCAAGGACACCTTTTGCAGGGTGGAGGGCAAAGGGGGAGGGTTAAGGAAGGGAAGACGGAGGCCCTGGCTCCCCGTCAGAAGAACCCGTATCCTTCCCCATACTGATGCACTGGAGTCAGGGGCACTGGGGTGAACAGGGGCCAAGCAGGAAATGGCGGCTGCCTCCAAATCTACCTGATCAGGGTTTTTGACAGGAGAGGGAGGAGGCAATGGGCCATGTCCCATCTCTACCAGGGACAAGGCAGAGGCACTGGACTTCAGCCCAGGAGTGAGCCTCCAGGATTAAACCCAAATAATGCCTGGAGCCGGGGAAGGCTTTCAACCCTAGGCCCGGGGGCTGGGTTTGACCAGAGACCCCTTCCTCTTCACTCACAGAAGTCTCGCCAAGACAGCTGGAACACAGGCTAGGGCGTGAAGGGGAGGAGATGTTCACTCCAGACCCCAGCATCCCCAAGATTCTCTATCAGTGAATAAATATGGGGGCAAGTAGCACACGAGCCGTGGACCTCAGGCCCGTGTGTGTAACAGGGCCCGGTTCAGCAGGGGATGGGAAGGTGGGGGTGTCAGTGCACCTGCCCAGGGCCACCAGGGAGGATGCTGGGGAGACAGGGTCTGGGGCTCCTTTGCCCCAAAGTTGGAGGACAGAACAAGTAGCAGCAATAGGTAATTTCAAATGTCCAAACCGGCGAGGGAGGGTGGGAACAGGGGCACAGGGAAGGGCAGTCTCCAGGTTGGAGGCAGCCCCCACCCCGCCAAGGTTGACTCCTGTTCTGCTACCCAGGATGCTGTTCCTGGGCAGATGCAGTGGGGGCGCAGGAGAGGGAGGCGCTGAAGAGTGCACCAAAGGGGGCACCGCTCTTCCCATCCCCCGGCTCCAGCTAAAAGGGTCCAAAAGGAACGGAGGGAAGGGAGCATTTCAGAACATCACAAGAACACTGTAGCACGCGCTGACACCAAACACTGTCACGGGCATGCAGAGCCCCCGCCACGCCCTTCCCAGGGGCTGAGCTGGTGGGAAATGGGGAGTGGCTGGAGGGAAGCGGGAGCCAGAAGTGGAGCACCGCCCTAGGAAGGATGGGGCCCACTGGCTTTGGGTAGGGTTTGCCAGGGAGGGGGAGCAGGGAAGGGCAAGTATGGGGGCCGCTTGCCCTCCCCGTTTCGGCCCCCACCCACACACAGGTTTCTACCTCCCACCACCGCCACCCCGCTGCCTGGGCTGGGCTGAGGCAGGTGGGCCTTGGGTTAGACTGTGGCGCTCAGCATGGCCTCTGTCTCTGGCAGGATCTTGTTCTGGTTGGAGTCCAGGCCAAAGAACTTGACGCTGAGGCCGTCCACGGGGTGCAGGACGGGGACCAAGGTGATGCGGGGGAAGGTCCGCGTGGCCAGCTCAAAGCGGCTGGTGCTGGCCAGCTCCACCGCTAGCACCTTCAGGAACAGCTTAGCCAGGTGCTTGCCCAGGCAGGTCCGGACACCGCCACCGAATGGGAGGTAATGGAAGCGGCCGTCCTTGTCCTCGCTCCGCGCCTGGCTGAAGCGATCGGGGTCGAACACATTCACGTCTTTGAACACAGGCGCTGTGTCGTGGGTGTCCCGGATGCTGTACATGACACTCCAGCCTTTGGGGATCTGGAAACCCTGGAGCAAGATGGGGGCCGAGGAGCGGGTGGTTAGAGTCGGAATAACCCACGAAGGGCCTAGGACTGCCCCCTGCCTGCTCAGCCCCAGATGTTCAAGACCTGTCTCTTCCTAGAGACACCCCACTGTGGCCCCCCAGGCCTGGCCAGCCAGCCCCACTCAGCATGTTAGTCCAAGCCCTTATCTGTAGATGTGCACATGCGACTTCACATCTAACACCCAACTTGGCTTCATCTGATGCATTTGGGGCGCACTTCTCTCATGAGACTGAAAGTAAGCACTGTTTCCCCATCAGGCCTGATGTCCCTGAAATGGAGGCTGGTCTCCCGCCTTGCCCCATCCCGGTGCCCCCGCTCCCCCATCACCCCCGGCTCCACAGGCCCAGCCTCTCTCACATCCAGCTCGAAGGTCTGCAGCACAGTGCGGTAGCCACCGGAAATGGGTGTGAACAGGCGCATGACTTCCTTGATGACGCAGTCCAGGTAGCGCAGCCCGCTGAGCGTGTCCAGGCGCAGTGTGCCCTCGCAGGGGCAGCCACCGCTGTGCAGGATGCCATGAGCCCGCAGCTCCTCCCGCAGCTTCTCCAGCACGGTGGGGTGCTTCAGCAGCTGCATGATGAGTGAGGTGCTGGCGCTGGCCGTGGTGGCATAGGCCGCGAAGATCAGCTCCAGGGTCCCGTCCTGCAGGGCACAGAGGAGAGGCGTTGTTGGAGGTATTGGTTCAGCCAGGCAGGGGCTACCCCATTCGGCCAGCGGCCCGTGTGCCCAGGTCATCTGTGCTGGGCCCTGCCTGGTTCCTGCAGTGAATTCTGCTTCCTCTGAGTCTCATGTTGCCAGAGCACTAGTGTCACGATGGACACGGGGGTCACAGCCAGTCCCTGGCTGGGCAGAAGACACAACTGCTGTGACCCAGGGCAGAAGCCTCCAGTCCTTTGGAGCGGGGCCACTTCTCACTCACTGCTGGGTTCCTGGGCCAGCCCCACAGGCCTGATATGCAATGGGCTCACAGGAGAAAAAGAACAAATCCCAAGGAGCAAGGCCCTGCGCAGTGGGTGTGCGTGTGCGTGTGTGGGGGATGTGGTCCAAACCCGGGCCTTCCCACTAGCAGCGCCAGCCCCTTCCTCCATCGCAGGAGGAGGACATTTGGTGGGTAGTCAGGGGAGCCAATGGGGTCTGAGAGGCAGCCTGGGGCCACAGCCTGGGGCCACTCCCTTGGAGACCTGGGATGAGGCTGAGGGGAGGTGACCTCCTGAGGACCTAAAGACCCTGCCAGGGCTCTCTGGGGAGCAGGACACCAGGGCCATGGGTTCCCCATAGAAAGGCCCCAGCAGGCCATCTCATAGCAAGCCCTGCATTTTACAAATGTGAACTCTGGGCCCAGAGAGGGGAATGAAGGGACCTGGGTCCATTACTGGCCATGGCGACACCC
>NW_012102210.1:1466444-1482758 GCF_000951045.1 Mandrillus leucophaeus
GGGGGCCGCTTGCCCTCCCCGTTTCGGCCCCCACCCACACACAGGTTTCTACCTCCCACCACCGCCACCCCGCTGCCTGGGCTGGGCTGAGGCAGGTGGGCCTTGGGTTAGACTGTGGCGCTCAGCATGGCCTCTGTCTCTGGCAGGATCTTGTTCTGGTTGGAGTCCAGGCCAAAGAACTTGACGCTGAGGCCGTCCACGGGGTGCAGGACGGGGACCAAGGTGATGCGGGGGAAGGTCCGCGTGGCCAGCTCAAAGCGGCTGGTGCTGGCCAGCTCCACCGCTAGCACCTTCAGGAACAGCTTAGCCAGGTGCTTGCCCAGGCAGGTCCGGACACCGCCACCGAATGGGAGGTAATGGAAGCGGCCGTCCTTGTCCTCGCTCCGCGCCTGGCTGAAGCGATCGGGGTCGAACACATTCACGTCTTTGAACACAGGCGCTGTGTCGTGGGTGTCCCGGATGCTGTACATGACACTCCAGCCTTTGGGGATCTGGAAACCCTGGAGCAAGATGGGGGCCGAGGAGCGGGTGGTTAGAGTCGGAATAACCCACGAAGGGCCTAGGACTGCCCCCTGCCTGCTCAGCCCCAGATGTTCAAGACCTGTCTCTTCCTAGAGACACCCCACTGTGGCCCCCCAGGCCTGGCCAGCCAGCCCCACTCAGCATGTTAGTCCAAGCCCTTATCTGTAGATGTGCACATGCGACTTCACATCTAACACCCAACTTGGCTTCATCTGATGCATTTGGGGCGCACTTCTCTCATGAGACTGAAAGTAAGCACTGTTTCCCCATCAGGCCTGATGTCCCTGAAATGGAGGCTGGTCTCCCGCCTTGCCCCATCCCGGTGCCCCCGCTCCCCCATCACCCCCGGCTCCACAGGCCCAGCCTCTCTCACATCCAGCTCGAAGGTCTGCAGCACAGTGCGGTAGCCACCGGAAATGGGTGTGAACAGGCGCATGACTTCCTTGATGACGCAGTCCAGGTAGCGCAGCCCGCTGAGCGTGTCCAGGCGCAGTGTGCCCTCGCAGGGGCAGCCACCGCTGTGCAGGATGCCATGAGCCCGCAGCTCCTCCCGCAGCTTCTCCAGCACGGTGGGGTGCTTCAGCAGCTGCATGATGAGTGAGGTGCTGGCGCTGGCCGTGGTGGCATAGGCCGCGAAGATCAGCTCCAGGGTCCCGTCCTGCAGGGCACAGAGGAGAGGCGTTGTTGGAGGTATTGGTTCAGCCAGGCAGGGGCTACCCCATTCGGCCAGCGGCCCGTGTGCCCAGGTCATCTGTGCTGGGCCCTGCCTGGTTCCTGCAGTGAATTCTGCTTCCTCTGAGTCTCATGTTGCCAGAGCACTAGTGTCACGATGGACACGGGGGTCACAGCCAGTCCCTGGCTGGGCAGAAGACACAACTGCTGTGACCCAGGGCAGAAGCCTCCAGTCCTTTGGAGCGGGGCCACTTCTCACTCACTGCTGGGTTCCTGGGCCAGCCCCACAGGCCTGATATGCAATGGGCTCACAGGAGAAAAAGAACAAATCCCAAGGAGCAAGGCCCTGCGCAGTGGGTGTGCGTGTGCGTGTGTGGGGGATGTGGTCCAAACCCGGGCCTTCCCACTAGCAGCGCCAGCCCCTTCCTCCATCGCAGGAGGAGGACATTTGGTGGGTAGTCAGGGGAGCCAATGGGGTCTGAGAGGCAGCCTGGGGCCACAGCCTGGGGCCACTCCCTTGGAGACCTGGGATGAGGCTGAGGGGAGGTGACCTCCTGAGGACCTAAAGACCCTGCCAGGGCTCTCTGGGGAGCAGGACACCAGGGCCATGGGTTCCCCATAGAAAGGCCCCAGCAGGCCATCTCATAGCAAGCCCTGCATTTTACAAATGTGAACTCTGGGCCCAGAGAGGGGAATGAAGGGACCTGGGTCCATTACTGGCCATGGCGACACCCGTAAATCACAAAGCTTGTTATAGTGGAAAAGCCACTCTGGCTCTTCCTAGCTCCCCAGGAAAGAAGCTGGAGCTAGAATACGGGGAGGCAAAGATAGTGGGCAGGGGAGGCTGCAGTGAGTGTCCGTGGGGACCCGGCAGCGGAGTGGGCCTGCAGAGCCCAGGTGGGGAGTGAGCCCTCCTCTGGTGAAACATCTGTCCAAAGCAGGGCAAGCAGGCCCTGCGCGGAGCACAGCCGGGATCACCAGGGGCCAGGGGGCTGGGAGGGCATGCAAAGTGCCAGCAACCTGAAAAGGCTGGGGGTGGGGGAGGAGACCTCGCATCCAAATCTCCGCTGCTGTTCCCCAAGGGCTGAGGCTGACGATAAGCAAGTGGTTTCCCCTTGTGGGCCTGCATTTCCCTAGATGGCCTCCCAAGGATATTGGGACTAGGAAATGAACCGAGATCATTCCCAGGCCTGAGCTCCCTGTAGGCCATGGGGAGAGAAGGGAAGGCACCCATGGCATCCTGCAGAGCAGGGGCGGGGACATAGACTTCGCTTCCGGTTTCGCGGTCTCCAGCCACTGCTCAGAAAGCGTGTGTGGGGCCAGACTACAGGGGCTAGAAAGGGCAAGGCACATTTCCACCCAAGGAAAGCTCAGAATGGAGCCTGGGTGCTGGTGCTGCCAGCGAGGGGCGCATGCCCACCCCACCTTCAGCTCCTGCATGGTCATCTCCTTCCCGTGCTCCTTGCTGCTCTCAATGAGGAGGTCCAGGGCGTCCGAGTAGTCCTTGCCCTGTGTGCACTGCAGCTTCTCCCGGATGGCCTTCTCCAGCCCCTTCTGCAGGATCTGCCGAGCCTGAATGCCCTGCAGGGGGAAGGGCTGTCACTCATATAGAAGGGCAGGCTCCCATCCGAGCCTTGGGACCACCAGGGATGACTCCAGCCTCCTCCTACCCCACGCTGACACCTCTCCCCTTTGTCCATGTGCCCTGTGCCTAGGTGCCCACTCAGGGGTCAGGTCAGCCACCCATCCCCAGAGAGGGGGCTCATGGATGCTCCTGCTAATCTTCTCCCAGGCCCTGGGTGCTCACCCGCCGATAGCCACTGAAGGGCAGGTCAACAGGCAGGGAGAAGACATTCTCCACAAACTGCTGGTAGACCTCAAATAGGTGCCCAAGGTCCTCCTCGGGGATGCTGAAGCCCAGCAGCACCCGGATGGCCATGCGGAAGGTCAGCTTCTGCGCCTCCTGGTACACGTTGATGGCCTCGGGGTGGCTGCTCCAGGCACGCAGTGTGTCCTGGATCACCAGCTGGATCTTGGGCAGGTAACTCTCCAGGGCCTCGTGGCTGAAGATCTTGGAGAAGACCTGGAAGGCAGAGAGGCAGGTGGGTGAGCTGATTGGCACGGCCCGCCCCTGGTCAGCCCCTCACTCTGCCTGAAGGATGAATGTGGCCAAAGAGAACTTCAGCTTCCACACAATCACAAAGCTTTGGGAGCTGGGCAGGCCAGCTGTCAGCAAGTCTTCGAGGGATGTGGCTTGCGTGGGGCACAAGTGGCAGCTGAGCGGGGAACCACCCTTCCATTGCAGAAGCCCATTTTGGAATCCCGGGACACAGGATGGAAGTGCCCAGGAGAAGTGGAGCACAGTCGTTGGACTGTACAGGAAAGTAGGGGAAGGCCATCAGGGGATAGCTACTCCATGGGGGACAGCAAGAGAGCCTGAGACTAGACCTCAAGCAGGACTTCCTGGGAACCAAAATTGTCATCACTTGCTGGAAAACACCTACTGGGTGCAGATTCTAGTAAGTTTATTAACAGCTGTGCCATGAAAAGGTCTTCAGTGTGGCCAGGTCCAAAAGCAGCGGGGGAATGGGGACAATGGCTTTCCACCCCCAAAGATCATAAGGACAACCAGAAGCCCTGTGACTTCCCTGCATCTTCCAGGGCCCCTGTAAGGAGGCAGTGAGTCCTGTTCCCACCTCCCCGTCTTCCGTCCTCCTGGCTGCCTGCGCAGCCCCCCTTGCTGCCCTCCTCACCCAGGACTCCCCTGCACATGTTTTCATGTGTGGAGGAGACGGGAGCACGTTAGTTTATTTACCGATAGCCTGTGGGTCTCGCTCATAAGCAGCAACCTCCATCCCACCAGAGTTCAGGTGAGAAGGGGGAGCACCCCCGCTACCAGCACCAAGCAAAGGCTGGGAGGGGAGGGACAGTGCGGAAGAGGGAGCCCCCCACCCCACCCCTTGCAAACCACACACACGCGCCGCCCTCCCCAACTGCCCCCCAAACACAACCACCACACAAACTGTAAATGTGAGAATTTCCCCTGCAGTCAGCTCGGGGAGGAAAGGTAACATTTTCCTGGCCTGGGCCCTGCATGGCTAATGGGAGGGCTGGTTTGCAGAAATAACAGTGCTGGCCCTTCAGTGGCCCAGCCAGGCGTTCACAATAGTACTTTCATTCCGAAATTCCCGGTGGAGGGAGGGAGGGAGGGAGGGCAGGAGGCCGGCGAGGGGCAGAGAGGCCTGCACTGTTTGGGGCCGCTTCTGCTACAGAGGAACAGCAGAGAGGTAGAAGGATGAAAGGAGGTCGCCTAGATCAGCCCAAGTCCAGATGGGTCATTCACACCTTGCCCAGTGTTGGGGGTCCGAGGGAATTTCCAGGGGACTCTAACTGCTGCCTGCCTTCAGAGAGTAATGGATAAAGGCAATGCTTGTTTGCTTCAACCCCCAACCCTCATGTCCTTAGGATTCCAGGTTCAGCCCTTGGGCAAATGAAGGGTCTTGGGGGAATGAGAAGGGGCACTTCTCCTAAAGCCCAGCACTGGCCAGTGAAGGGCCCCTTACAGACAGCAGAGAGCCACAGGGTGGGCAGACAGCAGCACACAGGAGGGAAAAGTGCATCAGGAAACAAGACGGGGACAGGAAAATCACTCTGCGGCTACCAGGCCTCCATGGCAGGACAGGGAGGCCAGAGGTAGGACAGGGAGGGCCCAAGAGGTCATACTTGGCCCAGAGCCGGCCAGCCAGCCCAGGACGGACTAGGTGTTCTGTCATGGAGGGTGCAAGGTGGGAGCTGGCCAGGGCCCCCAGCACATGGGAGACCTGGTCCTCCTGCCTCTCACCCCGTGCCCCGGAGGCCACGTCCACCAGGCCCAGTCGAAGTAGAAACCGGCGGGCTCTAAGATGCGGTGGGGTGACAGGAAAGGGGCTGAGTTGTAGCTGTGCATCATCCAGCAACTTACAGTGTGATCATGGCCAAGTGGCTACCCGCTCCCCCAAGCCTCAGTTTCCTCATCTGTAGACAGTGAAGTGGAGCCAGGTGGCCTCCCGTCAATCCACTGAGCACCTGAACAGCAGCCCCCACCTGCCCCTAAGTAGATGCTATCCCTTCAAAGCGGCCCAGAACTTGTCAATGCTCGAATCCCTTGGGGAGCGCCTTCCAGCCCCCACGCACACACCCCATGTGGGCTACAGTGGCCCAGGAGGGGCCATCCCAGGGTTTAAAAAGGGGGAGCACGGAGGGCCCACACCTCACCCACAGACAAGCCCTGCCTTGCCCCGTGGGCTCCGTTTCCTGCGCCCTCTAGCGATGGCCGGTTGAACTGCTCCTTCCCAGGCCTTGGGGGCCCTGGAGGGCAGGCAGGGATAGTCTAGGAAGACAGAAGGGCCCAGGGACTGACCGAAGGACTCCAAGGGCAGGGGTCCACACCTGACCCCTGCGGGGAAGGGGTCTATGGGCAAGGCCAGGAGCTAGAATCAGTCAGAAAAACCACTGCCTCCCGGCACCTGCAGGCCCCTGGGGTTGGGGCTTCTAAAAGGAAAGTGAAGGCAGGACCAGGACACTGTCTCGTTCAGTGTCTGACTGGCTGAGTGACAGCCAGCAGGCCGCTGCCCCTCCTGGAGCTGTTTCTCCGCTGGGTTCACGAGAGGCCTGACTGGCCGTTCTGAGGGCCTTTCCGCCAGGCTGTCCATGACGCTCCTCAGAGCTCACCGTGAGGTGGAGAAATCCCCCAAATGAGAAGCCCAGCAAAGGTGGGTGGAGGGCACACTGGCCCCGAGGGGCTGGGCTCAGAGGTCACCAGGTCCATGCCCCGGCCTCTGGCCCAGCTGCTCCACAGGCATAGGGGCCTCCCAAGCCCTAGGAAGCCTCCAGGGCCTCATCCCTGGGTCTGTGCCCAGGTGTAACAACGCAGGCACTTCCCGAAGCCAGGGCAGCTCTGAAACCACCACCCGCCACAAAGGACGGGTGGAGGCAGAGGCGCAGGCTGGGGCAGAGGGCGGTCAGGGCTGCGTCAGGGCGCGCTGGGTCTGAGGCCACCGCCTGCTGGGGTCAGGGCTCGGGCATACTGGGAAGGTGCCCGGGAGCGGCTCCCTGTGAAGAAACGAAGGGTTCCCGGCCCGGAGCTACTTCCCTGACCACAGGCATAGCAGGAGCCACGGCTGCTTTGTTTCCTTCTGGGGCTTCCCTCGGAATTCCCAAAAGTCAGCCAAGAATGCCGGACAAAGGTCACTGGGAGCCAGCCCAGGCCCAGGCCAAGCCCTGCAGAGGGAGTGGCAGGTATGGACTCCCCACCAGGGTTGGTGCCGGGAGAGAGCAAGGGTACTGTCACAGGAGACCAGGAGCGCCCATCCAGGTTTACCTGCTGCAGCCTCAGAGGCTTGGGCAGGAGGGAGGAGGGCAGTCGCCTTGAGGGATGGCTTTGGGCAACTCCCCTGCCAAGCCCCCAAGGACACAATAGGCTCAGGAGTCCACCCCTTGGTTCTCTCCCTCCCTCCGGAGTGGGAGCTGATCGCACAAGGGTCTAGGGGCACCAGCAGGGGCTCGTGAAGGCTCAGATTCCCTATCATTGTTTCTACAAATGCATTCTCCCCAAGCAGGCCTCCTCACCCCTCCTGCCTCTCACCCTGTGCCCTGGGAGGGGAGTCACTTTGTGAACCCCCATGGCCCTACGGGCCGCGCTTGCTCAGCCAGATAGCCTCCCCCTTCTCTGCTGGCAGGTGTGGACAGATGGACAAATGGATGGGCAGCAGGAGCGGGTAGAGCCGGAGCGGGGACCCACTGCCCAGGCCAGTGACTCAGACTGGGAGGAATGGAAGCGGCTGCCCAGGAGGGGTGGGGGCCTGGGCAGGCCACCCGGCCAAGCCACCGGAGCCTCAGCCTGCGGAGTGGAAAGAATAACAGAGGGCAGGCAGGCGCTGAGGCAGCCGTCCGCACAGGGGTGACGCCAAGGTGTGTACTTTATATTCAGGCAAGGGGGGTAAGAGAGGACGTCATCTTCCCAGCTGCCTGGCTGCCTCAGCTTCACCCTGGCCCAGTGGAAATGCCAGGCAGCTTCACCCAGAACTGGAAATGTCCAATCCGGGTCTGTGGGGCTGGGCACACTCAGCCCCTCTGGTTACAGGGAGGCTGGCCCAGACCCCCAACAGGCTCCAGCGGTTAGAGCAGAGCGCCTGCCCCTGATTTGACTCCAGCTGTGATCATCTCACCTGGAAACGTGCTCCCCACTGCCCTAACTCTTCCACACATACCTACAGCACAAGGGGGGCAAGGTGGGGAGGGGCGAGCAGCACTTGGCAGACACCTGCCAAGCCACAGAATCTGAGATTTGCCCGGCCGCTCTTACCTCTCCCGCTTCCAACCGCCACCAACCCCACCTTAGAAAGCTGTGGATGGGGAGGGGCCTCCCAAGGTCACAGTCCAGAGTGTGGCTGGCCACACCCA
The DNA here is from genome assembly GCF_000951045.1 of Mandrillus leucophaeus. Lineage (NCBI taxonomy): Eukaryota > Metazoa > Chordata > Mammalia > Primates > Cercopithecidae > Mandrillus > Mandrillus leucophaeus. The sequence goes on from NW_012102210.1 coordinate 1,474,080, forward strand.
CCAGAGGCCCTGAACTCCCTGCCTCCCACCACTCCAGACTCCTCTGCCAGCCCTGGTGGGCTCTGAATTTATCCAAGGGTCCTGAAGGGGGACTGTCCTCTACAGTGAAGTCCACTCTCAGGGTGAGGCCAGCTGTCCCTGCCACTTTGGTGTGATCCTGGCATGTCTCAGGGCCCCGCAGTTGCTTCCTTTTAGGCTTAGGGAACCCAGGACAGATACAGCAGCCAGCCTGGGGGGCCCAGGGCCAGGGCAGACCCCACCAAACCTTCCCACTCCCCGCCAAGGCCACCTTCATCTTCCAAGGCTGGGAGAGTGAGCAAACACATCAGTACCACAACCTTGGACCCCTCCCTGCCTTGGGAGAAGGACACAGAAAGAAGGGACAGAGGGAAGGGCTGGCCCCTGCATCCAGGCCGCCCACCCACCTGCTGCCTGGCACAAGGGCATGCAGAGGGAGTTTCCCACTCCCAGGCGTCCTGGCAGCTGACTGTGGGCTCCCTCCCCCACTGACCTTCAGATAGATCCGCTGCTGCTACCCGCCCCCTCAGCAGCCCCTGTGCCCACCCACTGGTGCTACAGTAACTTTTGGGCGAAGGACTTGTGTTGACAGAACAAAGGCGTTGTGCCTATGCCAAGGGGCTGGGGCAGAGCTCCCAGCAGCAGAGCTGCCTGGCTGTGCCACTGGCCTTCCATCCAACACAGGTTGAACCTTCTGCCCTGAGCTGAGCCTGGTGGACATGACTGTGTGGCCAGAGGTTGTGCCTTGGTCCAAAGGCCTCCTAGAGCCAGGTGTGGGCTAGCCTTCCCTGGGACCCCATAACCATGGGTCCTCCTGGCACCATCCTCCTGCTGAGGCACCTCCTGGCCTCTCCATTCCAACACAGACCCCAGGAGCACAAGGTTTCCAAGATGGGGCCAAAGTCAGGGATGGTGGATGGACAGGCAGGGTTTCTTGACTTCTACTTCCAAAGCCTAATCCCCCACCTAGGCTTCAGGCCCAGAAGGCCCTGTAGGCAGGGATCTGGGTAGAAGGGGCAAGACTACCACTCCTGAGGTCTTCCCAGTTCAGAGGCTCCAAGGCTAAGTCCCTCCCCTGAAATACTCTCCAAGTTCCCTGAGGGTATCTCCAGGCCACTGTCTGGGGTGTCCTGAAGCTGCTGGCCTCTTGGTGCGTAGAGGTCCAGTCCTATCTCCAAAGAAGAAGAGGAGAGGCCCAATCCTGGTGGGTAGGACTGGGCATAGGAAGCTTCTAGAACGATTCCCTAGCTCCTTCTCCATGTTTTGGACAACTGTCTCACCCCCACCTTCCTAACCAGACTCCATCTGCCCTTCTATGGCAATACTCCAGCCTCTCTACACATGAAGAGGGATGGGGTCCCTCCCCTATCCATCAGATACACCCCAGGCCCTGGGCAGGGGAAGGGTAACCCAGGAGGAGGGAGGGAGTCTGAGGCCCTGGCTGCAAGGACACAGGCCTGGCTTCCAGAGATGATTCTGTTAGACTGGGCAAGACTTTCTGGACTTTTTCCCTGGCAACCCCACCCCTGCTGGCCCAAGACCACCAGGGCAGCCAGGGCAAACACCTGGAGCGCAGTGATGGCAGTGAGAAGCCCCCTCCAACACATCTGGTCAGACCTCCCAGAGGCAGGGTGGGCCACCAGCCCCAATGGAAACAGTGACGCTCCAGTTCCCCACCAGCCGGGCCCCAGCACACCTGGGCCCCACTTCCCGCTCCTACCTCCTAACCAGGCCAGTCCTGGCCCAGCAGCCCACACTGCAGCCAGGCCCCTAACTGCAGCATGGACCAGATAAAGAGGTGTGTGTGGCACACAGCAGCCCCTACCTTGGCCACACTCAGTCCACCAGGCCTTGGGTTCAGCAGATGAGCAGTTCTCTCCAGGACCAACATGTATATTTAGAAACAGTGGCCCTGAGCGTCCTCCTGGCTTCCAGCTAGATTCTACCTACCCAGCCCCAGGACTTCCGTGGAGTTTAGTAAACTTAAATCATCAGTTAGGGAGATTTAGGGGGAAGAATCCTTTCATCTGGCTGACTACCCATTTCTCATTCGACCCTCCCTGCCAACATGCCTCACATGGCAAGCATAAAACTGCTACACACAAAGAGGGGGCCCTGCATTTGGCTCTCAGGCCCCTGGCAGGATGAACCAGCTTCTGGTGACTCCCCACCCACCCCCAGGGAGCTAAAGGACTGGCTGTTCTGAATAGGGAACCATTACACCTCAGCCAAGGCTCTCAGTTTCTGCCCTGACCCCAGTCCCAGCCCTCCTCCTCCCTTCCCCCATATTCCTGGTCTTCTGCGCCCTCCCTTCCTTCTCCCTCCCCTCTAAATGGACAATGTAGGCCAAAAAACCTTGGGGCTTTCCAGGCAAGCCCTTCCCAGCCAACACCTGGAGGCCCGAGGCCAAGTCAGGCCCAGGGTGGGTGGAACCCCAAGACAACGCCCTCACCCCAAAGCCCTCTGCACCCCACACTCTGGTCCTGGCCACACCTCCTTCCTCACTGTCCACCCCAGCTTCCAGCAGCCCCAGGCAGGCCGGACAGAGGAGGACTCTTCTCCCGGGCCCAGAGACTATTCCCGTGGACGCTGCAGTCCGGTGGTGCAGGCTCTCCCCGAAATTTTCTTTGTCTCCTGACCTGGTTCAATTCTCGTTCTACCGCTCTACGCTTCAGTGGCCCCTTCCGTGAAAACGGCACAATAATACCCCTCTGACCAAAGCCTCTGTAAAGCAGAGCTCAGGAAGCAGCCATCTCCTTTGGAGCTGAGTCTCCGCTCTCCTCGCTCTTTGGAATGGGCCTGTGGTGGAGTCGCAAAGGCTGAGGGAAAAATAACTGCCCAACACCTTGGAAAAGCCGAGGCTTCATTCCGAAGCCTCCAGCCCCTCCCAGCCACTCCCCAGAACCCCTCTCCCGCCGCCCCCAGGCTGTGGCAACTGCTTCCAGCTAGGAGTGGGGCAGATGGAAGAAAGGACTTTGGGAGCCCGTTTCCAGTTCCTGAAATACATGCTGTATAAGGGAACGGGGTGGGGGCAGGGATGCAGCCCAGTCTCCTCGGTTTGACCGCTCCTTCTTTTGTCTGCAGTTAAGAATTACCCTTCACAGGCTGTTCAGAGAACGTCAAGTGCTACAGGATGCGTCTGCAAGTAGAGCGCTCCCCGTCTTCGCCAAGACCACAGCCTATGCGGCCCCTGACGGAGGGAGTCCGCCTCCCCACCTCCCGGGTCTGCCACCGCTCCCGGACGGGAAGCTACCTCTCCCTTTCCTTAGCTTTCAAACCTGGGTGAGTCCTCTGACCCAATGGAAAAAAATGGAGTCGGGGAGGTCGCGCGGCCCCCCTCCTGGCGGCTTCGGGCCCGCCCGCCGGCTCGGCTTTCGGGTTACTGCAGTTCAAACAGCACGTGCTGCCCGCGCTGGTAGCTGAGCGCAGCCGGGAGGGGCGGAGGCCTGCCCCGTGCGCGCCTCCTCCGCGCCTCCTCCAGTCGCTCGGGAAATCCAAGGGATAAACACCCACTTTCCCTTCCTCTTTCGGGGGGGTGGGTGTGCTTTGATCCCCGCTCGTGCCTCGCCTGCTCTCCCCCCGCCCGCCCTGCCCCCATGGCCCAGGCCCGTGCGCTCCGCGGCCCAAGGCTCGCCGCACCTTTCTCTGACCAGGCCCAGCCACCGCAGCCCACAAGCTGTCCCCAACCTCCACGAGCAGCCGCCTGCCCGCGCCTCCCTTCAGGCAGCCTGTGGTGGGAAGGGCAGCTTTGATTTTAGAATGATCGCTCTCCAGTCTTCGGAATTCCCTGGGAAACGTGGCGAAAAGGCGAACGCCGGCCAACTGTCCCGCCTCCTTCCTTTTCCAGCTCGGTGGAGCAAGGCAAGGACAAGCTTTGGACACCCCAGATCCCGCATGCTCAAGCTCTTCCAAGCCACCGTTGGTGGTGCCCACGGCAGTCGGCCAGCATGATAAGGGACCAAGAGGAGGGAGGCCGGAGCAGGCCCTGGATCCGGACTCGAGGCCTTGTCGGCGGGGAACTGCGGTGTCTTCAAGCATGGTGTGCAAAGGGGGGCACAGATTCGGTAGGGGAACATTCCCCAGGCTCCAGGAACTCCTTGCCCCGAGGTGAGGGGAGGGAGTGCACGGAAGAAAGAGGACAGAGTTCTTACCTTGCGCTTGTTGCGGTGGATGTCGCCAATGGAATTGGACACCGTGTTGGGGCCCAGCAACATGCGCGTGCTGCGAGGCCACTCGGTGCTCACGAGGTGGTGCTCGCCCATGAGGATCTTGCGCACGTTCTCCGCGCCGGTCACGCGTATCAGCGGCCGCCCCAACAAGTGCGTCTTGAACACGTTGCCATACTTCTCCCTCCGCGACGACTGGAAGCCAGAACCCTGCGGGAGCCACACCGGGGTCTCTCTCAGGGTGCACTTCTGCAGAAGGCCCGCGAGGGAGGGGTGGCGGACCCCAACGCGGGGCACAGTCACCTGCCCCCTCTCCCCACCAAACACACACTCACATAGACAAGCACGCAGGTTTTATTTTTCATAGCGTGCACAAGAACTGGGAAGTAGGGCCTAGAGGATAATAAATAATGCAAGGAGGTGGAGGCCCAGGGGCACCCCCAGGAGGCTGTTTTTTAGTAATGACTTTCGAGAGGAAAGAGGTATCCCGGACAGCTGGACCCAAAGCGGGAGTCTCCGCCTCCAACCCCCCTCCTTCCCTCGCGCTCGGGAGCCTCTCGGAATAAATATTTCCAGGCTCCGGGCCACGGGCTGGCGAGACCCCGCGGGGTGGCCGCAGGCCAAAGATTATTTATAGCGGTAAGCGGTCGGTGCCCGAAGGCAGCAACTACAGATGGGGGTTGGAGTTTCCTCCGCTGTCCGGTGTGGCCCGCGCAGGGACCCGGCGGCCCTCGGAGGACTCTGCAGGGCGGGGTCACGGGCCGAGAGCCGCGATTTTCCTAATGCATTTTGACCTGGAAATAACGGAGACCGACTTTGGTTGCCGCCCTGGAGTTTGGAACCCGAGCGCGGGGCGGGGCGGGACCGGGCAGGGCGACCCGCGCAGGTAACCAGATCCCCGGCTGTGGCGGCGCGAGCCGAGGATGGCGGGGCCGGGGCCCTGCCGGGCTCTCGAAACGGCTGGCGGAGCCGGCCCGGCGCGGGTACCGGAAACCGTGGAGACCTCAGAGGGGCGGGAGCAGGGGCGTCCCGCTCACCTTTGACGTCGGCACTAGTTACCCCACCCCACGTTAACCCTTCTCCTGCCGGGGCAGCACCTGGCGAAAAGGGGAGGGGCGCCACCTGTCTAGCCGCCCCGCCTGCCAGTCCACCGGCGTACAGACTCGGGCTCCAGATCTACCTGGTCCTGCAACCCCGAGGGGACAACTCAGTCTCCCTATCCCGGGTTGGTCCCTCTCCTCACTTTTCTTTTTTCCACAGAAAACTATTCTCCAGCTAAATGTGCACACACCCCAGTACAGCCGAAAAGTGACTCTGCAGAACCCGGAGCCCTAATCACTTTTCCACATGCGCCTCCGGCCCCGGCGCGCGACGGGGAACGAGCCGGGAGCGCCGGCGCAGCCAGGAGGGGGGTTGGGCCGCGAGAACGCTGTCCCCCTTCCAGGCTGGAGGACGGGGAGAGTTCCCCCCACCGTGCAGCCCTTCTACACGGCGTCTACCCCTTTAAGAAAAATCTAGGCGGAGGTGGGGTGCGACAGAGCGGGTGGTGAGGCGAGGGGTTCCCTCCCTCCGTCTGCTATACCCGTCTCCCTCGCTCCGTCTCACTCTCCGTCTTTCCTCTCCTTCTTTTCCTCTGTTTTTCTTTTCTTTCAACACAAAAGTTGGGTTGTGAATTTTCCGAGGTCGCCGCCGCCTCGCCCCCACCCCCTGCCTCTGATCTGCCTAACTATAATTAAAGTGCGTTTTTTGTGGCATTAATAAAGAGTTATTTGTCTGCCGTTTCCACGGTCTTCACAAAGAGGACTTTCATAGGGGCGGCCGCTCGGGCCGCGAGTCCAATTTATACAAAAATGTTGTATTTTTAGCCCTGGGCTCTGTTTAGATGGCGCTCGGTGGAAACGGAGAGCCCTTGGAGGTCCCCCCGTAAAATCTGATAAATGACTCCGAAAAAATAACGCTGGGATTCAGAGGGCTCTTATTAACCCCTTAGGCGCTCTGTACACGTACCCCCTATTTCCCTCCCCCACGCCAGATCTAGGGCCCCGGGTTGGAGGGATGGGGAGGCGTAGGTTTCCTCCTCCCTAACTTCTGTGCAGGTTGGACGCAGACCCCCAGGGACTCTTGTGGGATTCGGAGAAAAGGTCATGGGAACCTGAGCGGGGCAGAGAGAGGTAAGGAAACGAAGTGGGGGTGGCTGGTGACAGACCGTGGATTCAGCAGACAGTCTCTAAAAGGCGGGAGCCGTTGCCCAAGTTATTTTGTTTCCTAAATTCGCGGCCCAGAGCCTAGAGCACCGCTGCAGTTGACCCTTTAAGTGTGGTGGAGAGGGAAAGGCTCTGGGGATTTCTTTGCGGGGGTGGGGGGGGATACTTCCATTGGTTGAAGGGACCCCCACCTCATTGCACTAACAACCACAAAAAGAGATGGGCCAAATCCGGGACGTGGAAAGACCACAGGGCAGAGGAACTTCGAGCCCCCTCCCCGCCCCCGCTCCGCTGTCACTCCGCCCGGGGCAGGGTGAGTGCGCGTGTGCGCGCGCGCGCGAGCGCGCGGATTGCACGCGTCTGTTAATTTCAAGCCAAGCTTTCGCACCTCTAAACCCACAAGTCCCAGCGCTCACCTTTCGCTTCACCTCTCTGGTGCGGGGATTGTCAGTTTCAGGACATCCCTGCTTCCGCTAACAGAACAAACGCGAGTATGCACAAATACACCTCCCGCAGTTACTGCAGAGGCGCTCCCATACCCCAAGAAGAAAACTGGTGTGTATCACATTGCAAAAGCGATTGTCTACCACTTGATGAGGTTAACTCTAGGTTAATCTCCCCATTACCTACCTGGGTCTGGTCCCTGACGCGCCCCACCCCCATTATCACCAGCAGAGTGGGGTTGTGCGGCATCCAACAAGCACACACGCACTCTCTCTATGGATCCCACACTCACCTCTCCCAAGTTTCCCTCTCCTGCCAAACTGTCCCCACCCAATAAGTAAATAGACCCTTTTCCCCGAAAGCCTAGAGCCCTGGCTTCTCAGGCTTCTCATTTTTCTTTGGGTTACCTTCTTCCTCTTCCACCACAAAACAGACACACCAGCGCGGACCGCGGACCAGGGCAACTGTACCTGGCGCTGCCGACGGCGCCGCCGGAACACAGTTTTAAATCGGCAGTTCAAGTTGCCGCCAGCCCCCTCCTCTTCCGACTCAATTTTCGGCTCCCAGCGACACAGCCAACCCCAGAAAGCCGAGGGCGACTGGGGCTTCGAGCACCGAGGGGCGGCGAAAGCGGCTCAGGACCTGAAGCTCCCTCGGGATCGCGCCGCGCTGGGCGCCCCCAGGGCGCTCCAGGACCCCATGCCAGGCCAGCCGCGACCCAGGCAAGTCCATCTGGGAGCCCCCTCAGGTCCAGGAACCCCTCTTACTAGCCCCCTGAACCTGCTCAGCGAGCGCCAGTGGTCCCGGAACCGCGCTGCCGGCGGGCTGGGGAAGCCTGGGCTGCTGCGGCAGAGAGGAGGGAAGGGGCGGGGCGGGGACCAGTGCCTTCAGGCTCCCGGCGCCCCCTGGCCGGCCCGCCGCTCCATCAGCCCAACGCTCTCAGCTAGCGGACCCCGGAGAGCAGCGGAGCGAGCGCGCCCTTACCTGCAGCAGCCAGTGGCCGGTCTCTCCGATGAGCGGGAAGCCCATGGATCCCTTGGGGATGGGCAGCTTGCAGCTCTTGTCGCGAGTGGCGGCCCAGCGCAGCTGCCACAGCTGCTGCGACACGGCCAGCAGCAGCGTCACGGACACCAGGCACGCGGCGAGGGTGGCCAGCGCCGACACCAGCTCCAAGCCCTCAAAGAGCATGTTGGCGGCCGCTCGGGGGATTGGCTGTGCCGGCCGCGGCGGGGGAGGGGAGGGCCAGACGGGAGGGGACCGGAGCGGCGGGGGAGGGGAGGCTGCGGCCGGGGGTCCTGGCACCTCCAGCCGAAACAGAGAATGAGGAGGAAAGGGCCGAGGGAAGGGGAATGGAGGCTGCGAGGGGAGCGGAGAGAGGGAGGAAAAAAAATTGCCTAAAAGAAGAGAGGAGACACGAGGCGACTGGGGTGTAACTTTGTTTGTTTGTTTGTTTGTTTGTTCCTTTATAGCGGGCTTAGGGGCTGCTCAAGGGGTGGTGAGATGAAGCCGTGAGTCAAGCTGGTGGGTTTGCTCTCCCCGCTACCATCACACTCGGAAAACTTTGGAAAACTTTGTCCAGAGGGAGCCTCTCTCTCGTAAGCCCCTTTCCCTGCTCGGAAAAAAAGAAGGGGGCAGAGAGCTAGCGGAGAGGAAGTGCAGTCGATTTGTCAAAAGTATTGCAGTATGGCCCCAAAATTCCTAGGTAAAAAAAGAATTTAAAAAAAATCCTGAATCCAAAAATTCCAACGAACCCAGAAACTTTGGGGGCGAGGGAGAAAGCTCCCTGGCTGAGGCGAGTGGAGAGGCCGGAGCCCAAATGTCCCTGGGCTGCCCTGGGCGGCGCGCTC
>NW_012102210.1:1482955-1523394 GCF_000951045.1 Mandrillus leucophaeus
GCGGGGTGGGGTTGGGGGAGGAGGTGGAAAACCCGAGCTGGGCTATTGTATCAATTAAGAAAAGGCAGTCCGTCCCGGGACGCGGTCTCTCGGCTCTGGAGTTGCTGTTAGGGGAAGAGAGGGGGAAAAAAGAAAGGAAGGCAAAAGGAATGAAAGAGGGGGAAAAACAGGAGGCAGGATTTCAGGGCTGGTGGTTTTAAAAGCTTCTCTCAATGTGAATTTGAGTCCAAAGCGAGGCGATGCGTGTGTTTATATAGAGGCGGGAGGCTGCGCTGTGGGCGCCCAGCCAGCAAACCCCCCCCCAACCCGCGCGCTCACAAAGCCGGAGGCGTGGTGAGAGGCCGGGCCCGCGGCCGGAGCTGTAGAGTGCAGCCCGGCCTCCCGCCCCGCCCCGGCCGCCCGCCGCCCGCAGCCCGCCCGGGACCCACTTGTAGCCGCCGCAGGATCAAACTCAGTTCACCTCTCGCCTCCTCTTCTTTCTCGCCGGCGTCTCGCTGAGCCCAGCGCCTACAGACGGACGAGATGAGACACACGCGCGCGCACCTACGCGCACACACACACAAACACATACACGCGCACACACACACACACCACACACACCTCCGCACACACACGGTGCGCACTCGCTTAGTGCCTGCTTGGCTTCTAGGCTCCTTCCCTTCCTCTTTTCCTCCTCAGGTCAGCGGCCTCCTCCTCCAGCTCCCAGCAGTCCCTCCTGGGCCGGAGCCCCAGCAGCGGAGGTCCGGCCTGACTGCTCCCACGACTGGGAGGCGCCCAAAGCCCTCGAACCTGTGCCTAGGGTCCCGAGCTTCCAACCCGCGGGATCTTGCTGGCTCCTATCTCCAGGGACCCCTCAGTTACTAGTTCCAATCCCCCTAAGCCAAATCCCCCATTCCCGATCCCTACATCCTCACACCTCCGATGCTAAGGTCCGCCCCCCCCACCCCCGCCATATGTCTCTTACCCTACAGAACCTGGAGGTTCCCCAGTCCCCGTCAGCGTCCCAGGCTGCTGACTCTGCAGCCCCTCCTCTCCGGCATGTAGGGAGCCCCTTCCCCTGCTTTTGTAGTCCCCATCCACCGCCCGCAGCGTCGGGGAACCCCGATGCTGGTCCAGCAAGTGTCCTGCACGGGGACAAACGCGGCGGCCCCGGTACCCAGAGGCGGGAGAAGACGGGCACAAACGTTCATTGATACAAATTAGTAAATAAACGTGCCGGGTGAGCACGGCCACCTTCTCAGCGCTGGCAGTAGAGGGCCCGGCGCGCGTGCTTGTGTACGGTGTGCGTGTGGCCCGGGGCCGCACCTGTGTGTTCGCGCGCGTGGCCTTGCGTCGGCCCGAAGTCTGAGGAGCAAGGTGGCATGTCTGTGGGTTTGTGTATTCTTTCTAGAGCCGTGAGTGTGTCTGCGCATCCGTGCATCTGTCATCTGGCCTCTCCTCCTGCGAGTCTGTGTTAACGTGGAGCTTCGCACAGCAACCCCGGCACTGGTCTAGCTAGTGCCTGCCTCTCCCTCTCGCATGCATCCTGCTTCCCTCAGTCCCCTTGGCTCTGGCGTTCACTCTCGCACTCCGGAACCAGAGTCGATATCCCATCTTTCGTTTAGAGTAGTGTGTGTGTTAACGATACTAGACTTCCCTTTGAACACTTTGCCTGCACCCGTACGAGTTATGCATTAGAGTTCACGAGACAAGAATGCGTGTGAGCGTCTAAGGTGCGCGCAGATGTGTTGTCCCTCCCTGGGTGAGCGCTTCCGAGGCTGGTGTAGCAAGAGATCTAAACGCTGGTCTAGCTCCTAGTGCTAGGTCACCTCGGCTTCACTCTCTGCCCTGGAACCCCACCTGGTGGGCAGTTGTAGTACTACAGATTCGGGGAAACAATTCCCTCTTCCCCCTTTCCGCACTCGCCCTTCCTAGTGGGAGATAGGTCCAAAGGGCCCAGTTGTAGGTTCCGAAGCACCCCGCGCCTGTTGTCAGTGCCCTCAGACTTCCACCCCAGGATGCTCGGGGCCGGACGCTCACGAAAGCCCTGTCAGGACCACTGTGGTCCCGAAATAGGGAGCTAGGAAGCATTCTCGGAGCACGGTAGTTTCACAAAACAGTCACATCTGAACAGGGCACATCAAAGTGCCAGAGCCACTCCACACCCTATCTGAGGATGAGGCTAACATAAAATGGGGTTGGGGGAGATTGTTGAGGCCTTGCTGGCTTGAAGAGCTCTAAGAATCTAGCCTGACCCTCAGACACAGCACTGGCCACAAGGTGGTGAAATGGGCAAGATAACCCAGGAAAACCCACCTGTGGAAATCTCCATCTCCTAAAGGACAGACACACACACAGCTTTATAGAAATGCAGATAGATGCACAGGTTGATACTGAGCACACACACACATACACACAAAGGATCATTGTCACAGTCAGAAAACACCCAAGACCTTCCAGCCACCAACCCAAGAGACCACGGGAGGTTTCTGCGGTGTGGGGATCACAGCCCCAGAAGTCCCCCAACACACCAGTTGCCTTCCTCCCATCTCCTTACTCCTGGGTGGGGGTGGCTTTTGTGCCCTTTTGTCCTCCACTGCCCACCCTCTTTTCCCGTTCAGGTATAGAGGAGGAGTTGGGAGGGACGTGGGGGAGAAATTCTGAGTCCTTACACCCTGTGCCAAGTGGGATCCTGGGGAAAGTCTGCAGGGATGGCACAGTCCCACAGCAATAGTCGCTGGATTTCCTAATTAGAACCACCTCTCTACTCAAATCTCACAAAGTACTTCGTAAAGATGAAAAGGAGAGCATGGTACTCCACTCCAAGACTTCCTGGAGGTGCTGTGGAGAGTGGGGGTGCTGAGGCCGTGGACAGGCTTGTGAAGAGGGTGGCTAAGATACAGAAAGCTCGGCAACTGTCTTTGCCAGTCAGATTCCATCAGAGGACTTTCTTTCATTAACCTCAGATGGACTTCTGACTCTGATCCCAGACAGAGCCCTGCTCCAAACCTCAGTCTAGCCTGTAACCCTGACCTAAAACAGACCCCTGAGCCAAATCCCAGAATGATCCTTAATCCTGGTCAAAGATTGACCCTGTCTCCAAGCCCAGACTGAATGCCAGTACTACCAAGTGTCGCTTTGGCCATGAAAGTGTGACTGGCCCCTTGTAGACTGCCCCAAAGCTGGGGCACAGCTCCACCCCTGAGGTGCTGGGCACACAAGTGTATTCCAGGGGAGAATATTTGTCTCATTCTAGCCTTGGGATGATAAGCCTGTTGGCTAATGGTCATTCCTCTCCCTCCGGGCTGGATTGTAGGAACTCCCAGACTGCTGCCCCTACCACACACACACACACACACACACACACACACACCCCCCTCTTTCCCATGGGCCCAGGGCATACCCCGAGGCTTCAGCTATTGCCTGCAGTGCTGCAGTTCAGGGCCTGAGTCACACGACCCTGTAGCCTTTCTGGCACTTTGAAATCAGTCAGAGCAGCCTGGGACATAAGTAAGGAGATGCTAGTTCAAGTGGAGCTCTGCCTGGTGACATTTGCGGTCTTTGGCAGAAAGGGCCTGGGAAATACAGAAGGTAGGCCTCAGGCACTCAGGAATATGCAGGCAAGGGGCAAGCACAGCCTCTGCACCTATTTCCCTAGCTCAGAAAACTCCACATACAGGGGCAGGTCTGCCTAAAGTCCTGCTGCTCACAAAGACACAAAGCTGCACAGGGGTGTTGTCTGCCCTGGACTTGCTACACCCAAGGGAATGAAGGCATTACCCCTTACAAGTCGCTTACATGCATGCAGTCCTGTATAGCCAGTAATTCTCTTCTACAGCTATTATTTTACTTCAGTGAGATAAAATAGTGAAATAATACTATTTTTAGATATTAGATATACATGTTACTTTTTGTATTGATGAGAAAACAGAGGGCCAGAGTCCCTCAATGCCCACTCCCGCCACACACACACACACACACACACACACACACATTGTATTGTCCTGTTTCCCCTCCCACCACACCAGCACACATCTCCAGGAGCCATGAGATCCTGTCCATACGGCAGCTTCCTCTTTGTTTAATGTCCATGCTCTGACAACTAAAGCCGACAACAGAGGGAGCTGTCAATTTTATGCTCAATTTTGTATAGTTTTGGCCCTGAATTTTTTCAGTTGATGCTAATTTGCTTTCTTTTCCCTAAAACCATTTCTAATTCCTCCAACCGGAGCCAAACAGAAAGGGGGAAATTGTCCAGGATCAAGGTGACCACTTGGCCCTACTGGCCAGGGACTCCAGAGGCAAACACACCAGGAGGCAGCGAGCAGGAAGCAGGGCTGTGTGTTCAGGGACCAGCAGGGTTTGCTAAAGTCCTCCCAGCCTCTGGCCTGCACCTTCGGCCGTCTAGCCTGAGGGACAAAGCGCAGCATTTCGCCTCAGGGAGCTCTTTGCTCTTAGACCTGTTCTGGCTTGCTGGCACGAAGGAGTCCTTGGAAAACTCAGCTCTCGGCTCCTTCTCATTCTTCCCAGGGTCTCGGGCTGGCTCCCTTCTGTTCTAAGTCTTCTTGGTACACTGCCTGACAGTGGCGGGGCCCTTTGCCTGTGAGATCCCAAGTCCCATGGGGAAACGACATTTCTGAGGGGCTGTGGAGGAGAGGGACCTGGGGGGCAGGTCCTGCCCAGACCCTTCTCCGGACCCAGAGCAGAAACTGCGACTCTGGTGGGTCAGGGATGCCCCTTTCCCCTGGAACCCAGCTTGCGGCCCCAGGTATTCTTCCCGAGGCCTAGGTGCCTACCCTTCTCCCACTTTGTGCCCTCCCTCCAGAGCCAGCACCACAAGATCAGCAGCCCTCGTCCAGTGCCCAGTCCTCAAGGGCAGCTTAGAGGGCGCTCCCTGCCTGTGCCCTGGCTGTTCTGAGGGGCTGGGATCCCTGCTGTCCAGGCTGGGCGGGGGTGGGGGTGTATGGTGGCACTCAACCCAGCTCGGCTTGGAAATCAACACGGTACCAGGCATTCTGCCTTTCTAGAGCCTGTAGGGGCTAAACTCTCCTTCTCCCCCAACCCCTTGCAGCTTTGAGGGCTCTGAGGCTGTGTAGAGAATGCACTGACCCCTCGAAAGCCACTGCCTGCCAGAAGCCCAGCCAGCCCACCCGCCCCTTGGAGAGACCATCCTGCCGTTTCAGTGCTGCCGAAGCAGAGCGCAGTTCTGCGTTCTGTGCGTTTATTTCTTAAAGGCTGCCTTCTTCTCCTTCTTTCTTCCTTAGTGCCACTTGCTCCCACCCCACCCCCAGGTATCTTCAGATTTTGATTTTCATTTTGTTTTATAGATAGCAACCACTATACAGCCATCTCTACCTGGCAGAGCCAGATGTCGGCACAGCCTGGCCCCTCACTCCCAGCCCCTCGGAGAGGAACAGCGAGGAGGGAGCCCCCATCCACTCCCCTGCAGCCCTCTAGGAAGGGGGTGGCCTTTGGGAAAGAACTTTGCTTCTTTTTCCTTTGCCTGAATATGTACCAAGCCTCACGTCATACCTCATCTCAGAAATCTCAGCTTCAGAGACTTGCCTCAAAAGGAATTTTCAAAAAGAAGTGGAAATACCCCCATCGTCCCCTGTCAGAGCCCCCAACTCAGTCCTTTTCCTCCCACCCCACACCCAACCCCAGCAAAAGCAATCCAAAAAAGGACTTGCCAATGGAGAGGACGGATAGGTGCGAGGAACGCAGCTGACAGCTGTGTCCAAATCGGCACTGCCTGGAGAAGAGTAGCCTGCTCGGTGGCAATGGGACACCGGCAGTGCCCCAAGCTGGCTGTGGCTGGCAGCGACACTGCCGCAGTGATGGCGTTCCCTCAGGCCCGGGGAGCCAAGAGCCCTTTATAGCCTGAAACCTGCCCTGGCACCGCCCACTGGGCGGTTGCAACAAGGGCCTGCAACTAGGGGAGTCTCTAGGAGCTGAGAGGGCATTCGTCCCAGGACCCCAGGGCCAGGGCCCCACACACAAGAATCTGGGATTCAGCCTCTTCCCACCAAGGCAACTGTATGTCCTGGCATGTGTACGAGACTCTGTGTGTGTGTGTGTGTGTGTGTGTGTGGGCATGCGCTCGTGCTTAAACGTCCATTCAAAGACCTCAGATCTCATTCCCTCATCCTCTTTCTCTGGCAGTAACAGTTTTTGAAAGGATGGGGAGAGCAGTGTGTTTCTGCTCAGTTTATCAAATTACACTCAGTGACAAAGGACTGAAGTGCATTTTCTTGAAAGCTTGACAATTGGGATCCAGGAAGAAAAAAGAGGCATGACAGAGAACCCAGAGCTTTTGTCGAAGGTAAAACACGGACGTGAAAAGCGGGGGATGTGGTTGGGTGGCTTTCAGTGAATTTGTCTTCATGTTGCTTGGTGTTAAAAACTGCTTCCCCCCACCCTCCACACAAGCTACAAACATCTCACAGATCCCAGAAATCGCAAGATTGTTGATTTTTAAAAGGAACACTGTTCATTTTTGCACAGGCTGAATCAGACAAGCTGGTGCACGGCCTCCTCCCGCAGGGCCCCAGGTTCCCTTTCCAGCCTCCCATGCCAGAGAAGCCTCCTCTGGGAGGTCACTTACCAAGGTCCAGTGCCCTCCATACTGCTCACCTCAGCCTGTCCAGCCAGCTTCTCCTGAGGGGTACAGTTGAGACAGGAATGGGGTGGGCTTCTCCCTGCCATTCAAAGTTCCGTCCTGCACCTGAACTCCAAGGGTTGCTAGATAGAGAAGGATGGACTCTTGGGGGCAGGTTTGGGCTGGAAGCAGAGTACACAGGGGCCCTGGACTGTTTGTCTTAAAGTTTCGCATTCTTTGGGAGCAGAAGGGAAGCCAACAACCTAAGTGACCAGCCTCAGGTGCAGAAGGCTGAGAGGAAAAATATCCCCTTATCCAGAGCTTGGATACTTGAAGCAAGTCCACCCTGCCTGCTGTTCCCAGCTGGCTTTTGTTCATAATCCCACCACAGGCAGACCAGACAACTAACCAGCAGCCTCTCCCAGAGACCTCGCAGAGCAGAGCCAACCTGAGAATCTAGTTGGCAGAGCTCTCCATTCCCAAGTCCAAAATGCTACCAAATCACTTCCTCTCACCTGAGGCCGAGACTCCTGCCCACTGCCTCTTAGGAGATGGAGGGGCAGAGCGAAGAGGCTGGGTGGTGGCCCGCCTGAACATCTATCTTTCTTCTCATGCCTACAGCCCAGCTCCAAGCACACAGGGGCCCTGCTACTGGAGCTTTAGCTAGTTTCTTCTCCAGACACTGGTGTGGTGGCTGGAGCATAAGAGAACAATTCCCAGTGAGACTCCCACTCCCCGTCTCCACTGTTCTGACAGCCAAGGTTATTCTGGCACATGCCTGTGAAGATTTCACCTGGTCCCCACTGACTGGGCCTGACCACTCTGTCCCAAGAAGTTCCGGGGAGAACTGCTGCCTCTCTAGCACATTCTGTCCATCAGCATCCCCAGCAAAGCTCTATGCTTTCTGTCAAACCCAGCTTCAATACAAGCTCCCTGGTCTCCCACCCCCAGCAACCAGATGGCAGCTCTGATATCTCTTCTGTATGGAAAATCTGGAGCACCTCTGAGTCGCTCTTCTAATTTTCCCTCCGTTGGTTTCATTCTTTCCTCACTATCCTGCTCTTCCAAATTTATTAGTTCTTCATGCTTGCAAACAGGCAGAGTGGCTTAGTAGCTAAGAACAAGGGCTCTGGAGTCGGTTAGAAGTGGCTTAAAATCTGCTCTGCCACTTACTAGCTTGAGCAATATACTTTACCTATCTAAGCCTCAGGTGCTTCTCCAGTGTGGAGAATGAGAGTTGAGGCAGGGAGACCAGTTAGGAGACTATGGTGATAACTCAGGTAATAACAATGAAAGTGATCATCATAGCACAGTAATATACACTAACACTTCTTTAGCACCTTCCTACCTGCGGGGCACTTTAAAAAGCACTTTGCTGATTTCAGCTGCCAACCCAGGCGGTGGGTTGGTGGGTACTATTATCCTTGCTCTACAGAGGAAGACTCTGAGCTACTAAGTGGTTCAGTAGCTTGCCCAAGTTCATCCACCCGCACTTTTGAGGTTAAATTTAATCTCCTCTAAAATTCAAACCCATTGAATGTGGATTAGAATCTGAGCTGTTAGCTGGCATACTAAAGACTAAATGAAGCTAGTAGCAGGGATGATGAAGAGAAGTGTACAGATTTTAGAAATATTCAGAGTTAGAATTAAAAAGTGGACAGATTTGGCAACTGATTAGAGGTGGGAGCAGGTGGTGGGGAGCGAGGCCAGGATTCCAGGCTGGGGAACTGGGTGTGTGGTGATGATATGTAGTGAGCTAGGGAACTCGGGAGAAAGAGAAGACTTGGGGAACAAGATGTTGAGTTTGGTTTGGGCCAGAGTAGGCTCCAGGTGGTGAAGGGATATGCCAATGGAACTGTCTGCTGGCTGCTGGACATAGAGGTCTGGAGTGCAGAAGACAGATCTGGGCAGGAGAGAGAGACTTGGACATCATCTGCATTCACATGCTAATGGGGGACACAGGAGGAGAGTACCTACACCGAGTGGAGAGAGCCCCAGAAACACCAGCATTGAAGACACAAAGAGAGGAGAGGAGTCTGGGAAACAGCAACCTCTTTCCTTTGCCCACACATCCTGGTTAGCCTCACTTGAAAGTGATTATTCTTTTGTTTGTTTCCCCTTAGTACTTATTTATTTATTTTTTGAGACAGTCTTGCTCTGTCGCCCAGGTTGGGGTGCAGTGATGTGATCTTGGCCTCACTGTAACCTCTGCCTTCTGGGCTCAAGCGATTCTCCTGCCTCAGCCTCCTGAGTAGCTGGGACTACAGGCATGTGCCACCGTGCCCAGCTAATTTTCACATTTTTAGTAGATAGAGGGTTTTGCCATGTTGGCCAGGCTGTTCTCAAATCCTGACCTCAAGTGATCCACCTGCCTCAGCCTCCCAAAGTGCTGAGATTACAGGCGTGAGCCATCATGCCCAGCTGTTTCCCCTTAATACTTAGACTCTCAGGGTTATCAAGAAACTCGGAAGCTGGCAATTTCAGCCTCCACTTGAAATTTGCATTTAGAGGCTAGTGAGGACAGAAGGGCAGGTGATAGATGAGGGAGAGGGAGGAGGATGGAGGTGCTTGGGCAAGGTCTCCACATGATAATGCTAGTTATTAAAGCACCAGCTCAGACAGCCCTGGGCTAGGTATAGCCTCTGATGGGGATGAGGCATTGCTCTGAGCAACTGTGGGGAAGCTCCCTGGCAAGACCACGAAATGGAGACCAAAGGAGTGGGGGAATGCTGGCAAAGCTTCCTCTGCTGGGGGGATGCATACATTCTTGCTCTCACAGATGCTCCTGCCCCTGCTCACAGAAATCCACAAGGTCTCTGCCCAAGACACACATGCCAGCTCCTCCCCATTCTCCATGAGCTGGTTCAGGGGCTGAGCTTCGTGGCTCTGAGACTCTTGCCTGGCAGGAGGAGGGCCACCCACCACTCTCAGGACCTTCCTACCCAGAGAAGCTTGGCTGCTATGTGAGGAACCCCACACTAGAGCACATGTGGAGAGGAAAAAGGAAGTCGTGCTGGGATGGACCTGGGCATGGGGTGGGGCAGCCTTCTCAGAAGTCCACACCGATAGGAAAAGACCCTGCATGGCCTTCTACCTGGCCCCCAGCTGTGGGATGTGGGCTTCCCCCTCTGCTCAGCCTCTGAGCTCTCCCCACCAGGACCCAGTTCCCATGGGGCCATGATCAGTTTGGGGGAGGCAAGCGTGACTATTACGGTGGAAGGGCAGCCCCAGGCTTAGAGCACTCATCAGCTGATCCCTGCAGCCCTGTTACAAGGCTTTCTCCCACCCTTCCTGTCCCTGTTTCTGCATCTGCCTGATTGCTCTCCACCCCCACCCCAGGGTAGCTGCAGCTGGGACATTTGGGCCAGAGGCTCCTACCAGCCCACCACATAACTAAGCAACTCAACTCAGGCCAAGGACCAGAGGAGTGAGCAGAGCTCATTCAACAGTGGAATGTGGAGTTGAATGGACCTAGTTCTGTCACTTACCAGTTATACAATCTTGGCCAAGTCACTTCACCTCTCTGAGGCGCAATTTTCTTATAAAACTGGAGAGAATAAGTCTTGCCTTACTGGACGAGTGATAGTTGTGAGGATCATGTACAAAGATAATGCATGCCAAGCACTTGGCAGGGTGTCAGACACACAGCCAGGACAGATTCACGGCAAAGCCAAGGAAGCTGAAGCTGTAGGGACCCTCATGTGTACAGGCTCCTTTCAAAGCCCTAGGGTAGTAATTTTTGTTATTTTCTTAAAAAAGTTTCCTCAAATCATACAAGCCTCAGGTTCCACAAATCCAGGGACCTGAAAGGTAGTTGTTGACTCTCTTGTCCCACCCCATTCTCAGTCCCCTCAACGTGTTCCCCATCCACCGAGGGAGAGTTGCCCAGTCTGGCCAGGGAGAGTTAAAATGAGCCCAAAGCAAGGCCTCAGCCCAGATGGAAAGCTGGCGTGAAGTCACCCTTCCATGTGAAGGTTGTCCTAGGCCTGGTCTCATTCCTAAACTGAGCTTGGCGCCTACTCCTCCCCACACTCTTTGCAGCAGTCAACCCAACCCAGAAACCCATTGAAGACATGCTCTGGAACTCTCCAAAGTTGTGGCAAACTCTGGGCACTGTGTCCCGATCCTGACAGAGGCTTTGCTCCAAAAATTATGACCGCCTAGAAGAGCCAGTTCTAGGGCTGTGCTAGGCAACGTGGGGGCTCAAGAATGGGCCTTAAGGAAAACAAAGGCAACTTGGCTGCTTTCTCTATTAGCACCCGTTCCCTAAGGAGCCTTGGAGGGAGTGGAGACACAGGGCTCCCTCCTCAGTGTCTGAGAGATGGATGGGGCTGATTTTTTCCACGATTCCTCCCCATA
Source organism: Mandrillus leucophaeus (assembly GCF_000951045.1). Taxonomy (NCBI): domain Eukaryota; kingdom Metazoa; phylum Chordata; class Mammalia; order Primates; family Cercopithecidae; genus Mandrillus; species Mandrillus leucophaeus. Next base: position 1,493,892 of record NW_012102210.1, read on the forward strand.
AATCTGATTTGGCCCCTCATCTGTCTAAGCCAGTCTCCATGGAGGTGTGCGGTAGTGATGAATGGGCTGCCTGACTAATGTGACTGTGGTGGCAGGGATTGGGGAGGGGCTCTGCCCTGATGGATGGTCCTCATGAGAGGATATTGCATTAGACACCCATAATGCAATCAGCAGGGCCATTAAGATACCAATTTGTTGCTTCTCCTTACCAAGGTGGGGCAGTGGATCTGGAAGATTAAGGAGGATGTCAGGACTTTGGAGACACCTGGGGGGATTTTGAGAGGGTGCAAGATTTCCCTGTTGGGGGCTGTTACTAGGAGAATAATATGGAGCCAAAGAAAGTGTAAGCTGAAAAGGGAAAACAAGGGAAGTGAGGCCCAGAGAGGTGTGACCTGTCTAAGGTCACTTCTGGAACCAGAAGAAAGAACTGGAATTAGAACTTGAGTCTTCTGCTTTCTGTGCCAAGGTAGCCAGGGATGGAGGAGGGAATGGGTTAGGAGGGGAGAGACAACCTCATTCTGGCCTCACTGCTGCTGGAGGCCTTCCCACCCCTCAAGAGGTTTACTGAGATGGGTGACACCGATGACTGCTTCTCTTCCAAAAGAAGGTGGTCCACTGTGGGTCCCTGTGGAGGGCACCCCACAGAGGGCACCATTCCAGACTACCCACTGCTGTGCTGCCCCTCCTACCCACACTTGTTCTGATCTCTGTATTTTCCTCCTGTAATTTTAAAGTAGATGTCTAAACATTACACTGTCCAAGTCTTTCCTTATCCTTTTTAAAACAAAATGTTCTTTCCTGCTTAAAAGCTGTTAGCAGTTGCCTGTTGCCCTCAGGATTGGGGGCCTCACCCAGGCCGCACTCTGACTGCAGCCTCTGTCCCAGCCTCAGCTCTGGGCTCCCTTGACCTCACTCAGCTTCTCCTGTGAAGAAAGCATACCAAGCAGTTTATACTCCTAGGGCCTTCATTTAGAGTGGATGGGTAGGGAACCAATCTTCATACTCCTCAGTTTAACATTTCAGCCAGTGCGGGCTTTACTCTAGTTTCCTTTTCCTCTTCAATTGCCAGCCCCACTCTTGATCCTCAGCTTCTGCCCCCAGATACACACTCCATTGTGTTGGTGTATATGGATACATGGTGGTGGATATGTATCCTTGAAAACAGTGCTGTCTTATGTACGGATGCATTTTTAACTTTCATCAATGATCTTGCACTAAAGAGCTCTCTTGTTTGGATTTTTAAAGACATTTAACCCTGTTTTGAGATTTATTCATGTTGCCTTATGTACTTCTAGTTTGTTATTTCTGACTGCTGCAAAATATACCCAAATGTGCGTGACAGACACCTAGATTGTCTCCAACTGCTTATTTCTACAGTGGCAGTGAATTCATTTTCTCTGTGTGTTTAACCAGGAGGGAACTTACCAGGTCCTTGGGGATGTATGTACAAGTTCTGCTGGGTGACTCTCCAGAGAGGCTGCTCTAGTCCAACTCTTCAGCAGCGCACAAAGGTGCCGCCTCCTTCATCCTCAACTTGCATGATTCCACTGTCTGATTTGTCAGTCTGACAGGTGTAAAGTGGCCTAAGCCTTTACACATAGCAGTTACCGCTGCTCTGAACATACTTCCTTTTAATATCATTCTACTTTAAACATCCTCCTTTCACTGCCTGGTAAACTCCTAATTATCTTTCAAAATCCAAATCTAGTATCATACTCTTTGTGAAGTTTTCCAGTTTGCCATTCCTTCCTTGGTGCTCCTGAACACCCCGTGCAGACCATCCTAGCAATTATATCACTGTAAGCCTTTCTTTCTCATTTATACAACCGCCACCGCCCCTGGCCCCCGGCGCCCGTCAACCTTGGCAATTAAGGCAGAAATTGTTCCTGCCTCAGGAAACCATGGGGTAGGGGGAGAGAGGAGGTGAGGAAGGAGTGAGGTAAGTTGTATAGGTAGGAGCTGGGAAGTCAAGCAGTTAATTTTATAATCCTTTCTCTTGATGGATTCAAAGGACTTTAAATACTGAAATTGTGCATGCTTCTTCATGGTTCCAGTGACTATGCTGTCCATAAGTGTTTTTCTGAATAAATTATCTCTTACATACTTCAGGATCTCACTCAATTCTATCTCAAACAGCTTTATCTTAGCGATTTCTAAATGTTTCTCCCTTTCTGTCTATAACCAAGCCAATATCTCTCTTAGCCTAGAAAGACTTTCCCTTAATGCCAATGAACTCTGGGCTGACATTTCACAAAGATGGGATGCAAAGGAAAGAGCATAGTAATTAGAATTAGGAGACTCTGGGGAGTTCATGTACCCTTTCTTACACAATGGAGCTAGGTTTGTTGTATTACACAACCATGCGATAGCACTGTGCGTCCATTCTCTTTCCTTCACCAAGCTTCCAAAAAATACCTTCACACATGGCCAAAATTGAATTCCCCATTTTCTTTCAAACCAATCCGCCTCTGGAATATTTTTGCTTTAGCAACTTTATCATTTTCCCACCTCCCTGGCTATTTAGTTAACTAAATTAATTCATTAATCCATTAATTCATTAATTCACCTTTCCAGTTGATGCTTAAATATGCTCCACATCTCCATCCTCATTTGCACTGTTCTCAGAGTAGAGGAATCTTCAGATTGGGTATGAGTTTGTTTAGAGACAATGTGTACAATTTAAGTCATCTGCTAACCTGTTTTGGTAGGTTACATCCCACCCTCACTGCTTCTCCCCCATCTACAGACTCATCTGACGTGTTACAGGAATTGCAGATCATCAATGACCAGCACTCTAGCTATCTTGCCCTGCTCCAGATGAAGTTAGTTTTACAAGTTTTGTCAAGAAACAGATAATCCTTGATACACTAAAGCAAAAAGAGGGAGAATAAGATTTTTCAAAAAAAATTTTCCTACATACCCCAAAACAAAACCTTTTGAAGGCAGCATAGAAACAGTTATGTACATGGCTGGGCATGGTGGCTCACTCCTAGCATCTTAGGAGGATGAGGCGGGAGGATTGCTTGAATCCAGGAGTTTGATACCAGCCTAGGCAATATGGCGAGACTCTGCCTCTATAAAATATTTTTTAAAAGTTAGCTGGGCATGGCGATGTGCACCTGTAGTCCCAGGTACCTGGAAGACTGAGGTGGGAGGATTGCTCAATCCTGGGAAATTGAGGCTGCAGCGAGTTGTGATTGTGCCACTGCACTCCAGCCTGGGTGACAGAGTGAGACTCTGTCTCAAAAAAAAAAAAAAAAAGAAAAAAGAAAAAGAAAAGAAACATTTAAATACAGACAAATCTTATGAATATTTATATAAAAATCCTAAATTAAATGTCACCAAGTAAAATACAGATGTTTGCCAAAATAATAAGACATTTTGATTAAGCATGGCTGAAATCATAAATGAACCAAACAATGTTTCAACTTAGGACTTTACTATATTAAAAGGCAAGGGAAAAAAGTGATTCCAATAGAGGCTAAAAGGAAGTATTTGATAACATTCAACACTAATTTCTTTTAAAAGCTAACAATAAAGTAGGAAGAGATGAAAACTCCCTTAACTTGATAAGCCTATAGCAAGTCTTACAATTAATAACTAACTTAGAAGCACTTCAACTGAAGCAAGGAGAGACAAGTTCTTACCATTGCCACCATTATAAAAAACTGTCTGGTTGGCTCAGCCAATTAAATCAGAAAAAAATCAGAAATGCAAGGAAAAATCTAAAGCATAAATATATAAATAGTAGTGATAGATCCTGGACAACTTTCTCAACTTCTTTCATGATTATTGCTCTTTTGGAGTGTTCTGTGTTTTCTTGGCTCAATTCAGGTAATACATATTTTTCTAGAAGCATCATCTATCTTCCTTTAAGTTTACAGATTTATTTCCACAAAATTGTATAAAGTATCCTCAACATTATTTACATGAATATTAGGACTATCTACAATAGAATTTTCTAGGGAATCAACTGCAAACCTATTAGATATAATAAAAACATGTAATAACTTCTTTGGATACATGATGAACATAATCAATAGCTTCCTTATGTGTTTATAATAATAAACTTGGAAATATAATTTCAAATATATAACAAATGTGCATATTCATGTGAATTCATGTGAGTAATGTGAATTCATGAGTCATGTAAGACTTATGGGAAGAAAACATAATTCTTTGTGAAATACATAAAAAAGGACCTACATAGAGACTTACCATGTTGGGATGTCAGTTTCTCCAAAATTTAACAAATTCAATGTAATCCTAATCAAAATCCCCAAGAGATTTTCAAAATGATGCTTCACAAATTAATTCTGAAGCTCATCTGTGAAACTAAACACACAAGGAGAGACTAGACATTTTTGAAAAAGATCAATAGTAGGAGACTTTCTCTAGCAAATATCAGAACATATTTTAAGGTTATATAAATTATAATGATCTCATATTGGCACAGAAATAGACCAGAAGAATATAGAGTCTAGGCAGTGAGGAATGGGTTGACTGATAATAATAAGCACTTAGGATCTTCAGATAGCCATTTGAAAAAAAGGTTATATTTGCATTTTATATAACCCCAAATAAAATCTAGACAGATTTAATATTTAAATATAAAATGAAACTAAAATATTTTTATAATCTGGTGGTAGTGGTGGGTGAGAAAGCTTTCCTATGTAAGATGTAAAACTCAAGAGGTAAAGGAAAAGACTGATGATTAAACTGCATTAAATTTCAAATGTCTGTCTGATGAAAGATGCCATAAACAAACATTACAAATAGGTGAAAGTGGGAGGTATGGGTTAATAATTATGAAACTGTATGCAAGGGTTGAATAACTAAGTAAATAGCTAGTATATGATAGGAGACAGGATCTCACTCTTGGAGAGAGATGAGCAATAAGGAAAGACTAGAATGATCCCTGGGGTACCGGATTACAGTAGGAGACATCAGTATGAACTCAAGTTTTTTTTATATATATATATATATATATATATATATAGCCTCATAACACAAACACACACACAGAGATGTACAGATACAGAAACAACTAGAAATATTGTAGATACATGCATTATCCTACGTAATACAGTATCTAGCTCTGTCTGCTGAGAGCATAAAAGCAATGACACCCCAGGAACAATGAGCATGCCCAACACCCAGATCTTGATTTTAAAACACCATTCTTCAGTAAAAGGAACCAGTGCTCCATGAAGAACTGGTTAATGCTAGGGCTGGGACAGGGAAAGTACAAGGTAATCTTGCAGCATCTTGAGTATCATAAAGCAAGGAAATCATCATCAAAAAACAAAAGGATAAGGGTATGTCAAAGGCACACAGGAGCCAATCTGAAAGAGTTCCCAGTGATCAAACCTGGAATAATTTAAGTAACCAAATAGGTAAGTAACATGGAATTGGATTATAATCCAAAGGACAGAATAAATACATAAGGCAAAGGATAGCTACATGGATCAATGGGAGAGAACTGAGAGTCCAGATATAAAGCCATACATCTATAATTAATTGATTCTCAGCATGGATGCCAAGACCATTCAGTGGGAAAGAATAGTCTTTTCAACAAATGGTGCTTGGAAAATTCAATATTATTTGAGTTGTTCATATACAAAAATCAGTTCAAAGTGGATCAAAGACCTAACTGTAAGTGCTAAAACCATAAAACTCTTAGAAGGAAATGAAGGTGTAAATCTTGACTTTGGATTAGGCAGTTATTTCTTAGGTTCTTAGATATTATGCCAAAAGCACAAGCAACAATAAGAAAAAAATGGATAAATTTGGACCTCATCAAAATTTAAAACCTTTTGCATCAAGGATACTGTCAAAAAGTGAAAAGACCCATAGAATAGGTTAAAAAAATTTGCAAATCATATATCTGCTAAGGATCTAAAATCCAGACTATCTACAGAGCTCTTACAAGACAACAATTAAAAAACAAATAGCCCCATTTTTATACAAATGGTCATGATGATATACAAATGGTCAATAACTACATGGAAAAATTCTCAACATCATTAGTCATTAGGGAAATGCAAGTCAAAACTACAGTGAGGTGCCTCTTCACACGCACTAGAATGACTATTACTTAAAAACATAAACCAAAAAAATGGAAAATAGGAAGTGTTAGCAAGAATGTGGAGAAATTGGAACCCTCATATGTTGCTGATCGGAATAGAAAATGAAGCAACTGCTGTAGAAAACATTTCAGCAGTTTCTCAACAAGTTAACCATAGTTACCGTATGACACAGCAGTTTCACTACCAGGTATATACCCAAGAGAATTGAAAACACATGTTCAAACAAAAACTTGTATACTGATGTTCATAGTAGCATTATCAGTAATGGCCAAAAAGTGGAAACAACCCAAAGGCTCGTCAATGGATGAATGGATAAATAAAATGTGGTACACAATGAAATATTATTCAGCCATAACAGATATGAAGTACTGAGCATGCTACAACATGGATGAACCTTGAAAACATTATGCTAAGTGACAGAAGCCAGGCACAAAAGGTTGGATATTATATGATTCCACTTATATGATATGTCCAGAATAGGCAAATTCAGAGAGAGAGAAAGTAGATTAGGGAGACAGGGGAAGAGGGGAATTGGAAGTGATTACTACTAGGTATAAAATTTCCTTTTGGGATGATGGACATCTTCTGAAGTTAGACAACGTTGGTTGCACAACATTGTGAATATACTGTAAACCACTGAACTGTATGCTTTGAAATGGTGAATTTTATGTTGTGAGTTACGTCCAATAAATACAAAAAGGAAGCCTAAAATAAGTGCCAAAAATCCAGATAAGTTCATGCTAATATAAATAAGTGACTTCAACTATTGGTCAAATAAATAAACGGTATTGAAGAGACAATTCTTTCTTCCAGATGAATTCCAAATAATTTACTGAGAGAGTCTTTGTGAGAGGTAAAGCTTAACCCTCCTGCCTTTCCCTGCCCCTTCAGTATAGGCTGCAATTAGTGATTTGCTTCTAATAAATAGAATATGGAAAGGGAAAAGTAGTAATTTTATAGTGAAGAAACCTGGCAAACGCTGCCTTAACTAGTGGTAAAGGTTAACATCACCAGTGATGCATGTGAATATCATGTATAGACTGATATATGATAAGGAAGTCACTTTGCCTTTGGTGTATTCTTTCAAAAAACCCGTAAGCCCAATCTAATCAAGAGAAAAACTTCAGACCAACACAAAGTGAGGGACATTCTACAAAATACCTATCACTCCTAAAAACTGTTAAGGTCATGGGAAAGAAAGAAAGAGTGAGAAACTGTCACAGACCAGAAGACACTAAGGAGATATGACAGCTAAATGCAAGATAGTATCCTACACTGAATCCTGGAACAGAAAGAAAACATTACTGGAAAAACTGGTGAATTCTGAATGAAGTCCAAGTTTAGTTAATACTAAATGTGCCAATGTGGTATAAAAAATTTTCACAAGTGTACATTGTAATGTAAAACGATAACAATAGGGCTTACTGAGTGAGTAATGTATGGGAACTCTCTACCACTTCACAACTTTTCTCTAAACCTAAAATTATTCCAAAATAAAAAGTTTATTTAAAAGGAAGTGGAAGATTAGGAGAAACTATTTGCTCATATATACTGAACAAGTATGTAATTACCATCAAGAGGATCAGTGGGTCAAGGATCTTGTGACAGACCCCATCTCTTGACAACATTCATTTCCCCCTCATCTCCCTGCAGAAAGCACTCAGACTGGCTCAAGTAGTGGTGAAGATACCTTGATATCGTGCCCCTATTCTATCCATTTATCTTTCCATTCATGCATACAGTCAGTTCATTCAACAAAATTTCTTAAGCGTATTTTATGTGGCAGAAACTCTTCTAGATACCGAGGATAAAGCTGTGAATAAAGCATCCTGCTTACAGGTACAGGAACTTACAGGGTATGAACCATGATTGGTATGACCAGACATGATGATCTTACTCCCTCTGGTCATGATTGGTTTGGGGGTGCCCACGTGACCCAGTTCTGGCCAAAAAGATGTAAGAGGAGGTAATATGAAGAGATAATTTTAAATAATAATTTACATTCGGGAGGCTGAGGTGGTAGGATCACTTGAGCCCAGGAGTTTGAGGCTGCAGAGAGCTATGATTATGATACCACACTCCACCCTGGGAGACAGAGCAAGACTCCAGCTCTAAAAATAAATATAAACAAATAATTTTGAGAATACTTACATAATTTTAGGGAAAAAAGTAAATCTGTAAGCCTAAGGAAAGATGGAAATCATAGGCTTTTAAGAAAGGGATTCAGCCTGCATGGCTCTTCATCTCTTTGCTTTTCTTTCTTCTTCCTGCCTGGAAAGTGAATGTGATGTCTGGAGGTGAAGCAGCTCTTCTGTGTCTATTAAATGATAAACATACTAAGGATGACAGAACAAAAAGACCGAGAGTGTCTAGGTCTCTGCTGCTCCAGTCCTGTATCATTTATGGTTAAACCTCCAGAATTCTTCATACTTCAAAAAACAAAAACAAAACAGAAAAAACTCAAAAAGCCCCCAAACCAGAAAAAACCCTACCCAATTATTTACTGCACTCATATGACATTTTGAATGAGTAGCTGAACATGCTTCTAATTGATGAAGTTATCAACAGGCAATTTATTGATAATAACTAAAAATGGCTGACATGTGGAAAGATGATTCAGCCCAACAGAAACTGGCAATTGAAAATTAATATGCCATTTCTCCTCACTCCAGTTTGACAGTCTTACTGAGGGTATGCGGAAATGGACCCTCTCCCATGTTGTTGGTAAGAGTATAAACTGGTACAGCCTCTCTTTCATTAAAAAAAAGACAATTAACTTTACTGATCTACAGAATGTTTGTATATATGCAAAAAGATATCAAAGATGTTTGCTTCAGTAGTTCTTGTAATGATTAGCAAGTGAAAGCAAGTTAAATAATAAGGAAATGGCTAAAAAAATTAAGGTATGGTCACACTGAGGAATACTATGTAGCCACTAAAAAGACTGAGAACATTATGTGGAATACAAATCTATTTGTGAAAACATTTCAACATTTTGCTATATTCACTTAATTTTTAAAAAAGAAATTAGACTTTATAAAGTTAAAAAGCCTACTTTGTACCCCCATGTCCCTCATTTTTTTCTCCCTCTGCAGAGATAACTACTATATCAAATTTGGTGTTTATCATCCTCATGCACATTTTTAAAGTTTGAATTATATTGTATTGTTATCTATAATTCAACTTTAAAAAAAATTCAATAACTCTAAAAAATATTTATTCATGTTGACCTATGTAGGTATAGTTCACTTTAACTGCTGTATAGTATTCTATTAGATTAATATATCACAATTTATCTATTTTCCCACTAATGAACATTTAGGTTATTTCTAATTATTCATCATTACAAACAGTGCTGTAATAAACATTCTTATACATGTCTCCTTGTGTACATGTGGATATATTTCTCTAGGGTATGCACATGTTTAATTCTACTAGATACAAGTCCACAATATGTTGTTCAAAACCCTTGGGGCCAGATATGTTTCAGGATAAGATTTATTGAATTTCAGAAAGGCAATACGGCATATGTGCATATATAACACCCTCAGTAGGGTTTAGGAAATAGACATAATCAAATATATTGCTTTTTCTGTGTTGAAAAGTATAAATATCCACATTAAGTGGGATAAATACAGATGATATATAACTTCTCATCAGGTCAGATTTTGCACCAAATCAGTAAAGAAAGAATGAGCTTTTTCAGTTTCTGAATTGCCAGTAAGGGATTTGGATCGGTACCACCAAGCTTCTCTGTGAAGTAGGTATATTCATTTATCTTCCCACCTTTATGAGATCCCATTCCTACATATCCTCATCAATAATTGGTAATACCAGACTTTAAGATTTTTGCCAATCTGATAGATGAGTACATATTACTTTTGTAATTAAAACAAAAAGAACATATAGAACACGAATGAGGAGATCTCATTTTTAACAGTAATGAAAACATAAAACATTTATGATTGTACTAAGTAAGAAATGTGAAGAATCCAAATGCAGAAAATGTTAAACTGTTTGAGGAATGTGAATGTGATGAATAAATGCACAGGGCCTTGCATAGGCAGGCTTTGTGTTACAAATATGTCCTTAACCTGTAAATTATTTTATAAATTCAATGCAACTCCAATCAAATCAAAATAGAACACTGGAAATGAAAAAAATTATAAAATTAACCTAGAAGAATAAATATCTGGGAACATTCTGAAAGAGGAAAGTATGGTGTATTTCCTCTAATAGGAATGGGCTACTAGATATTAAAACAGATTATGAAGATATGGTAATTAAAACAATTTGGTAATGGCTCAGAAACAGAATGATCATGAGACCATAAAGAAAATCCAGAAATAGATCAAAGATAAATATGAATTGAATATATGATAAAGATGACATTTTAAAATTAATCAAAGATGTTACAGACAACTAGTTAGCCATTTGGAAAAAAGAAAAGGCTGGATCCCTAACCATGCTCCTCACATCAAAGGAAATTTCAAATTGATAAATGATTAATATATTAAAAATGAAGTATCAGAAGAAAACACGGGCCAATATTTCTATGATTTTGAAGTGGGGAAATCTATGTATAACATGAAATCTAAACATCATAAAGGAAAAGCCTTGTAATTTGACATTTCAAGAATGAAAAACCAGCCAGGTGTTATGGGTCATGCTTGTAATCCCCAGCACATTGGGAGGCTGAGGTGGGAGGATCACTTGAGTCTAGGAGTTTGAGACCAGCCTGGGCAACAAAGTGAGACCCCTATCTCTACAAAAAAAAAAAAAAAAAAATTAGGTGGGCATGGTGGTACTTGCCTGTAGCATCAGCTACTCTGGAGGCTGAGGTGGGAGGATTTGCTTGAGCCAGGGAAGTCAAGGCTGCAGTAAGCCTTGATCATGCCATCACACTCCAGTCTGGGTGACAGAGTGAGACCTTGTCTCAAAAAAGAAAAAAATAATAATAAGAGAAAACAAAAACATTCTATACAGCAAAAAACACCATATAGTGAATATTGAGGCTGTCTTCTCCACATTCTTTCCACTGTCTTCCCCATTGTGTGGATGCTACGCAGTTTGTTTGGGGGTAGGGTATCCATACCTCCTTACTCTAAATTCCAAGGGTGAGAGTTGATTGTTTTAACTTATCAAGGTAATCTTGTTGCCCTTGCCACAGTGATTGGTTCAAGTAACCCTGATAAAAGCAGTAAATTCATGACATGCTCCTGATAAAAAAGAATGACATATAATCCAATTTAGGACTGTCAATATTGGAGGTTTATTGGATTAAAAAATTCCTTGCTCTTCTAAGAGAGGCACTGGAAGTTTCTGTACAACATAGTGTGGGGATGTGAAATGTAGAAAAATGACAGCCAATTAGGCACCATGAGGGAAGTGAGATTTAGGATGGTCTTCTTACCATAAAAGGCAGAGTAGAGGGGAGGAAAGGAAACAGCCTTCACATCTTTTTAAGTCATTGAATCATACTAACCCTGAATCACCTTTGGATTTTCGGTCAGTAAATATTTTCTGAATTGGGTTTTTTGTTACCTGCAAAATAAAGGGTTCTAACTAATATGAACCAATGAACAAACTCAAAAGACAAACTGGGAAAATATTCGCAATGCAAATGACAAATAGCTAAAATCCCTAAAACAAAGAACTACAAATCAATATGAAAAGAAAATAACCTAATTTTTTAAAAGGCAGACTATCTCAATAGTTCATACAAGAGGAAATACAAATAACCAACAAACAATATCAATAGATACTTAAGTTCACTATAAATTAAAGAAAAGTAAATAAGAACAAAGGAAAACGATTTTTCACTTGAAAGGCTGACAAAAATGGAAAAAAACATTAATATTACGTAGGACTGAGAATTCATAGGGAGACAGATTCTCTCATAACCTATTGGAGAAAGTGTAAATTGGTGATTTTCAAAAGAGTAATTATATACTTTCTATTAACATTTAAATACTCATAGGTTTTTTGTTTTTTGTTTGTTTGTTTTGTGTTGTTTTTTGAGACAGTCTCACTCTGTCACATAGCCTGGAGTGCAGTGGCCAGATCTCAGCTCACTGCAACCTCCACCTGCCAGGTTCAAGTGATTCTCCTGCCTCAGCCTCCAGAGTAGCTGGGATTACATGTGCCCACCATCATGCCAGGCTAATTTTTGTATTTTTAATAGAGACGGGGGTTTCACCATGTTGGCCAGGCTGGTCTTGAACTCCTGACTTCAGGTGATCCACCTGCCTTGGCTTCCCAAAGCACTGGAATTCCCAAAGTGCTGGGATTACAGGTGTGAGCCACTGCACTTGGCCAATATTCATCGCTTTTAACCAACCAATTCCACTCCTGAAATTGTATGCTATGGAAATACCTAAGCAAGTAGGCAAAGATGTATACAAATATCTCACAGTATTGTTTGTAAGAGTGGAATACTGGAAGCATTCTCGATATTCATTAATTCAGAACCGGTTAAATAAACTCATGGTACATTCATGCAATGGAAGAACTTTATGGGCTTTGTAAAGAATGAAGAAATTCTGTATGTTGCCAATGAAATGTATTTCAGATAAATTAAGTAAAAAGTAAAACTGTAATAAATACACTATGATGATAATTCTGTGACAGTATATACAGATTAAAATAATTGGACAGAATATCATCATACTATTAACAGTGATCAGATGTGGGAAATGGGATTAGATGTGGGAATTAGGATTCAGTGGAGAAAGCTCTAATTCTGTGTGATACCCACATACTCATACACAATACTCATGTACATACACATTTATCACTACCACCAGGACCACATCCTGCCCATCAGGAATTACACTGCCACTTTGGTTTCTCACCTGACTCTTAACCTATTTTCAACCTGTTCCCTACTCTGGCATGACAAGGATAGGATGGTACATGTTTGTTGAAAAATTTAAAACCACAATAAAACAGACTAAAAGTTGGCTTGCTTTTTTTATTATCTACTCTATGTTGGCAATTCTAAACAATGCCAATAGTAAAATAGTCCTCCCAGCAAGGGTACTGCTCTCACAGCCCCCACGTTTGCACATGACTGCCCCTCTGAAAATCTCATTCATTTGACCATGAGTGCCCATGTGCCATTTGCTGGACTAGGTGCTGCCCATCTTTGCCTCCCTGTCTCCAGTGTCCAGACCACCAATGAATTCCTACTTTGCTTCTGAGAGTGTTACATGAAAATGCCTTCCCTAAAATCTTGGGAAAAAGCTGAATGGCTGCTTAAAACTGGCTATCTGAAAAGCCTTTGGCTGGTGCAGTCATAGGCCCCTTACAAGTACCCACGGAAGTGGTGCTTCCCCAGCAGGCTTGTCTGGAAAAGGGGATCACTGGAGAGGGCAGGGCCTTACTCCATCAGCTTTAAGAATAAGCACCCCATGGAATAAAAAGAAAGCCATCTACCCAGCATAACCTGAGCCTTGTAACAGAGAGGGGAGTGTGTGGGGAGAACAAGAGGCAGATCCAATTAATTACCCTTAGAAGCAAAGGTAAAAGTTGAAGATTACGAGACCCATTTACAGGTGGAAATAGACCCATCATTGAGCCTAGAGAATGGGAGGATTGTTTAGGGCCAGAAAAGCGTCTCAATGTTCAGATTCCATTCCTTTTCTGGAGCTTTGGAGAGAGGAAGGTCACAGCTTGGGCTTGGAAGTTACACTTAGCAGTGGGTTCAGACTGGTAGGAGGAGGGCTGTTGTCTTGGGTCTGATTCTGGGCCCCCAGGCGGCCCCCACCCTGAGGGGATAGAAGCTTCTATCTTCTCTAGGGGCTGGCCAAGGAGGGGGTGCCCCCTGCGAGAGGCCCATCCATTACCATCACAACAGCTGATGTCACAGACCCCACAAAGCAGCTGGGGCCCCAAATGCAGGGTAACCCTAACCCCACCAGCGATTGAAACAGATAGAGGGGTAGCTCTGCCACACAATGCCTGGCCCTCACTCCTCTCCTCCTCCCCCTTGCACTTCCTCAAGAGCCTTTGTCTTCTGGTCCCTAGGGCCTGTAGCCTCTCTCATTCCTGGCAAACTCCGTCCATTAAATTCAAAATGAGGCCTCTGGGGAAAGGGTTTGGCACTTTCTTTCCCTGCCTCCTCTTATCTCCCACCAGCTATTCCCCATCCGCATCTGTCTGGCAGGCAGATAAGAAGCCCAGCTGTGAGAAAAGGGGCAAGGTGGTGACTGCTTCACATCCTTCCCTGGGCTGTTTTGATTTGCTTTGTTTTTCTGCCTCAGAGCACCCCACAGGGTTACTGGTCTCTCTCTGGACAAGGCCTTGGGCCGGAAGTCATAAGAGTCAGTACTGAGGCTGTGGGAAATGTTCTGGGGTGAGTCAGGTTGTTTGACTGTGATAGCCCAAGTCTCTGTACTGAACTCTGTCATCTCCCCAACCAGCTGGAAGCCTCTGTGTTTTCAGAGTGCAGAGTCCTCTTGTCCCCCCTCAGGACCCCAGCATGCTGAGAGAAAGCCAGGAGCAGTGGTTTCACCAGTCTTTAGGTGTGACATGGGGTTCAGGGGGAGGCTTCTGGAGAAGGTGGGTGGCAGACCAGCAGGGCTTGAAAAATCTATCAGAGCTCTATGAGGCAGGGAGAAGGGTCACTGCTTAGAGCTTCTGGCTTTTCCCCCACGAGGAGAGCTACATGTCTGAAGGGATTTGGTTATTATTCAGTATTTTAGTCATGAATCTTTCTTAGACATTGATGAAAGCCATGAACCTTCTTTCCAGAAAAAAATGGGTGGCATGCACACATGCATGCAAACACACACACACATCTGCGATGGTTCTTGGACACCCAGTTAAGAACTCCCAATAGAAGAAAGTATAAGTTTTGGTACCAAAGCGAGAGTAGAGAAGGTTCCAGGTAGTGTTGAGGATAGGCTGTCCTCAGAGCCAGGCGGCTGACTGATTTGAAAGGCGTGTCCCTCTGTTTCATATACAGGTGCTTGGGGGGCATGGCTATCACCAACCCTGTAGTGGACTTGGGGAGAGGATGTCAGGAGGCAGAGAAGCCCTGGACACCTTTGTCCTTTGCTCAGCCATGAGGCATGTTGTGGAATTGGAAGGTAGGGAGGAAAAGGCCTTAAATAGTGCATAGGCTATTGCTCGATGTGATACTGGCTAAGCATTTTGACCTTCCACAGCTCATTTACACTTCACAACAAACCTGTAAGTTGGAGACTACCATTCTGCTTTCATGGATGAGGATGATGATATTTAGGGAGTTTGTTGAGTAATTGTTCAAGGTCAGAGGCTAGTAAGTGACACTGCAGAGATTAAAGCCCAGGTCTCGGGCATGAAAGCCCAGTTGCAGCAGTCAGATATCTTTTTTTTTTTTTTTTTTTGAGACGGAGTCTCGCTCTGCCGCCCAGGCTGGAGTGCAATGGCCGGATCTCAGCTCACTGCAAGCTCCGCCTCCCGGGTTCACGCCATTCTCCTGCCTCAGCCTCCCAAGTAGCTGGGACTACAGGCGCCCGCCACCACGCCCGGCTAGTTTTTTGTATTTTTTTAGTAGAGACGGGGTTTCACCGTGTTAGCCAGGATGGTCTCGATCTCCTGACCTCGTGATCCGCCCGTCTCGGCCTCCCAAAGTGCTGGGATTACAGGCTTGAGCCACCGCGCCTGGCCAGCAGTCAGATATCTTACTGAAGAAAACTGTTTCTAGTCTATTCCCATTGCTTGTGTGCTAGCCTGGAGGGCAAGCAGGCTGGGCGTTGCTACACTGGCATTGCTGGTCTTACTTACCATGGTTCCAGATGTGCTTAGGAGGTTCTTCATTACATCCCAGAACATATCAGGCTCATGCCAACATTGTACTCTAATGTGGTCTGCACCAAAAATACTCATTCCTATGACTTCACAAAATTTGACTTGCATTCCCCTTCAAGGCTCAGCTAATTAACATCTCTTCTGAGCTGTCTTTCCGAACCAGACCCTTTCCTTCACTAGGCCAGGATGACTGTACCCCTCCTGCACTGAGTCTAAAATAGGCTTATCTCTCCCTTTTCTGCAGCCTGGCTTTGTTCTGGATAATCCTACATCACTCCATCTTGACTGGAAGCCTTTCCTTGGCAGGGCTAGTGTTCAACATTGGGTTCCAAGTTGCCTAGCCCAGTGTTCCACTTAACTCAAGCAGTTCAAAAAGTTCTTCTTGATGATGATGTCAGTGTTAGGTGCATAAGCAGGAAAAAAACCTAACCCAGGGGTTAGGGATGTTTCCAAGGCCACAGTACGGCTCCTTGCCTTGTGTGGAAGGTAGGCTTTCTCCTCCCCACTAGGCTCTTGCCTGCTCTAGTCCTCAGTCCAGCTGAGTGGGGATCCAATGTCAGTCATCCAGTTCACCAACCACAGTTGCACTGTGCAAATGGGATGGAAGAACAAAATACCCATGAGACAACACCGTGGCTTTTGAAACAGGTATGTAGGCTTTCTTGTTTAATAGCAGTTAAAAGAGGAAAATGTACAAGAGGAATAAACATGCTCTTTTCACAGAGGAGATTTCCCCTAACCATGCGGCCCATCCATATCAGTAGCTTTACTAGTAAGTTTTAGAGAAAAAAGTTCCCTTCAGAGTTAAAAATGGACTTTCCTAATTTTCTCTATAAATGTGCAACTATCTGTGCAAAATAAAAACGCCATTTCCAACACCTTTGTGAAAAGTACTTGTGAATGCAGGCAAAAAAAAAAAAAAAAAAAAAGAAGAGGCAATTGCAGTCAAGAGAGGAGTCCCGGGAGAAGGGAGGCTAAGGTAGGGGAATTTCTGCAGCAGTCCCTAGAGAGTGTGCTCAGAGGCCTGATGAGGAAGGTCATGGCCAAAGCCAATCTTGGGAGATAAAAGGCCGTGGGTCTGTGACTTGCTGAGTAAGCACTTGTCAAGTGAACAGTAAGGCTAGACTGACTTGGAGGACTGGTATGCAATGAGAACACTGGGCAATGCACCCTGGAAGCTGTACATTCCCTTTGCCAACAGGGTCTCACTTCCTGGTTCCCATTTTCAGGTCCTATTCCTTCTTTCCTGCAACAGCTTCATTTATAGCCTGCTCAAAGAGATTTTTCCTATGAATGTTAAAATGATGCAAGCAGCCTATATTACTGCTGAAACCTAATAGGGTCCCAAACTGGACTGTCCCTTCAGGAACATAGACCTGGTTTCCCCAGGAACTTGGCCAAGGGTTCATCCTGACCAAAAGCCATATAGGCTTCTAGCCATCTGTGTGCTTGCCCTCTTATTGAGGCCCTCCAGGGCTTCTATATCTCTAGGTATTTGAGGCCATATCTGAGGAGTCTGATGGGTATGGGCACACATGCTTTGCACAAGTCCTCTCAAGGGTTGGCCCAGCTACAGGTCTATAGACAAAACTAAAAACATTCCACTTTTCTAATTCAAAAACTTGACATTGCTGGTCCCTGTTTTTACCTTCCCTGGCCAACCAAGAGTATGCCTCTACATATAACTTAGTAGCTGCATGTTGCTTTTAGTTAGACAAGGTGAAGGTAGACTAAGAATGGAGAGAAGATATATCAAAGGGTCCATCTTTATATATTGAGCTTGAATAGGCTTTTTCTTTCAGGGGACTTCTGTGCAGAATAACCCCTATTCCTCCACCTTGTTCACCTTTTCCTCTATAGCACAGTTCTTCCAAGGCAGAGGTTTGGGATGAGACCAGCAATGATGATCCTCTAAAGATAAACACTGTGGCATGCTTACATGTCTCTCCATTTCCACTTCAAAGTCTCTCAGCACTTAAAGCTGAAGAGATCTTGCTGCAAAGGGGGTACTAGCGAAGAAAAGTGTTTTTAACCCTTCTCAAGCAATAGAACTTCAGATTAATATAATTGTTTCTCACTTGTTTCAACAAAGATGAGAGCTTGGCGATGCCATTTTGACTCCTGCTTTCTCTTGGCTTATCAAGTTCTGGGTGGCCGTGCTCATCCCCTACCCTCATCCTGAAACCCTGGTCAACCACCCAGCCCTCAGGATGAGCTGCAGCAGGCATCTGTGAGCTCACATGTAGCCTGGTCTCTCCAGCTTTGAGGAAGTTTGTATGTCTGTGTGCACATCCTCTTCCCCGTGACTATCAAGATGTGATAGGATATGGTGAGGTAGAGGGGTTGAGGGTGGTGGGGGGCAAGGAAGTACTCCCTCCCCAGAAGCAACTCAGTAGCTGACAAAGGTAGTGAAGAATTCTGTTTGATGAGTCTCTCCTCCCACCAATCCAAGCTGGAAAGGCCTGTGTGGCTTATTTGTCATTGTTTGGTGATGCGCAATTATACTCTTGCCAGTAGCCATAGTAGCATCTTTCTGAAGTATCTTAAAGTACAGTTTCCCCTGACTGACTTCATAGCAAAGCTCTTGTATTAAGTCTCAGGAGTCCATCTGGGACAATGAATGCAGCCTCCCAAGCTAAGCTGCTCCAGGCTTTAGAGTTTGGAGGATAGGATTATAGGCAATCTTTCTCAGACAAAGCCAAAGACGGCTTTGGGGATCTCAAAAGAGGATGGGAACCTTGGGCTTCAATGACAAAATAATATCTAGGATATTATTTAGTGAAGGACAGTTGGGCCAGAGGCAACAAGTCACAAGCCATGGTTGGCTCTGCTGACTTTATGGTAACAATCTCTCCATCCCTAGATGCATCCACTCCAGTCATGGCTGCCCCCACAGTGCAGAGCTGGTGACATTTCCTTGAAGATCATAGCCAAAAAACTGGTTTTAAAACATAAAGGAACAATCCCAACTAATCCTCAGGTTTCACCTAAGGGTAAGGTAAGGGCCATTTTTAAGCTTCTGAAATCTGAAATATTTCAACAGCATTACTGGAGAAGGCTAAGTCTCAGACGCTCTGTGAAGACCTATGGAAATAACTGTTGATTTATGTCCTGAACCAAATGCGCTGACTGTGAATGAAGGAAATGAGATGAGCAGGGAAGGGATTGGGTCTCTGATTCCATGAAAACTGGCTTTCAAGATCCAGAAAAACTCCTCGGGTTGAGACTCAACACTTCTAGAGTTGGGGCAATCTGCAGTTAAAGATGGGATCCAATTATTACTGCTCTCTACTTAGCTGTATCCTGCCTCAGAAAAATTTGCAGTAAAAGCCTCAGGTTAGATCTAGGCTAAAGAAATTGCCAAGCTTGGGGGATTGGAATGAAGCTGTCATCTTGCCATATGACATGTTTGTTCACAAGCCAGTGAAAGTCAGCAGACTGAGGAGATGACCCTCTAGAGCTCCCCTTAGTGTATTAAATAATGTTTGCCAGGCCCTTTCCTTGCATTGAGAAAAATCAGCCTCATCTATGTGGTGAATGGGCATCCAGGAGTGAACAGGACATATTTTAGTATCCTTTTGCTTATTCACTCTACCTCCCAGTGCCAGATACCCATTTTTTGTGGTTCCTAAGCCCCAGACCTAAGCTTTAGAGCCATGGATGGAAGGTGGTTCATCACACTGGGATTGATGATACCACCATCTCTAAGATAACACAGATAGTGTAGTAATAACTTCCCCTGAGTCCCAGCCTAGCAACATCTCATGTACTTGCTTATTCTTGTGCCTCTTTTACTATAGGGAAATGTTATGTGAATACTGCACAGGGGTTAATAAAAAAATACATATGCTCTCTTTGAAGAAGAATACACAAATGCAGGGTCAGCTGGGGTTGGATCCCAGACAAAGGGGCTGCAGCAAGTCGCCTCTGTAGGTCCAGGCCACCCTTCATGAGTGGTGGCTGCTGATGAGTCCTCGGAGCTGCTTGGCCACAGTGTCAATGAGTTTCTGCTTGTCTCGCTCATTTTTCCGAAACTGTGCAAACATGTTGTTCTTGCGGCTAGTATCCTTCATCCTAAACAGAGAAGGAAAGAAAAAGGACAACGTGTTTGAGGAAACAATGGTGGAAGGAGAACCTGCAGGAGGCAGGATGGCAATGCATCTTAACCACTATCCAGAGTAATGAGAGCGTCCAGAATATCTCCAGCGTCAGGCCCACACTCACCTACTCATCAGGAAGCTGGCATTCTGGCACCTACATCTCTCAACTTCAGTCACCTTTGGAAACTGGTCAAGACCTAGTTTTGGAGGGGCCAATCTCCTTATCCCTTATACCTGCTCCACCTAATTCATTCCTTTCTCTCAGCAGGTATGTGCCTGCTATAGGTGTGTGGGACATGGAACAGCTCTGCTGGTCAATAAATCCTTATAGAATGTCTAGGATCCACTCATTACCTCATGAACCTACTAAATCCTGTTGGGACCTTCGAGATAACATTTGAAAGGTAAAGCAGGAAAAGTGTTCTTAACTAGCAATTCCAAGAGAACATGAATAACCAAAGGCCACTGTATATTTCTAAACCTCACTCTAGCTGGCTACTCCATCCCATCCCTAACAAAACTAAGGGCTTGACTGACCTTTTTCCTTTTGTCTCAGGGTAATGGCACATAGGCGGTGTGGTGACTAAGAGAGTATGGTTACTTAGGAAAGCATGTGCCAAAGGGCTGGGCCATCCTCTCACTCCACAAACCAGAGCTTTTTACATGAAAAGCCCTTGAGTCCTCAAGGGCTGTCTGTACCCCCAGACCTTTGACCTTTGGGTCATGCTGAAGCTTCACAGATGGCATATTTCTAGAACCACGGGCAATTCTGGCCAGTGGTTCTTTCAGGTAGACAGCCCTAATGGGGAAACATGGACAAGAAAGTCAAGACTAGGTTGAGATGGTCACAGAACCCCCAAGTCTAAGCAATTGTGACAGAATTCAGGAATTTGCTATTCCCTGCACAGGGCTCACAACCCCTGACATATATTGGTGGCCACTAACTCTTGTCCTAGCCTCTGCACACCAGACCCATATCCCACAGCTAGATCCAGTGTTAGACAATTGAGAACAGTGCCAAGACAGATTTCTTTCTGGGATAGGGCCAGTCTTCACCAGAGCTGGGCCAGCCCTCTGACTTCACTGCTCCCTGGGCTGTATGGAGACAGGCTAAAGGGAAGGAACATGGCACCAGGCTATAAATTGCCCCCAGGCATATTTCCCAGGGGATTTTGGTCAATCCTGCACCACTTTTTCCCCCCCACTGTGGGTGGCCCTTTGCAGAGGAGCAGATTAGAGGCCAGTGAGTCAAAAGGCCAGAGATCCTACAGGGGCATTTATGTTTGGTATATATGATATAAATTTACAATATAAGTATTCCATAAGGGCATTATATGTGGCAAGAAGTTTCTAATGAGCACCACAGCTGTATGGCTCTGGCTGACAGTGATAGCCACAGACTAATTAAGAATTCTCTCACTGATCTAAGCTCAAAGGCCTTCAGGCTGGAATTACTCATCAAGCAAACTCAGAACACTGAATATAAGGTACGACCACCCACATGTGGAGGCCTGTGCTTGGAGGGGAAGAAGAAGGGGAAGTGACTGCACTAGTTGAAGAGAAAGAATGAGGGTCCTCAAGCCTCTGATAATTACTATATTTGTTCCCTTATATACTAGTGGCACAATTATGTTTGTGGAACTGGCCTGGTTTTAGATAGTCCCAGGGAAAGATTCCCTTTCCTCTGCTGGGTATACTATATATCTAAACATTATCAACAACACAAAACAAACAAAAAGAAATGAAGAAAACCACTTCCTATATTCATAGGACATTTAGGTTAATATCCTGCATTATCATTAATTTCATGACTCCTAGAAGCAGCTGAGAGACAGGCAGCCCGCTGGCTTTCAGCTCCCACAGGGAGGCTCCTGTAATATCTAGGAGAAAGAGGGTAGTCTTTGGCCTCAGAGGCTAGAATTTCTTGGTCGTTAAGACCTGGAGTTAGAACAAGGCACTATAAAGATAAACTCAAGTACCCTGAGGGCTAATGGTGGCCTGCTGGTTTCCACTCAGGAATGCTCCAAAACCAAAAGTCAGCCCTCCCACCTTCCATCCCATTCTGAAAGCCCAGTATCCTGTTCTACTTTATTAACAGCTATGGCCACCTCTCAGTGATGCAGGGGCACTTCTTTTCCCTAAATGTCTTTAGCAGGTCTTTGGGTCTTTCTGTTTCACCCTGCTAAGAAGTGCCAGGTTGAAAAGGAGAGTCAAGATCTGATGGTAGAGCTGGCTGTGGAAAAGCAGGAATAGGTCAGGTAAAGGGGTCAATTCCTATGAGGCTGGGAGACACGGATTGTAGTGATCTGGATGCCCTTTGATCTACTGTGTTTGGAAGAAGCTTTTAAACTCTTCTGATTGCTAGGGCTAAGCACATAGCTTCTTTACTGGCCAGCGCTCCAGAATGGTAGGGAAAGGCTAATTATTTTCAACTATTGTTGAGCCATAGGAAGTGAATGAGCCAGTATTTCCTAGATCAAGAGATTCTTGGGAACAGAAGAGTAAAGGACTGCTGAGAGAAGTAAATAACTGAAGGGAATCCCAGAGCCCATTTGAAGGATACATAATGACCATTAAATATGACCATTTAAGTACCAACTCAAAGGTCAAAATGTTCCCTTCTTTCACCTTAGCACCAAGAACTGTGGGATTAAGCCTTGCCTCTAATAAAGGGTCTTCTATAAGAGATGCGGGTTCTAGATTTTAAAGCCACCAAGAGGTAGGGGAGGCTGCTGAGGAGCTCCCTTTGGTCAGGGCTTTATTTCAGGCCCCACACTAGCAAGAATATTGAGTGTGCCAAGAGGTTGAATGGGAACAACCCTTTACCTGGCACAATGGGAGAAAATCCCTGCTGCCACTCCCAGCCCCAAAGGAATTAGTAAGCCAAGGGTCACTCTAAGGGCCAAGGATAGAGAAGGCAGCCAGCCAGTTGGCACCAGGCTGGTTTAGTAGATTAGTATGTCAGGGTGGGGACAACTCAGAGGCTAGGGATTTTAGTGTAGTCATTAGTGTCAATGAGGAAACCAGAAGGACTTGCCTCAAAGTGATGGAAAAGGCCCAAGTGAATAATATACTTACTCTCTAGATATCCTAGGGAGGAAGGTCAGTGGGAGAGAGAACCATGGGAAACAAAGTTAAAATGGAAACACCAATCTCTGACGTGGTCAGGAGAAAACTGTAGTCTGAGTTTTTAGTCTCTTGGCTCCAAATACATACCCCTGCATCATGCTCTTGCCTACCCTTCACCTCTTCCCCTTTTCTCCCCCTTTCATATTGCATAGTAAGAAGAATAGACCTTGACCTCTCCTTCTGCTTAAGGCTCCACTCTGACTTCCTGGACTCTGAGTCTTGCCTTCCTAGGATTTGAGATGTGGCTGATTGGCCATATATGTAGACTTCCTACACTGCCTAGAGGCAGGGCATTCTTCCAAGTAGCTGGGGATTAACTAGTTTCTCAGATTTCAAGAGAAATCTGCCTTTTTATGTGGGTCTTGGTCTCTGACCTGCCAGCTCTCTAAGAGATTAGCAAAGCCAGAGCCAGGCTGTAATACATAGCATTTCCCAGCTTCTAGGTGACATATTGGTTAGCCCTGAGATTTCCTGGAGCTACCTAACTTACTTTCAGTGGTAGCACCTCTGCTTCAGAGAGGCTACAGTTCTGTGGCAGGGAATCCTCTGCAGGCTAGTGACTGCCTAAGGTAAAAATCAGACACATTCTCCAAGACAGCTTTGTTGGGATAGTCAGTACAATAAAGCTCAGTCTGGCAGGGGCTGGGAGCTGGGAACAGATGAAGGTTTCAATAATTCTCAATAATTTCCAGGGATTCTCTACTAGGAACCAGAGAAGCCATCTGTTCTGTGGAGTTGCACTATCCATCATCATACCCCAGATGACTAGGGCAGCCTCATTCTGTTCACCAGGCTGGCCTGAGCCCCAAAGCAAGCCATTTTTCTTTCTTCTCTTGCCATCTCTAGTAAGAGACACTAGTAAAAGACCCATTAAACTAGAAGGTAATGTCAGAGTCCAATTCTGATCCATACTTGGCCTAGCTTGTTGGGGGCTCAGGAATGAATAAGCCACAAGAGGAAGACTGGCCTGCCAAATCCAGTGATTGAGATTGTTGACAGCACCCATGGCCTATGGCAACTTCCAGAACAAGGCTATCTTTCAAGATATTGGCAGTGGCAAAATTATCTTCTATGCCAAACCCCATCCCTGTCTCCCCACCTCCCAACACAGACCACTGGACTAGGTACTCACTTCTCTAGCAGGGTCAGAGCAGTCACTGGGTTTACCCGGAGGTACTTGCAGTTGGGCTGACCATAGTCAGCAAGGTAGGTTGACCAATCCCACTGGATGAAAAGATCCAAAAGCTGTAAAATATCCAAACCCCACCCCAGGGATTAGTCAGACAGACAAGACAAACCAAGATATCAGAAACTTCATCATCCTTCACAACCAGCTAATAAATTAGATACATAAAAATTAAAATATAATAAGAAAAAGAACAGCTTCAGACTATTCTTTCAACCAAGAAAATAAATGAGTAAACATTAGATGGCAGACTTATCTCTGCCATAAGCAGTATGGAAATGTTGCTAAGACTATATGCCAGCAGTTAGCTCTCAGAGGCAACCCTATAAAGAAACTAACACTAGACTGAATCAAATATGATAATAATATCATAATAATCATTCACTTACTCATTTAATAAATACTTATCAAATGCCTTCCACATGCCAAGAACCATTCTCAGTATTTAACAAAGAACAGATAAAGGTGGATGTAGTCCAGTGCCACATATGCAATTGTTTGAACTTCAAGGTTAAAAGGTCTGGGCTCAAGTATCAGTTTTTTGACTTGCTGCACTGACTTAGGTAATACAGACATATATACATGCCTATATACAAATAGGACACACAGACAACACAGAAACACTGAACCAAGGCGTAAATGGATCATGTAGCATTTCTAAGAGGCAATATGTGTTATGCCTATGCAGACACAGGCTGAGAAGATGAAATCTGGGCCAGAGTAGATTAGCCCATGATTGAGGACACAGAGTCTAGAATTGGGTTATCAGTGTTAAAGAGAAGTGCCAAGAGCTAGATGTGTGAAAAGACAATGAGAGCTTTCTGAGGGTGAGCTGAGTTCTGACACTGGGGGAGATTTTGACTGAAAGAAGCTAAACTTTTGTCAAAGGCTTTCTTTCCCAGCCAGTTTTAGCCTCAGACATCACACTAACAAATATTCAAAAATTGTAACTAAGTAAAACAAACAAACAAAAGCTTCTAGAAGGGGCACAGTCCCAGACTCACATCACTGCACAGAGGGAGAACCCTCACAGTACTTTTGACTCAAGACATTCTCCATTTCTCCCTTTCCAGGAGATAGGTAACTGCTGATGAGGACAAGTAGATGGCTGCCTGTGCAGAACAAAGGCAGAGAGGCTGAGAGTGCAGTCATATCCAATGCCAGAACCTGGGCTCTAGGCACACCTTCCTCCATATCTGTCTTCACTATGCAGCTGGGCAAACAGGCAGTATGGGCCTTGCCCTATTTGGCCAAGTCTCCACTTCATCCAGTCTCTTAGAATAGCAGTTATGAACTTCCTGAAGCAGGATGGGAAATGGCTGAAGTCCCAAACCTAAAACTGAGAAAAGCCCTTACACCCTCAGCCAAGAAAGGGATTTTAGAGATGAGAGCAGCAGTCGGGGAGAGACAGGCACGCTGCTTGGTCTGGGCCAGGATGGTCCCAAACGGCCCCTCAGGCCATTTTCAGGTCATGCCTATTTTCACTGGCAAGTTAAAAGGCTTCTACCACTTCTTTCTGCTGACCCAAGGCCTCAGAGAGTTCTCCTTTAGAAGAGAATTTCTCCTGACTTTCTACTCTAGCGTCAGTATTTCTGTCCTATGGTCTTCAAAGACCACTCAAGACAGCTCCTCTTTACTTGCTTCCACGACAGACACTGAGAGTACCCCTTGTTCTAAAGTTCTTCCAGTACTATGCTTTACACATTTCACTATGTTTTCCCGCAACTCCTAGGGAAAGAACTATGAAAAAATACAGCATTTTTTTCAATTAAAATTTTTTTCACAAATTAAAAAAAAAAACAAAACCTAGGAAGCCTTTTACTATTTGCCTATTAAGGAGCTGATAAGAAAAGTGAATGAATATCAAAAAAGTCTAATTGGAAAAACTGGAAAATCATTTCTTAAAGCTATTTTAGATACTACTTTTTCAGCATACATGGACATATACATGCATGTATTACCTTCTTTTCAAATGAATTCCTTATTTCTGTGCTGGAATTAATGTATTAGTACTTCTGATTTATGGCTAATACTACCATGTATTTCTGGTTAATGACACATGGGAAGTCACTAGTGGACAGTGGAGAGAAGTTCATGGCTTAGCTCTAAGTTATGGGATCTTTGGGGTGTCGCTTTTCTGGCCGGAAACCTGTGGCTGGTGGCACCTTTGCCTTGAGTTTTGCTCTGGCCCACTGGGTTTGTTACACCCACTTGGCCTGGCAGGCTGAGCTCATGCCTGCCAGGGGCACTGGAGTCAGGTGTGGAGCAGCGAGGGGTGTGTGTGAGTAAGTGTGGGGTCCAGTCACTGCACAGTCAGACGCGCTGGGTGCTGCCATGGGGTGGGCAGCTCCAGGTGCCAGCATGGACACCAATTCTCTGTGCGAATGCAGCTGGACCAGGTGCACTGCAAGCAGCTTTCCTGGATGGCACTGGGGAATGTGGCAGCACCCAGAAGCTTGGAGATGCCAAGAACCACAGGGCCCCAAAGAGGGAGTCACAGCTCTGGCTCAGGGAGCTCCCATGTCTGGGCTCTACAAAGAGCTGCAGCTCTTCTCTCCTTCTCTTCACCCACAATGTGGCGAGCAGGGGGTATGTTTCAGCCCTGTTTGTGTTACCCCAGCTCTTTTAGCCTCACCATTCAGTAGGTCTCAAGTTCTTGTCCTGCAACCAGGAAGAATGAGGTACACACACAGGTGGAAGGTGAGCAAAATGAAGAGATTAATTGAGCAATAGAACAGCTCAGAGATGACCCACAGTGGGAAGCTCCTCTCAGAAGCCAGGGTGTCCCAGCAAGTATTCAGCTTCTAGCAGAAAGGGTTGCTCCTCTCTGCAGGCAGGTCGTCTTGATAAGTGTTCAGCTATCAGCAGAGAGAGTGGCTCCTCTCTGCAGCTGGTCGTTCTGCTGTCTCTCTGTCCTCTCCTCTGTTCTGGCTGAGCTCAGGGCCTTTCTGGGCCTCAGAGGGGAGGAAGTGCATGCCATCTGGTCCACGGGCAGCCAAGTCCCTACTCTGGTCCGCAGGACTGGCAGCTTGGCCACCAGCCTTCAGGCCTTCTGTGGCCTGAAGGTCAGGCCTCACTGGGGACCTGCCCCCTTCTGCCCAGGAACCTGTCTGCTTTCTGCTCCCACTCATGGCACCTGAGGTCAGCCCCAACTTTGCTCCAAGACTGGAGCAGCACTGACAACAGGGAGAAGCCATGCAGTGGGAGCAGGCACTTAAAAGCCTACAAGAGCAGAGAGGGCCTTCCCAGGCCCCCAAGAGTGCAGGGACGCCTGGGTCCACAGCCATGGTTTGGGTGGCTGCAGTTGTGCTCAGGAGGGTAGGGCTCCTGCCTGCTCCCTGGCTCCCACCAGCTCCATGGAGCATGCAGCCCCGGTCTTGCCTCCCTGCTGCAGCCAGCGTGATGGCAGTGGTGGGCCATTTAGGGCAGCCACTACCATCATAAGGATTTCCATTTTTGTCTTCCTGCCAAAGTCAATGCCGATGGTGAGCCTAAGAGCTCTGGAATGACAATCTATCTAATTTATTCCACTACAGTCATGGAAGCTACATAAGTCTATTAAGTTCAACCACCATGAGCCTATAGATCACACTCTGGGTCATGTTGCTTCCCACAGTCTTTTAGGGTGGCCTCAAGCTAGGTCTTATGGCCTTCTCTGAGACAGATGGACAGAGAGTGAGGGTACTTAACTAAGTGAGCTGCTTGGAGGCACACTTCTACTGGATTCCACAGAACAGTGTTAGAATGAACAGCCAAGAAAACCAGCAGGCCTATTTATCCATTTAGTACTTTGATTTCCAGACTGACTTTCAAGGTCAATCAGACCCTCCCAGCCGATTCTCCACGTACAACAACCTTGTTAGATTGCTATAAATTCTCCTGCAAGAACACTCAACTATCACTAATGACCACACTAGTGATCATCACTAGTGACCACTAATGTTTCTTTTTTATTTTTATATCTTTCATTTGGAAATATTTCAAATTTATCAGAAAGTTGAAAGAATAAGCATAGTATAAACAGCAACATATTGCTTCCATCCAGATCCATCCACTGTCAATATTCTACCCCATGTGCTCCAGCACTTGAATTCTTTCTCTTCATATACATACACCCATGCATGCACACATATGTTATTTCTTTTCTTGAGTTTCTTCAAAGTAAACTGGGACTTTATTCCCAAATACTTCAGTGTTCCTAAGGATTAGGAATATTTTCTTATATAATCACAGAATAATTTTCAACTTCAGTTTAATGTTGATATGATCCATATTAAATTTTGTAAGTTGACCCAGTAATATCCTTTATAGCCTCTTTTATTTTTGTTCTACTACATGATATAATTTTAGGACTGAGTATTACGTTTAGTTGTCATGTCTCTTTAGTTTCCTTTAATCTGGAATATTTATACAACCTTTCTTTTTCTTATGTGATATTGACATTTTTGAAGAATATAGTTCCCCTGCCTCCATTTTTTCCCAGTTTTGTTTTGTCTAGTGGCTTCTTATAAGATTCAAGACACGAATTCTTCAGCAGAATACTACATAAGTGATGCTATGTCCTCCTCAGGGTATCACCTCTGGAGGCATACGATGCTCATTTTTCCCTCATTGATGATATTAATTTTGATCACCTGATTAAGATGTTGTCTGATTTCTCCCAACATCTAGTTATTACGTTTTCCTTTGGAACTGTGAAGATTTAAGACATTCAAATACACTGTTATCCAGTGAGGATTCTTGCCTAACCCAATGTTTACTATGATAGCTTCAAAACTGCTGATTATGTCAACACCATCCTTCCTTGCACATTTATGAGTTGTCACTCATTCTACTGTAAGCAAGTGCTCTCTCTTCCCCACTATTAATTTATCCATCTATTTGTTATTAGCACAAACTCACCACTGTGCCCTTCCCCTCCCCTCCCCTTCCCTTCCTTCCTTTCTTCCTTCCTTCCCGTCTTTTCTTTTCCCTCTCTCTCTCTTTCTTTCTTTCTTTTTCTTTCTTTCTTTCTTTCTTTTTCTCTTTCTTTCTTTCTTTTTCTTCTTTCTCTTTCTTTCTTCTTTCTCTTTCTTTTTGTTTCTTTTTCTTTCTTTCCCTCTTTCTTTCTTTCTTTTCCTTCCTTCCTTCTCTCTTTCTTTTTCTTCTCTTCCTTCCTTCCTTTTCCTCTCCCCTTCCTCCCTCCCTCCCTCCCTCCCTCCCTC
>NW_012102210.1:1523444-1550330 GCF_000951045.1 Mandrillus leucophaeus
TTCCTTCCTTCCTTCCTTCCTTCCTTCCTTCCTTCCTTCTTTTTTCCTAAGAGACTAGTTCTTGCTCTGTTGCCCAGGCTGGAGTGCAGTGGTGCAATCATAGCTTACTGCAGCCTAGAACTCCTGAGCTCAAGTAATCCTCCGACCTTCACCTCTCTGAGTAGCTAGGACTACAGGCACACACCACTATGCCCAGGCTAAATTTTAAATATTTATTTTGTAGAGATGAGGTCTTGCTATGTTGCCCAGGCTGGTCTGGAACTCCTGGGCTCCAGTGATCCTCCTGCCCCAGAAAATACTGATTTCTAAAGTTACTTAGGTTAGTTATTTTCTTTGTCATTACTTTCAATATGGTTGTGTTTTTCTTTTATAATTCAGCTATGTTCATTTTTCACTGCTGGTGCTCCACCTTTGATTCCCCCACATTCCAGTTGATTTTCATTATTAATTTTGGGGTATGTGAAACAATACTATAGTTCTGAGAGTAACAGCAATATAAAAAAGTGTTCTCAGAGAAGTATTACTCCCTCCTCATTCCAGCCTGTTCCCATTCTCCCCACTTTCTTCTATATCTTTCCTATCCATTCCTGTAGATAACCAATCTAGTTTCTGGTTTGTCCTTCTTTTATTTATTTTACGCCAATGAGCAGACACACATATATTTTCTTATATCTTCCTCTTTCTCTCTTGAAGGGTAGCAGATCATAGCTACTCTTTTACACTTTGTTTTGTCATGTAATGGCATATCTCAGAACTCACTCCCTAGAAGCTCATTCCTCATTAATGATTATATTCTTGATTTATTCATGAAAATGCTGTTTTTGTAAACTAGGTAAGCAAAGTCATTTTCAAGGGACAGACCAGACATTACATTTTGGAGCATTTCATGTTAACTTGGTAGAACAGGAGAGTGCTAGATTTTTAGAGTAGGAAATTCTGATAAATGTTAAGGCTAATTCAATCAAACGCAAACTCAACCCATCATTAATGATGCTTTGATTTCAAACACAGAGTTATCTATTTGTGGTATTTAATAGAACAGGGGAACTAAACTAGTGTAGTAGTTGATGTAATACTTTGTAAGCTATATAGGTTAATTAAAATGGTAAATTATGTGATTACTGGTTATTATACAAAAATGCATGTAAGTGGAAAAGGATATGACAAGGGGAGACATTTTTAATCAGGTTATATATTAAACAGGCCACTATGATAGGATACTTTTTTTTTCTTCCTATATAACTTTTATCTGTGTGACTCTTAACTAGGGCTTTGGCAAAGTTCTAAAGCTGCCTCTGGTATATTTCCTTGTTTTTTCAGAAAATTCCCTGGGCTTAGTAAGACTCAAATTATAATTTTGATTTCATGGAGGGTGGGGAGAGTGGAGAGGACCAAGAACTAGAAAGCATAAGCAACTTGCTAAAAATCACAAAGTAGACAAGTGGTGGAGATGGTTTGTTGGCTCACAGCCCCCAAGATGCCACAGCTGGTTTTTTGTTGTTGTTGTTGTTTTGTTTTGTTTTGATTTTTTAATCCTGATTGATTCTGTCTGAGTTAGATACTCATCTGAGACTATGCCAAATTTCTGAACAGACTTTCTTTTTTACAACAGTAGCTGGGAAAGACTAGAAAAATCCAAACAAGTCAAAGTGAAAACTAGTCCAAGGCCATACAGTGAGTTAACTGGACAGAGAATAGGCAGCATTATAATAGTAGAACAAATGCAAAGTTTCAAGAAGGACCTTAGGAATGTGATTATTATTAGGATAAAGCACGACTCGGTTGATCTTTGTTAGTGTACACAAATATACATGTCTCCGGCAGCAAGTCTAGAAATAATTCAGATGGATGAGCTGCTCATGGCTAAAGGACTAGAAGGAAATCATCAAGTAAAAATTACAGGCAATATACAAGCAAACCATCCTGGGGGTACTTGAGTTTTCTTTGGCAGAAAGGATTACCCGAAAAAACTCAGAAAATAGAAATGCGGAGGCTGGTGGAGAACGGCCTGCTTGTTTCTCCTCCTGGACTGTCTGTTACCAAACCAATTCATATCATGTCTATTCATGAGTGAAGAGAATTGTTGGATGTACCCTACCTTCATTGCCAATTCTTGGCATATAAGCCTCATCTCCCATGTAGACAGGAGCTCCCCAAGGATGGGGATTATGTTTTCTCCTTCTGACTCCTCAACAGCACAGACTATTATATGGGCTAGATTCTCAGCAGGTAGTCAGCAAAGACATGGAAAATGGAATTAAATAGGTCAGCTAACATTTTGTAGCAACGATATTGGCTAGATGGTGGGAGAGACTTATACTTTGTGCTTCTCATATCAAACATTCCAAATGGACCAAACCTAGGCTGCTCTTGCCCAGCACTAGAAGAAAAGTTGTATAAGGAAGAAGAAAGCACCAAACAGGAGAGATGATACCTATGACAGGTGAGTGGGAATCCAGTCCCAGACATGTGAATTTAAGGTTCCAATGGAAGACACCTATGATTAGTGACTGGGAACACAGCAGATGTTTGGTGACATGTGGGTTGGGTCTTAGTAGGCAACATGGGGCCTACCTCATGTTAGAGAAAGCCTCCTCTTTCCAGAAAATCTGCAAGGATTCCATGGGGAGCAAAGCATAGTATGAGCTAAGGTAGGCATGCAGACAGACACAGATGCTAAGACACACTGACAGTGGCCACACCCCTCTTCCTCAGGGGTGATTTTTTTTACATGTTTTCGCTTGAACAGGAACGCTGAGTCCTGTAGAGAACTGCACTCCCAAAGCAGGTGTGTCCTTGAAGTAAACTTGATGCAGGAAAACCTGAATTTGCACTTGATATACATTCCAGAAGAATTCTTCATGTTAAACAAGATAGACTACAAAATGGTTTCAAATAACATGCTTTTCTGGGACACTTAACATATAATCCAAAAAAAATTCTAAAAGTTCTACCTCTTCAGAACATGGCTGCTGTATAAAGTGCAGTCCACTTTCACTAACATACAGAACACTAACCCCGGAGAAGCTTCATTTGTCCACTCCCTGTCTCTGACAGAATGAAACTAATTACATCATTATAAAGTATTTTCATAATCACTGATCCACATCTGCCTTTTTTTTGGAGGCAGTAGAGCACAGCAAAAGAGCCCCGAGGCTGAGGGTCCTCTGACTGATAGTGTGACCCCAAGCATGACACCAAATCTGTTTCTCTGGTTCAGATGTGGAATCATAATAGCTTCTATCAGCAGCTGAGAGCAGATTAAGAGAACAATTGTAAAGTCTACTAAAAAGCACAGAATTGACCAATGACCCATTTGTGTTTATTGCCCAAGATTTCCTCCAACTCCTTGTCTCTGGTGCTAGGCCTCTGTGATTCAAAGAAGGGCATCCTGAGTCTCCTCAGGAGCACTTCCTGACACAGAAATCTGGGCAAATGTAGAAAATGGAAAGCAGGGCTTATTTCAACAAACATAAATTGAGTACCAACAATGTCTCAGTCACTTTTCTAGATACTGCATATGAAATGATGCTAAGACGTTATCTCCAGTCTTGAGGAAATCAGTCTGGTAAATAAATTGATACAGAATGATGTGAATACCCTAACAGGCACTCTAACAGGTTATAAAGAAAGTTCAAAAGCAGGGCATCTAAGCCTGAGCCAGGTCGGTGGTGACTGAAGGGTGGGGTGGAGGTGTCAAGCAAGGAATCTGACATGGCTAGATCTCTCAGGAGTGCTTTGGGAATAACCAAGACAAATGAGGCCTCATATACTAAGCTAAGGAGATAGATTTTAGCCTAGAGACTTCTCTGCTTATTCTCATCACTGCTGCTACCTGCTTTTTTCTAGATTAGAAGATGGAAAACTATAGTCACTACCTGTTGTAAATAAAGTTTTGTTGAAACATAGCCATGTTCATTGATTTACATAATCATCTATGCTGCTTTTATGCTATAATAACTGAGGTAAGTAGTTGTGACAGAAACCATATGACATGGGAAGCTTAAAATATCCACCATCCAGTCTTTTGTAGAAAAAGTTTGCCTGTAGATCCAAGGCAGGGAGGGCAGTGTGCTCTGAAATTCTCTCAGATGTAAGACATTTAACACTTAGTAAAGAAAGAAGAAAAAAATGTCTTTAGGGAGACCCTTCCCATTGTAATGAGATGGCATAAAATTCATTATCCTAACAACTGGCGTAAAAATTATTTCACGGGAGAAAAACATGTTTGGGGGAAATACCCTGCTTGGTGAGACTCCCAAGGTGCCAAGACATCTAGTAGAGAAGGTAGAAGCAATTTGGTATTCTGGTTCTTGAGAGGCAGAATGTGAAGACAGGAGATTTAACTAACGTGTGAGAAGGGATAAGAAGAAAATTCTTCATGGTATTGTGGTTCCGGACAACTTTGGAGAGGGAATCTAATAAGTGACTTTTCAAAACTGTTTGCTGTGCAGCTCATGACACAATCAATCTTCTTTACAAACCCAACGCCTCAATACTGGTCTTTAGACAAATTCACTCTGCTCCCAATTGCTGGGTGAACGATTTCTCTCTCTCTCTTTCTGTGTGTGTGTGTATGTGTTTATGTGTTTGTGTGAAACTCAGAGCAGAAGCTGTTTCACACCTAGAAAGCTGCACAACTGCACTATGGAACTGGGAGTGCAGGAAGCAAGAAGACTGGAGGTGTCTACGGATTCACAGAAATCTGGAGAGGGCCTTTGGATTTTCCATAGGCTATGGAACTGTGGTAGGGAGAGGTTCGAAGTTTTTCTGATTTCTGTACATTAAGGGGGTCAAGCTTATACTTGAGCTTTGCAACAACGGCCAGTAATAGGCTGGTTCCTGGCCCTACGTCTGACCTCCTCCTCTTTTACCTAGCGGAGTGAGGGCAGACAAAGAGGTAGAGGAAGGCACAAAGAGTGGCTGTGCAGCTCCCTGCTTTCCCTGCAGCCCAGCTCCAGGTGGATAGAAGCTTCATTCAGTTCTTTATCAGTGACCAATTGCCTATCAGCAGCTTCCTCTGAAAGGGAACATCACCCTGAGAAATATTTATTTGCCTCATAAATGTGGGTTTATAGGTTTTCTGTCTAAACTTTTCACCTTTTCTCTCTTGGTAAAGAGAAAAAAAGAAAGACAGGGAAGCTTCAGGTTCTCCTGTTGTTACCAGCTGGTGCCTACGGGAAGATTCCCAAATAAAAATGCCAACACCAAGCATTCCTTTGAGTCAGAGACTGTCCTGTAGGGCCATTTCTCACTGATGACAGCATCTGTCCTGCTGCAGGGAGCAGAAGGAAAGCCTATTATCACACGGGCTGATAATAATCATGTACACGTACATGTTCAAGGGGAGGATGGCAGGCCCCAGTCATGGGCTGACTGAGTTGTCACTTGTTGGGGTGGTAGAAGCAGGCAGATGTGAATTTTGAATGGAATTGCTGCCACAGATGTTGTAGGAGAAGAAGGTAGGAGCCATGGGCCAGTGTTTATTTTCTTTCAGTATAGTGCGACTTGTTAAAGGTTCCTGGGTGGGTGAATTAGGGACTCTATGATTGAGTTGTTAACCCTTCCTCTCTGGACAAAATGACTAAAGGCCTTAAAAAGAATCCCTGCAAAGAGACCACACAGTGAAGATAATATTAACAATGTAAGCGTAAGCAAATATTAAGAAAATGGCAGAGCTCAAAAATCTCCTAATCATAATACAAGCTCTTTATCAGCCACATTATAAAATAATAATAGTAATAAGCTAATCAGATTTGATAAGTCAGTCCCTCAAATCTGAAATGATCAAAAAAGCTATTTATATTATTTGTATTCATTATGAAAAATGAACTTAACCTAAGTATATATTATGCTTTGAATTATTAATATTAGTATGTGTGTGTGTACAAGCAGACTTTCAAAGGTAATGATAATGTTCTGTCTGTTAAACTGCAGTGGGAAGAAAGTTATACATGGGAATAACCTTTTGCAGCTACTCAATGTCTAATTATAATTTATTAGTAAATTTTTATACACACAACTATATTAGGGGGAAGCTCTTAAAATGTCTTTTACCAACAGTAGATTTTCAATCAAAAAACTTTGGAGACATTGGGTAATAACCTGCAGGGAAAACTACTGCAAATTCATAATGAAAATGATTCAAGTTCTTTTTTATAAATGGATAAATTAAGAAACATAGTTGTAGAAAATTACATCTTGCCTTATATAAGTCATTATTACAAATTACAACCCAGGCATCCAATGATAGGCAGAAGAAAAAATACCTAACATTAAGGGATGGCAAAGCAGGTAATGTTCTTACACCCTGGGTAAATTTAGAATAAGCTAGGCTCTCCATGGCCTTTGAAATATGCTTGAGTCTGGTAGAAAGACTCAGCACTAGAAAAATTAACTTCTTAAGATCTTTAGCTCAACTAGATATGCATTTAAAATCAATTTTGTTCACTTGAATTTGAAGGCTAGAGAATGAATAAAATTGCAACTCAGAATTTCATTGCCAAATTTTGAAACTAATCAATAGATTCAGCAAAGAAGCATTAGATAAGTTATGGTTCTTGACCACCAAGGGATGCTTTTTGTTCGTTTGTTTTCCATCCATAAACTTCAAATTTCAGAAGGGTTCTGCCTCCCAAACATTTTGTTAGGTAAACACTAGTTCCCAGGAAGACTATAGTTTCAGACCCATAGTGGTGGTATATTTGCTATTTCCTTTTTCATTAAATTTATTTTCCTCCTTTCAATTCTATTTACTAATTA
Organism: Mandrillus leucophaeus; assembly: GCF_000951045.1. Lineage (NCBI taxonomy): Eukaryota > Metazoa > Chordata > Mammalia > Primates > Cercopithecidae > Mandrillus > Mandrillus leucophaeus. The sequence continues at coordinate 1,530,207 of NW_012102210.1, forward strand.
GTTTTTATGTAAAAATTTAATGAGCCACTTCAAGTCTACTTTGGACATAAGTGGGATTAAATAAATAGATAAAAAGTGGTCACCAGCATGCTGTCCATCCTTGAGGGTCAAAGGAGGGCCCCAGGCATCGAGTACCATATACATTAAGATCAAGGGAAAATCAGGCCCAAAATGTTTTAAGTACCAGTCTGCCAAAAAGTTGGGCATGATTTAGATAAACAGAAGAGAATGAAGGGAATTTCAAGCAAAGAGACTAGTGGAAGCAAAGGAGCAGAAACAGAAGTAGCTGAGATATATTCAAGGGAAGAAAATAGACATTTCTTGAATACCTATTATGTGCCATATTGGGCTAGGTATCTTACTTATCCATTTCATTTAATCCCCAGGAAAATCAACAGCAGAAGAGGCAGGTACCTCCATTTTATAGATAAATAAAAGAAATCGCAAAAAGGTTAAAAGAATGGGCCAAAAGGAACATATGCAGTAAGTGACAGAGCCAGGACTTGGACCCATGACAATCTGACTCCCAAGCCTGATCTTTTCCTCCATTCCCTTTTGGGCCTCTGTCAAGGGCTAGTTGGATGAAAGCAGAGGGCATATAAAGAAACAGCAGTGAAGAGGCTGAAGAGGAAATAGGTGGGGTTAGACTATGCAGAGTACTGGAGTACTGACTCTCAGTCTAAGGACTTAAAAATAATCTACATTCCACGGGGAGTGGTAACATTTCAGTAGCAATTTATTTAGTGGGATAAATTTGGTAGTAGCATACAAGATGGACTAGAGGAGAAAATTTCTAGTCAGGAAGATCTGAGACAATAAGGATCTGGATTGGGATGGCAACAACAGGGTGACAGAGGAATGGATGGCCACTGTCTCAGTTCCGACTGAAGGATTTGAAGGCTAACTGAATGTTGGAGGAGACAGGGAAGGCTAAAACATGACCACAAAGCAGGTTTTTCAAAATCAGTTGCCTTTAGATACCAGGCGCACAATACAAATGAATGAATCAGGCAGGTGAAATATGATAGTGAGTAGTGGGGGCTATGGAAAACTAGAGTACATAATCCTCCTAAAGGCATTCACATTTAGATGTTTTAAAAACATTATGCTGATCACTCATTGGGCCATCAGTCTGAAACTTTTGTATAGGGTTTTGAAGCTGGATAGGACACAAGGCAGACCAAAGAGGAGAATGTTGGATATTGCCCCATGATCTACATGCCTCTCACATTCCCAGAGCTTTCTCTCATTGGCAGGGTATACCACATTAATTAGGGTCATTATCAGTCTTAACTTTTATCCACCAGCTGAGTTGACATATATGTCCCACAAAGAGGAAATAGGGCCAAAATGAAGAGAAACATATTTCAGGTTCAAGCCAGTGTTGTCAAGGCTTAGAACACCATGTTTTCACATGAGCTAAACCAATGGCCTTCAGAACAGATCCCAAAAGAACTCTTGCCTCCAAGGAAAACCAACAAAGCATTAAGGGCCTGCTCTCTCACAGAGCAGGCTGCCTCCTCCTTTTCCCCTTTCTCTACTAGCTGGGTCCAGTTTGAAAAAGAGTTTTCCGATCAGGCCAAGTAAAATTATAAGGCAGAGAAAAAAGAAATTTATAGATATTTACTGAGAACCAAGTGTTGGCTAAGTGACATATGTTTAACTTAGATAATGTTATTAGATCCTTTACATAATTCTGTGAGATAGGTTATTATTTTTCTAGATATGAATAAGAAAGTAAATAAATAGCAAAGTAGTAGTAAGTACAAAGTAAGTAGTAAGTACAAAGAAAGCAGTAAATAGCAGGCCTTAGACATGAATTTAAGTCTTTTTAAGTCCAAAGCTACTAGATTTGAGGTTAAGTCTCTTTAACATCCTTCTACTACGCCAAGAGCTCAGGTCTCCACTGTTCCCCATAACTGTTCTCATTCCAAACAAAAGCAGATGAACCAACACGTCTTTGAGTTCTTTCATATGTGTCTTTTGCTTAAGCTATGCCAGTACTTACACAATTTAACAGGAAACAACACTGAAATCAGATTACTACAAATCTGGGGTTCTTGGGCCAGGAAAGTCCAAAGTGGGGACCATACTTAAATCCTGGTATGAGGCAACTATGACTGTGTGACAAGGGCTGGTTGAATCATTGCCTGGCTTTTCTAGCCTTTATTCATGGGCTACAAGTTTAAAGCTGGAAAGAACCTCCAAGAAGAGCAGAACAGAAACTCAATGAGATTCCAGGAAGCAACAGAATTCACTAAGGGAACCACATGAAGAGAGAGTGGTGCTACAAGTGTGAATATCAGACTAAAGAACAGAGTCCCACCCAGAGCTGGCTAGTGAGTCACTGTGATTTCTGACAACCACTAGGCTGTAATATTGAGCCACTCAACACAGAAGACTGGAAATTCTATTTAGATTTTCAAGGTGATTTTATTAGGCAGCTGACTTAAAGGGTAAGGTTACCTTACAGTTCAGCACCACACTCAATTCCAAGATCCTCAAAGGCAATACATACAAGCAGGCCCAGTAGGTAAGTGCTTGCTAAAAATCTTGGCCAAGTCTAAGAAGCAAAACTTGCTGAAGACTATTCAGAAATACGTGCTTGTATTTGGGAGGCTGGGGGAAGTGAAGAGATACATCTTAATTTTTCTCTTTGTCTTTGCTCACTGTGAATTTTTATAGGCAGAGGGTAAGGCTAGCTAAGGGTCTGTGGCAGGTTCCAATGACCAAGGGCAGTTAATGCTCAAAGAAACAGTGAAGTTTTGAATTACTTAAATCTTAGTAGGACAAATAGCTTCCTCTCCACCACCACTCCCCATCACCATGAATACCCTTCCTTTTCTATCACAATCTCCTTTCTGTCCTCATGCCAGAAATTGTCACAATATTACTTCTCAGAATTCTCATCTAAGGGGTCAAGCATCCTATATGAAACAGTTTTTGCCTGAATTCTGCCTGGCATTTTCAAAACATCCTGAAACCCCAGACCTTTCAGTTTGTTCCATATTATTTGTCTTTTGGTTAGCAAATATACCTTTAGTCATCCTGCTTTCCTCTGGTAGCTTCAGACATATTCTTTCGGCTTTTGAGAGGTTTTTATTTTTATTTTGAGACAGAGTTTCACTCTTGTCACCTAGACCGGAGTGCAATGGCACGATTTCGGCTCACTGCAACCTCCACTTCCCAGGTTCAAGTGATTCTCCTGCCTCAGCCTCCCAAGTAGCTAGGATTACAAGCATGTGCCACCACGCCCTGCTAATTTTTGTATTTGTAGTAGAAATGGGGTTTCACCATGTTGGTCAGGTTGGTCTTGAACTCCTGACCTCAGGTGATCCGCCCGCCTTGGCCTCCCAAAGTGCTGGGATTACAAGCGTGAGCCACTGCACCCGGCTTGAGAGATTTTTAGACTTCCGGAATAGAAGAGAGAAAACCAGCATTGTAGCCCTGGATTTGTCACTAGTAGTCTTGCAACTCAGGATTCCTTCTAAAATTCATGTTTACTGATGACCAGATATCTATCCCTCCAGCTCTAAGATTCTAAATCTAATGAATTTCTTTAAAAAAAATATACACACACACACACACACACACACACATATATATATACACACACACACACACATATATATATATATATATATTTGGTAGAGACAGGGTTTTGCTATATTGCCAAAGCTGGTCTCAAACTCTTGGCCTCAAGTGATCCCCATTCTCCCACTGTCTTGGCCTTCCAAAGTGCTGGGATTACAGACACAAGCCACTGTGCCGGGCCAGTGAAGCTATGGCATAGAGAGTAGTTCTTAGCATTTAGCAGAAATGGGACTGATAAAATGATAGACTGTGAGGAATTGTAGAGAACTATACTATTATTTCATCTTGCAGAGGAGGAAACTGAGGTCTGGAAAGATTCATTATGGCAAAGTTACCATGAATGGGGCTGTGGTTGGAATACAGGCCCCTGATTTGAATCCACTTTTTTTTCTAATATATGATGCAATTTAATCAGCTGGAGGAGAACAAAAATCATTGAGAATAGTACACAGGTCAGGTGCCTAGAGAGGTGAGGGAGAAGGAAAGGGAGTTTCATTTTTAATTAAAAAATAAAAATAAAAGAGAATATAAAATCCATCTTACCCCAGTGAACAAATGTTAATAATTTGTCCAGTTTACTTCAGATCCTCCCTTTGTTTTAAAAAATAAAACATTATAAATAAAGGTGAAATCCCCCTGCCTTCTCTCCATTCCTTCACTTTCCTGATGAAGGCTGCTATCATGATTTTGTTATGTATCTGCTACATGTTTTTATGCTTTTAATAGATAAATAATATATGGTAATGTTCTGTGTTTTAGTTTATATCTATATCTATATATACATACTATGTATACATATGTGACATTATACATAATATTCTGCAACTTGCTTATTTCATTCAATCTTATGTTTTCAAGATCCATCCACGTTGATCCATCTAAATCTAGTTTATTTAACTGCCAAATAGTATTTTCCACCGTAGAAGTACACTTAAATATACTACAATGTATTCATCAATTCTTTCATGATGGAAATTTGTACAATTGTGTTTCCAGATGATAGAAGAATGCGGTGTTGCTTGTACCCAGGGAGCAGGCAGCATGCTAGGTGAGTATGGTGAGAAGGGGTTATCATCCTTTATCACTATATATGTGAAATGATGTAAAAAAATTGCAGGGCATTTAGTGAACCAGCTTAAATAGTCCCTGCATTTGATCCCACAGAAAGTGGCAGAAAAAACTCAGATGATTAGTCCAGGCAGGACTCTTAATGAGATAACTGAAAGGAAATTCATCTCTCCTTCGAAGAGAACATGCAGAGGAATAAAGAAAGCACAGTAAAGCTGACATCACTATGCCTACCCTGACCAGAATTAAGATAAACACAAACTATTTCTTTTCTGAATTGTAATGTTAGGGAGTTACATCCCCATTTCTAAGCCTTTGGGAATGGATCAGCAAGTCTCTATAAGATTTTCAAAAGTATATGAGGCTGACCTGGGATGGTAGAGAGGAACAGGCTCTGCTTCCATAGTTATTGTGTGAGGTTGCAAGTTATTGAATTGAGAGTCCAAGTTTACATTTTTCTTGAACTTCAGTAAGTTGCTGAATTTCTTCAAGATGCATCTAAGTGCCCACTAGCAGTGTTTGCATTGGATGGGAAGAAGACATTAGGAGAAAAAAGAAACCTCCTTGTTGTGGGAAAGCTTGGTATCATTCTCAAAGATGCTAGGATGGAAAGACTTCTTGCCTTATTCTGCATTGACAAGCTTAATCTTCTAGTTTCTTGTGTGGCTAGAGCAATAAGGTCTTAGTCTCTGATGGCATGGGAGCCTTGATCCAACATTAGAGCTACGTATTTATCATTTCTGGTCTATAATATGGCTTGTTGTGAGGCAGTTTCTCAATCAGGTGAATTTTTAAAAACCTGCTCCAATTTCTTGAATAAGGATGTGAAAGGAGATATAGTAAGTGAAAGCACTTGAAAACTTCATCTTGTTATTACAGTTAACAACACCATTACCACAGGGTATCATCATTATTCAAGGAGATTTTTAAAAAGCAACTAAAAACTGCCCTTTGTGAACTTTAAAACAACAGGAGCTGTTCTGACTTTTACTTCAATGTAATATAGATGGCAGCCCCTGGCTTTCATCCAAGTTACAATTCCCTTCTCCCAACCCCAGAACCATCATGTCCATATTCCGTGTGAACCCAGGACAGACAGACATTCTCCAGATTAGCATTTATCCATGTGGCTTGTTCCGTGGAAGCAGAGTTCCCTCTAGGACTTTACCAAGGGCCAGATCATAAGCAGTGATTATTTGGAGGGGACCACCCACAGTTTATACCATGAGCAAGCTGCGGGAGAAAAAACCTGTCTTTTTACCTGAGATCTCTCCCATGTCTACAAGAAAATCATTCCAAAGTAGATACCAAGGTGACATTGAAAAATCACCATCATCTTGTTTTAGCCAGTCTCCTTGACTAGTCCTTCTCATCTGGTGATAAGTCACATTCCTGACTTGAAGATATCTTTAGCGGCTAAATATTCCCCAAACTTTCCCACCTCCTGTCCCCTTTATGGATTGCACAAACATTTTACAGCACTGAGCCGGGGACAGAGGGTAAGGAGTTTAGGAATCCTGAGACTCACACTGAAGAGTGGTGGTGAGGCAAATCCACATCATTCTGCCTAGAAGCCGGCCAGTTCACGACGTTCATTGTTTCTCACTTTTGTGCCTTTGGGCAAGTTACTAACCTCTCTCTAAAATGAAAATAATATTTGCCTTGGTAGAGTATTCAGCATAGTGCCTGGCACAAATGTTCAGCAAATACTGGTGATAATGATGATAATGACAATGAAGATGGCAAACTTATTCCTGCCTTCATTCCTTCACACTTGCCGTTCTCTAATTTATAATGACTTCTTTTCTCTTTGTTCTATCTAAATCCTTCCCATTCTAAGAGACCCTTAAGAAGTCCTTTTCAATCAGTCCCAGGCACAATATTTCAATTGGTAGTATCATAGCCTATCTTAAATTATGAGTTATTTCTTTTGTCTTGCCTCCCCAGGGAGATTATAAGCTCTTTAAGGACAAGGATTTTTTTCTGTGCTTCTACCTGACACACGTCTGGGCCCATGGTATGCGTGATATACTTAGCATTGAGAATAGTCAAGGGAATTTCTATTTGCTGGTCATAGAGTGGTACTAAGCACATTACAAAGGGAATTTCACAGCTAAAGGCTGTGTCTTTCTGGCTGCTCAGTACCATTAGACTTCCATTTCAACTCATACAACTAAAATGGTCCTATATTGGCTAAAGGAGTAAACAGTCTATAATCCCTGAATGAGCCTCAAATGAGTAAGGGATTATAGAAGCTAGTTCGAGATTTAATACTTTAATTCACTAAGCAATTATTCCTACTCCCTATATTGGACAACAAATTGTATTTCCACATTCCCAAGAGAGCTGCTGAGGTACAACAGAGGTATGTCCCCTATGCATATCTGTACTGGCCCAGAGGCTCTGGACCATCAAGATACTGAGATTATGGCAAATAAGAGTTGGTAAGAAATCATCAAGTGGCCACTGCTCTTCTGTAAGTTGTTAATGCTCAGGCTGTGGGCCTTCAATGTATTATACACTGCATCTCTAAGCTTCTGGAATTCTCTGGCCTGGAGGCCTTTCTGCGAATGGGCTGGAAACTACAGCACAGCCCTACAATGGGAAGAAACTTCCAACGGAGTTCTATCTTGATGTTGTCTTCTGCTTTCTCTGGATACCAGCAAAGTCCCTGTCCTTCCTCCTATCTCTAAGGTCAGATAATAGATACTCTCCCCTTTCAGCCTGTGAGCAGCTTGAAGGCTTGTCCATTTTTTTTCTTCTTAGTGTTTAGCACTGTGTGGTGGAGTAGAGAAGGATCTCAAAACAGATGTGTGCTGACTGATGATTGTGAGAAAGTATCGTAGAAGGCCACCATTGTGGCAAGGCCCTAAACATATCACAGGAGCTCTCCCTGAGCTCCCCGCCCTCTGGCTCCTTGAGGTTCTCTGGAGTCCCAGGGTCTGGCTCCACAAGGCTCTAGTCTCTGCTTCTGTTGGTGTTTCTTCATATTCTCCAAAAGGCAGAGAATGGGTGGAAAGGCTCAGCCACAGGATATTGGACTGTTTACAGTTGGCCAGGCCAAGATTAGCGTGAGCACAACATATGCCAAGTTCATTGGAAGTTACATTTTCTCTTTGTTTACACATTAAAGGGGAGAAGACCAGAAGAAAAAAAAAAGCAGGTGACCTCCTGTTAACCTCAGCCGTCTGCAAAAGGCTGCTGCCCTCACCTCTGAATGAACTTTCAGATTATCTCAGACAAGATTCACCTTGCGCTGAACTTGTACGCCTGCTCTGAAGCCCCCAGTCACGTAGCTGTGATTAAACATTACAGAGTGGCCATAAATTTACAAAAGTATTATTGTGCCTTGCTTTCCTCTTCTTCTTTGGGAGAGGAAGAGGGCAATGGGTTTGGGGTGGGGGGAGGCAAAAAAAGGGAAACACACAGTCAAACAAACAGTTCCTTTTCACAGCTCTGAACAAAAGAGAAAACATTGCATAGGTGTCCCAGAAAGAAGGGGAAAGAAATTTGGTCATGTGAGAGAAATTAAAGCTCTAGAAGAATGCAAAAGCCTAAAACTCAACGGAATAGCTGAGGTGCTCCTGGTCCCATTTCCAGACAGTCTGCAAGTCCACAGATGAAAGACAAACCTGCTCTGGTCCTTGCTCCTGGCTTCTCATGAAGGGTATCCCTGAAATAATACTTTTGCCAGAGAGAGAGAGAGAGGAAGAGAGAGGGCATGAGGCAACTGACAGGGCAGCAGGCAGGAGAAACAAGGCTGCGAGAAAACACAGTTCGTTTGTTCTTTGAGCTGCTATGAGAGATGAGGAAGCCCCAACATCTGGGACATTTAAACAGAGACTGGATAAAGACTAGTCCATGTTCTAAAGGAAACACCCTGTAGCTGTACCCAGGAGACTGACCAGATGACCTAAGAACATTTATTTCTATGATTCACTATTTTATGCTTAAAGTAGAAAAAAAATGGATATTCCACTGAAGTAAAATTTGTTAAACCCTCTAGGATTCCAAAGCCAAGATACGCCTGCAAAAGGCCTGTGCTGACCATGAAACAATGAGACCTCTATAACCAGAAAAGGCCAGGGAGTGTTCTATTTAATCCAAAAGAATTGTAAAAAGTGGTCAGGAAGCCCAGACTGAGGTGATAGGCGCTGGCCAGCAAAGCCACCTTTGGAAAGGAGTCGTTCTGTCTCTGGTTACCCTATGGCAGTGACAGGGGTGCTAAAGAGGCTCATTGTTTCTATAGTTGGCAAGGCCTTGCCCATAAAAGCAGCAAAGTCCAGGGTCCATCCACATGAGGAAGGCGGCTGATGGCTTAGCTCTTGCTGCTTTTAAGCATCAGCCAGGAGTCAAAAAACGGGCCTATGGAAATTCTCAGGCATTGCCTCTGACACACAGAGATGAGCCAGGAAGTGAAATGGCCAGTGTCAGGGCAATATTGGTGATAGTGAAGCTCCGCGTGGGAGTTCTGAAGTCAATCTCTGGTCCCCAGGGGCAACCTGTGTTCAAAACTCCGGCCTGGACTTGGAGAAGAAAGAGAATGGATTCCTGCCTCTCAGTGTGAGTTCTGTGAGAGACAAGACTATTGGGTAGAAACACAGGGGAAAAAGGATAATAAAATATACATTCGTTGTGAGCCAGATGGGCCAGGTATATATTAAATGCATTATTGGTACAGTCTCAATTAGTGTGATTCTAAGAGGAAGATACTATTTCTCATGCCTATTTTACAGATAAGGTAATTGAGGCACAGGACAATTTAAGCAACTGCTCAGAATCACACAGCTAGTAAGCAAGGAAGTCAGAATCTGAAACCAGGTCTATCTGATTCAATGCATCTTTAAATATGAGAGCAGAATCTTAGAAACGTAGAATTAAGGAAATCTACCAAAGTTCATGCCAGGCAGACTGAATAAAGTGTCCTCCTCCTTTTCCTACCATCCTTCAAGACCCTGCTTAAGTACCCATCTCCTTTAGGAAACCTTCTTGAACACTACTATCAGTTCCTTAGATTTATCCCTTCTCTGAACTCCATTTGTACCTATTGTTCATGGTGCACAGGAAGCACTATATCACATATTTTTCTATTCTTCCAACTGTTTGTGCCTCACAGTTGAACTGTTGATTATGTCAGTAAACTAGATGTTGATAAACAGAGAAACCCAAGTATTTTATGCTCATATCTCCCAGAATCAACTTTTTGAGCAAGGGACACATAGTGGGACCTCAACATACTGTGACTAAACTCCACAGAGACTAACAAAAAGCTCTTGATGTATTAAATAAGGATACACTTTATAATAAGTAAAGTTGTTCATTAGTGGAATGTGCTGGAACAGAATGAGTGAAATGTGTGAATGTGTGAAAGTAGAATAAGTTCTACTTCTTTAGTACTTTTTCCCAAGATAATGTAGTTTTATTGTGTATTTCTGTATTAAAAACAATTTATGCTTTTTGCAAAAAAATTCAGAAAAAACTTATTTAATTCAGAAAAGCATAATGGGAAACCATCATCCACATATTTCATTCCCTAGGGATAATGACTGTCAACAATTTGGTATTTAGCCTTTAACACTTTTTGTCTCGCCAAAATAGAGCAAATTATAGATACTGTCAAAAGCAGATTTTTCCCACTAATACAGAATAGACATCTTTTACATGTAAATACACATAGATAAATGTAACCAATTTTAAAGACTCCACAGAATCTATTTTTAACAGCTATATACCGTACTAAGTTGAACAAATCCCTTATTGATGGGTATTTTGAGTTTTTTCCCCAATCTTTTTTTATATTACCGAATGTCTTGATGAAAATTCTTGAATATACATCTTTGCACATTTCTTCAAGTGTTTCCTTAGGGAATAGTGTGAGTTACAATATGGCACAGTGGTTAAAAGTGTCAACTCTGGATCAGATAGCAACTCATCAGCTTTGTGACCGTGGGCAAGTCATCTAACCTTTATAATTCAGTCTCATTATTTACATAATGAAGGTAATAGTACATACATAATTAGGTAGGCATGCATATTTAAAGAGTTAATTCACCCAAAAGCACTCAGGACAGTGCCTTTTATGGAGTAAATGCTGAACAAATGTTAGCAATGATGGTGATAATTGATGATGATGATGATAATGGTAAATTCCTGGAAGCAGAATTCTAGGTCAAAGCTTTTGATATCCATCCATAAACTGCTTTCCAGAATAGTGTATCAATTTACATTCCCATTAGCAGGTACCAGAGTGTTTTTGAATGGAAGTATTAGATGAACATTTGTCAAAATACTAGAGGGACTAAACAAAAAGCTTTAGGTTTATCATCTCAATGATCCCTTTCTATCGTAAAATACCATGCTTCCTTGCTCCACTGCTAAATCATATAAATGTAATGAAAATAATAAAACAAGTTGAAAACCCCTGGAACACCTTAGAAGGAGAGTGCTAACTTGCACTTTGAAAGTGCTTTGTAGTTCACAAAATGTTTTCAAATATATTCTCATTTTTCGGTTCAAGCACCACCTAACTTATTGGCTATGCAAATTTATACTCTCCAACTGGGACAAGTGAGTGATGATCAGATTATGAAATAACCAAAGGGATGTCAGGTCTCATCTTTTTAAAAAATTTTTCAATTTTTATTTTAGATGCAGGGGGTATATGTGCAGATTTGTTACATGGGTATATTACATGATGCTGAGGTTTGGGGTACAGATCCCATCACCCAGGTAGTGAGCACAGTACCCAATAGGTAGTTTTTTCACCCATGTTCCCCTCCCTCCCTTCCTCATCTAGTAGTTTGCAGTGTCTATTGTTCCCATGTTTATGTCCATGTGAGCTCAATGTTTAGTTCCCACTTATAATTGAGAACATGCAGTGTTTGGTTTTCTGTTCCTGCATTAATTTGCTTAGGATATGGCCTCTAGCTGCATCCATGTTGCTGCAAAGGGCATAATTTAATTCCTTTTATGGTTGCAAAGTATTCCATGGTGTATATGTACCACATTTTCTTTATCCAATCTACTACTGATGGGCACCTAGGATGATTCCATGTCACTGCTATTGTGAATAGCATGGCAATGAACAAACAAATGCATGCGCCTTTTTGGTAGAATGATTTATTTTCCTTTAGATATATACCCAGTAAAGGGATTGCTGGGTCGAATGGTAGCTCCGTTTTAAGATCAGGTCTCATCTTAACCCTTTTCTAGATCCTAAGATCCAGCCCTCTGCCTCAGAATGAAACTCAGGGTGCCTGCACCCTTTACCTCACAAACACGAGATCTAAAGAGCTCTCTTGTATTCTCTTACTAGAAATCTTCCAATGTCACTAAGTATTAAGAAACTCCTTTTCTGTGGATTTTAACCTTACAATACAGCTTTTTTTCTCTACTTTCTAGAAACTCTTTTATCAAATGAATACATAGGCAAGGAGTTACACATACAATCTTGTTAACAGAAGTAGCTTGAAATATTTAATATCGCTAGGTGTGGTGGCTCACACCTGTAATCCCAGCACTTTGGGAGGCTGAGAAGGGTGGATCACCTGAGGTCGGGAGTTCAAGACCAGCCTGACCAACATGGAGAAACCCCATCTCTACTAAAAATACATATTTAGCCTGGCATGGTGGCGTATGTCTGTAATCCCAGCTATTCGGGAGGCTGAGGCAGAAGAGTCGCTTGAACCCAGGAGGCGGAGGTTGCGGTGAGCCGCGATCACACCATTGTACCCCAGCCTGGGCAACAAGAGTGAAACTCAGTCTCAAAAAAACAAAACAAAACAACAACAAAATATAATCTTACTTAGTTGTCTCTCCTTTCATCAACTGGGACCTTTTACCAGGACTGAACAAATAAAAGTTCCTTAGCTGTTTCTATCCTGCTCCAATAAAATCTTCTTTCTTAAATTTTCAAGTTTCTGAGGCTGAGGTGGGAGGATGGTTCAAGCCCGGGAAGCAGAGGTTGCAGTGAGCCAAGATTGTGCCACTGTACTCCAGCCTGGGCAACAGATCCAGACGTTGTCTTTAAAAAAAATTTGTTTTCCGGTTTCTGAAGAAGCAAAGCTCAGACTTCCTAAAATTCTTTATCTTAGCACCCTCCGCTGCTGATAGGAAGTGTGAGCATCTCATTCTATTAGAAACTAGATGTGTTTCAGCCAAAGACCCACTGCAGACCTATGCTTATAGCAGAAAAAAACAAATGGCTCCTTTAAAAACTGGGCTGTTTCATTTCTGATCATTATAGCATTTTTTGCTTAAGTAAAGGCTTACAGCCACATCAGAGAATTAGTATTGTAACTCATCCTGTGAGTGTCAAAATCAAGGTTAGGGTGCTGAGAATACAACTAGGCACATTTGAATACACTCTTACTTACCAAGGACCATCATCAAGGCAGACTCTTTCTTAAAATTAATGTATTTAAATTTGGTCCTCAGTGATAAGATTTTTATGTTGTTGCTTTTCACATTCAAATATGATGCACCTAATGATTCTGCTACACATGGATTTTGCAAGCATAATTTTTAAAAAAGAATTATAAACAGGAAGACTTTCTTTTGGTAGGTATCTGTAGCTGCCATGTGTAGGGTGTGCTGATCTTTTGGGTCCTAAACCTTTGCTTGCTCTCAGCTCCTCCCTAGTCTCCCCTGGTTTGTCTCCAAATACTGTTTTTTTAGGCATCTACTCAATCAACCTTTATTGAGTATTTTCTCTGATTTACCGTCATGCAAAACGTTATGCGGACTACCAAGAAAGGAGAAAATACAATCTCTTCCTTCAAGGAGTTTACAATGAATTAAGGAGCCAGATCCACATATTTAAGTCAATCAAAATGCATTTTTGTGGATGGCATATTGCTAACTTTCCATTAATCCTAAATAAAATGAACACATCAATGTGAAGTATGGTAGGGATCACCACGGAAAGTTTAGAAGGAAGAGCAGCAGACAATAATATTTTGTTCATACTGGATAGCTGGATACCCATTTCCTAGCACAGTATCAGATACAACAGATATTCAATAAATATAATGAACTGCCCCCTCTCCTGACCTGCCATCTATTTCAAAGCTAGGGGACCAGGTGTTTTCCAGGATACGTACCTTCCCCAAAGGGCCCCTGAGTCATTACAATATCCAGAAAGTTGTACAGTTTTCTGGCAGCTATCCCAAAGGGCGCTGGCTGTGCCTCATCTTACAAGTCAGTGTGTCTTCTTCTCTGGGCACAGTGCCGGTGGAAGCTTGGTTTGCACTTTGTTATTTTTTGTGTGTGTGGGTGGTGGGCAGCAGCAAGGTGGGATTACAGGTCTTCAGGAATGAGGTGGAAACTTTGGAATCTTTGTCCTTGTTTCCTCAGCAAAGCACAACATACATCCCAAAAGGGCAGTCGGCTGTGGAATCTTGGATATGCTGGCTGAGTTACAAGAGAACAACCCTTGTTTACAAAGGCATTTCTTCAAAATGTCTTTGCTTGGCACTTATTTTAGGGTGCTGATTAGCCTGAGTTAAATGTTATCTGTAGAAGGTGAAACACCACCTCCTGTTCCCTCCAGGCAGCGACAGCTTTCTCCAGCCTGGGTTGATTCAGGAAAGTATTAGCAATTTTACCCTCTTCCTTCTCAACCCAAAATGTATCCTGTCTTCACTAACTGCCTGGGCACCTGCAACCTGTAAGACTCATTCCTCAGTGGACCAGTTTCCATGTCCCCTTGCAGACACTCAGAGATGTACTGACAGGTGATCCTAGAAAGTTAAAATATTTCTGGACCCAATTTCTCCAATAAAATGATGTTTTTGGACTAATTGATTTCCAAGGGCCCTTTTCTAGTTCTGAAACTTACTTTCTATTAATAAATGTTCCGTATTCTCCAACGAGAGACTGAGGTGAGAAAATGGGCCCTCTTTTTCTGCTAGAGCTGTACTGTCAGGCAAAGGAAAGCCTTGGGAGAAGCCTGGTATAAGCTCAGGACTAAGGCTGGGCTCTGTTTCTGCACGTGCACCTTTACTCACTCACTATTTAATGAATGCCTCCACGTACCCAAAGCTATAACCGAAACAAAAACTTTGTCCTTGCTTAAGATGGAACATTATGCCACACCCACCATAAGCTGGGTTTTATGGTGATTTCACATGAACCACCATGCATAATGAGGTTGCTAGAAGGTGATATGTAGAGTTCTGAATGATTTTTAATATATATCTCCCTAATTCCCACTGTAAATTTGGTATGTGGTCAGGTAGCATAATCTTAGATTGCTATGAAACCAATGTGATTTTAGATAAAAGTATATTTGTTTTTGTCAATCTTAGAAACTATATGAAGGATTTGGGAGGTTGTATATCAATTTGGTTTATCTGTTGCTTTGGTTTGACTTTTTCTGTCACCCAGTGTTATGCTGCTTAAAGTTTATCCCAGTGATTCTCAATGGTGGACTTTTTCCAAACCACATAGCTCTCCCCAAGACTCACTGCTCTAATGAGCCATGAGCCTCTGACACAGATGGGAGTGTGTGGAATCCCTCAAGTGTGCTGAAGTGGAAAAAAAAAAAGAGGCTCTATTGCTTTGGAATATGCAGATGGCATTCCTCCCTTTGGCCCAAGAATGGTGTATCAAAATGAATGCTGTTTCAAGGGTGGTTGACAGGGTCTGCCCTAGGCCTAGTTGGTGCCTCTCTCTGTAGGAAGGTAGCATTTTGCCCTTGAGGGATGTCTAGATGTAAGGAGCAAAAACATTGTTTTCAAAGGGTGTAATGGTATCTACCAGCTACCAACAGCCTGATTCAGCTCTTAATCCACTCCACAATTCTAGTTTCTTGGGGCAGGGCAGGCTGTTTTATGACTTGTAGAGATTTGCGTTAATTACCAACATACCATAGAGATAAATCTGAGTTTCCAACACACATAGGAACAGAATAGCCCTAGAAAATAATAGCCCTATAAAAGAGGAGTTGGAGTTGCTGGTACTGAGAAGGGATAAAAGAACAAAGCAATAAAAAAAAAAATTAAATGTCAGTATCAAGCATATTAACTGAACTGAAAATCCCTGAGTGCATAATAAAACACCTTTAACTTAATAAAAATGCATTTGACTTAGACAATAATGGGGGAAACGGACCAAGAATTTGCAACTTATCTACTTCCAGGTTTTTCCTCACAACTTCTATCTTATGTAAGAGAAGCAGAGCTCAAGCCAATGATAATCAGCCTTTCAGGAATGTATGGAGAGTGACAACTTTCATGTTCTCTATCTCCACTATAAAGTGAACAAAAAAACTTGAATACCAATTGTAGTACATGATGCTTAGGTTAAATACAAAACAGTTCTTACTATAGCAGTATAAGAGGCACTTGAAGGGGAACCTTAGGTGGTGTAGTAGAGTGTGTTTCCAAAGATAGCTGCAAGAGTAACTCCCATCCCATGTGCTGCTTTGCAAAATAACATTGTCACTTTCGCACCAAGAGGTAGAGCCTATTACTTTCCTTCTGAATCTGGGCTAGCTTTATACTTGTTTTCCTCAAGAGAATATGGTAAAAGTGTCGCTATACACCTTCTGAGGCTGGGCCTTAACAGATACTAGCTTCTGCTTCACCATTTGGAATACGGACCCTCGAAATTCAGTTGCTAAATAAAGAAGGCTAAGCTAGCCATCTGGAGAGGTAAAGAGAGGTCTCAGCCTCCTAGCCAACCCTGCCAAGGCACCAGACTTGTGAGTGAAGACATCTTAGTATTTCAGCCCCAGCAACCATCCAATTGCAACCTCATGAGATATGCTAGCTAATACCATGTAAAACTGCCCAGCTGAGCCCCGGCCAAATTCCTGACCCACAGAATAATGAACAAATAAAATGGTTGTTACTTAAAGTCACTAAGTTTGGGGTTATCTTATTAATGTAATAAAAGATAAACAGGTGGAAATATTCCTCCTAGAGAAGTTCTAGGAAAAGGAGAGACGGCCATCTGTTTTGTAAACTTAGGCAGAGGCAATTTGTGATATCCACTTCACCTTTCTGGATTTAACAATCCACTGGACATGGAGAAAATGGAGGAATGAATTACCTTAGAATCTCTACAGTGACTCCTGTTAGAACTTCAGGATGGGACGTCCTGATAGGAAGCCTTCAAGGTGTGCTATGATCTAAATGAGTGCATCTCCCCAAAATTCATATGATGAAATCCTAGCTCCAAGGTGATAGTATTAGGACGTGGGACCTTTGAGAGGTGATTAGGTCATGAAAGCAGAACCCTCATCAATGGAATTAGTGTCCCATAAAAGAGACGTCAGAGAAACTTCTTACCCCTTCCATCATGCGAAGACACAGCAAGAAGTCTCCATGCCAGAAAGTGTACCCTCACCGGACACCAAATCTGCCTTGATCTTAGACTTCTCACAACTGTGAGAAGTAAATTTCTGTTGTTTATAGGCTATCCAGTTTATGTTATTTTGTTATAGCAGCCCGAATGGACTAAAACAAGGGAAAATTGGTTTTTCCTTTGTAGCTCTTGGAACAGAAACTCTTCTTGTTTAAGAAGGTGCTCCACTGATGTTATTCTGCCCACCACCCCATACAGTCCATTCCTGCTGTGGAAAACTGAAGTCAAGAATACATCAATTCTGTTCATATTGTCATCTGATGTTATTGAAAACTGTGACTGGCGCCTGGAGCACAGGATGTGCTAAGTATCCTCCCTTTAGATTACTTGTTATCGGTCTGGCACGGTGGCTCATGCCTGTAATCCCAGCACTTTGGGAAGCCAAGGCAGGC
Source organism: Mandrillus leucophaeus (assembly GCF_000951045.1). NCBI lineage: Eukaryota > Metazoa > Chordata > Mammalia > Primates > Cercopithecidae > Mandrillus > Mandrillus leucophaeus. The sequence goes on from NW_012102210.1 coordinate 1,547,630, forward strand.
AGATCATGAGGTCAGGAGATTGAGACCATCCTGGCTAACATGGTGAAACCCCGTCTCTACTAAAAATACAAAAACAAAATTAGCTGGGTGTGGTGGCGGGTGCCTGTAGTTCCAGCTACTCAGGAGGCTGAGGCAGGAGAATGGCATGAACCCAGGAGGCGGAGCTTGCAGTGAGCCAAGATTGCGCCACTGCACTCCAGCCTGGGCGACAGAGGGCGATTTGTCTCAAAAAAAAAAAAAAAAAAAAAAAAATTACTTGTTATCACACATGATTGTGGTAACCCAAGCCCCTTTTCAGTATCTCTTCTGGCGAGGATTCCCCAGCCAATCTACCACGTTTCTGTGTAATCATTTCTTCTGTTTCCTTCGTGCTGCTCATGCTTTCCACTTATCAGCTGATCTGCAGTTAGAATGAATCAGGTATGTGAGGAGATGGCCACTTGCAGGCTTCTTTCTTTACGACCAGATCAATGTCATTGATGGGAGATTCCCACCTACCATAAAAAGATTAATTTGATGTTATGAACAGAAACAAAAGCTGAGAACTCGGGGGAAGCTTTTCCAAAAGGCTGATGCGATGTTTCTGCATGCGAAAATTTTGCTTTGGGGTTGTGAACTCTTTAAAACAAACAGTTGAGGTCATTGTTAATGGGAGACAGGATGACTCGCATAGTTTCTGTCAAGTCTGACTGCTTTTAGGGAGGAAATGCAGCAGAGAGGGTTGGGTTTTTTCACAATGATCCATCTTTCAAAAGCACAAGTGAATGCCCTCTCTCATTAATCATAAGACTCCAGCTTATATTGGAAATAGGGAGCAAGAGCTACTCATGGGGACACCATATCTCTTCTCTTGCTGAATGGTGAGAGGACCAAATAATCCCATCTTTCCACTTGACTACTTAAGGGACACTTCTCTTGGCAGGCTGAACACCAGAAGAAGGGATGCATATCCAAATCAGTAAGTCTTACTGTTTCATGGTTCTCTTCTGAGGTAGGATGTTAGGGAGGAGAAATTGTTTCATTCTGGGATTGCTCTGGACTAGGCACAAGTTTCATGGCATCTCTTTAATTTATTACTCCAGCATCACCCAGTAACCAAAACGCCAAAGCAAATGGATCTTCTCCTTCACATTATCTCACCAAACTGTCTCACCCCTTACTTCACACAATGCTTTTTACCTAAACCTAACTTCCAAGTTATCGTTATTATCACCACCCTCAAATGACCAAGGAAATCAGAGTAAAAACTTCATAGGGAGTTGCAGAACCAACTAGACTAAAATCTAAAGAAAAACAGGCACCTTCAAACAGACAGAGGACATGAGCTTTTGCTTACTTGGGACAGATGCTGGGTGCCAAGCAATCTGAAAGAAGTCAGCTGAAAGAAGCCAGCTAAAATTGTTAACAACTAAAAGCTGAGCACATACCATGAGTACAGAACCTTTGGGATCAATACACATGAGAAATTTGCATCTGTTAGGAGACTTCCTCATAGACTTCATTGTTCATAAGACATTGGAACAGGGCAGGAGACCAGAAAAGGCCTCCTTCTGGAGGCCTTGAGGAGATGTATAATAGTCACTGCAGGAAAGAAACAAAGCTCAGCCTTAGGTGCTTCTATCCTTTCTCCATTGCAAAAGCTGTAGGCTGCTGAGGAAAGAAAGGGCAGCAAACCCTATTGCCTTTAGGGCACAAGGGAAGACTCAGTGCAGCTGTGGTGAATGGAATAAAAAACAAAACAAAACAGAACAAAAAACCCTTGTATCTATGAGAGAAAGACAGCAAAAGGAACTGGGTTCAGATCCTTAGAGGTCCCTTACTGCTTAGGTAGGAAAAGGATCACTGAGAACAAAAAATATGAACACTCCTACCCCTCAAAACCAGGCTAGCAAGCAATAAATAATCAATGCCAGCACTAAACTTCTGGGGTAAAGGCACTGAGAGGAAGCACAAAGGGAAGACTTAAAACAAGAATGTCTACTTTTTGGGCAAAGGACATGAATAGACACTTCTCAAAAGAAGATATTTATGGGTCTGACAAACATATGAAAAAAGGTTCAACATCACTGATCATTAGAGAAATGAAAATCAAAACCACAATGATATACCATCTCACACCAGTCAGCGTGGCAATTATTACAAAGTTAAAACAACAGATGATGGAGAGGATGTGGAGAAATAGGAATGCTTTTACACTGTTGGTGGGAATGTAAATTAGTTCAACCACTGTGGAAGACAGTGTGGGCATTCGTTAAGGATCTAGAACCAGAAATAACATTTGACCCAATAATCCCATTACTGAGTATGTACCCAAAGCAATATAAATCATTCTTTTATAAAGACACATGCACACATATGTTTATTGCAGCACTATTCCAATAGCAAAGACATGGAACCAACCCAAATGCCCATTAGTGATAGACTGGATAAAGAAAATGTGGTACATATACACCACGGAATACTATGCAGTCATAAAAAGGAATGAGATCATGTCCTTTGCAGGGACACGGGTGAAGCTGGAAGCTATCATTCTCAGCAAACTAACACCGGAACAGAAAACCAAATACCACATGTTCTCATTCATAAGTGGGACCTGAATAATGAGAACACATGGACACAGAGAGGGGAACAAAACACACGAGGGCCTGTTGGGGGCAGGGGCGCAAGGGGAGGGAGAGCATCAGGAAAAATAGCTAATGCA
>NW_012102210.1:1550770-1563855 GCF_000951045.1 Mandrillus leucophaeus
ACACACACACACACACACACACACACACATATATATATGACAAGGTCAGCTATGTAGAAAATACTCCCAAAGTCTACCAAACAGCTACTCACACTAATAAGTTTAGTAAGATCACAGGATACGGGGTTATGATAGAAAAAAAATCCATCCTAACACTATAGTTTTGTTAAAGCACCATCTACAACAGCACCAAAAACCATAATACTTCCATGCCACATCTGTATGCTAAAAACTACAAAATGATGAAAGTGATCAAAGAAGACCTAAACAAATGAAGAAATATACTATGTTCATGGATTGGAAGACTCAAGATTATGAAGATGTCAGATTTCCCAAACTGACCTATAGATTCAACATAATTCCAATTAAAGTTTTAGTGGACTATTTTTGCTGGAAATTGACAAGCTGATTCTACAACAGAAAAGCAAAGAAATTATGGAAAGAAATTTTGAAAATAAAAACAAGTTGGAGGATTCACATTATCTGTTTTCAAAAGTTACTATAAAGCTACAGTAATTACAACAAAGTAATGCTAGTAAAATGAAAGACATATAGATCAATGTACTAGAGTAGACAGTCCAGAAGTAGATCCAACAAATATGTGTGGTCACCGGTTTACAAAGGTGGAAAGGCAATTCAATGGAGAAATGGGAGCTTTCTCAACAAATGGTGCTGAAAGAAGTGGACAGTCATTTTATCAGTTTCTTGTGACTACTATGCCAAATTATTATAAACTGAGTAGCTTAAAACAACAGAAATGTATTCCTTCCCAGTTCTGGAGACCAGAAGTCCAAAATCAAGATGTTGGCAGGGCTGCATTCCCTTTGAAGGTTCTTGGGGAGAATCTGTTCTTTGCCTCTTCCAACTTCTGGTGGCCCATTGGTTTATGGGTACATCATCCCAATCTCTGCTGCTGTGGTTACATTACCTTCTTCTCTTCTGTGTGTCTCAAAAATCCCTCTTCCTCTCATATGAGGATATATATGATTGTGTTTGGGGCCCACCTGGGTAATACAGGATAAAATCTTCCTTTCAAGATACTTAAGATAATCATACCTTTTGCCTTGTTAAGTAATATTCACAGGATCTGTGGATTAGGATGTGAACACATCTTTTTGGGGCCCATCACTCAGTCCACTACAGTTATATACCTAAAAGCAAAGCAAACAAAAAACAAAACAAAAAACCCAACTCCAAACTATACATCATACCATATACAAAAATTAAAAATAAATCATATACCTAAATGTAAAACCCACATCTGTAAAACTTCTAGAAGAAAACATAGAAGAAAATCTCTATGAACTTGGTTTTAGGTAAAGATTTCTTAGATATACCATAAAGCACACAATCTAAAATTTAAAAATTCATAAAATTAGGCTTCATCAAAATTAAGACCCTTTGCACTTTAAAAGAGAATGAAAAAACAGTCACAGACCGGGATAAAATATTTGCAGGTCACATATATGATAAAAGATTTGTATCCAGGATATAAAAAGAACCTTCAAAACTCAGTAACAAGAAAAATAACCCAACTTTAAAAATAGTAAAAAGATTTGGAAAGATACTTCCTCTAGGAAGATACAGGTGACAAATAAGCACACAAAAAGACACACAGTATCACTGGGGAAATGTAAATTAAAGCCACAATAAGATACCACCACATACCTATGAGAGTTGCTCAAATTTTGAAAAAATTGTACATTTATTTTTGAAAACAGTTTGGCAGTTTCTCATTAAGGCTTAACATACAACTCAGCAATCCCACTCCTATGGATGTATGAAAGCTAAATGAAAACTTATGCTCACAGAAAAATTCTATGTATGAAGGCTTAAAATGGCTTTATTCATTAATTGCAAAAAACTAGAAACAACCTAGATGTCCTTTAACTGGTGAATGAATAAACAAAGAGTAGTCTATCTGTACGACAGAATACTATTCAACAATGCAAAGGAATGAACTCCAGATACATGCTACAATATGGATGAATCTCAAATGCATTATGCAAAGTGAAAGAAGCCAGAGAGAATCATATTGTATGATTCCATTTATATAACATTCTGGAAAAGACACAAATATTGGGACAGAAAACAGATCAGTGATTTTCAGAGGCTGGGAGTGGATGAAGGGTTTTAATACAAAGCGGATGAAAGAATTTTTTAGGGTGATGGAACTGTTTTATATCTTGCTTATGATGGTGGTTACATGAATGTATGCACTTGTCGGAGCACTACACTACAAAGAATGAATTCTTATGTACGTCAATTCCACCTCTGTAAGGCACAGTTCATGCACAGACATCCTCTTCTTCCTGCCCAGACTCCCACATCCCATGCCAGGCCATTCCTCTACAGAGAGACTCCCTCACCCTTCATTTTAGTTTTTGAATATATAAATGCTAAGGACTACTGGAAAATTAGAATTATGTAAGGTTGGTGTTAATCAAATGTTGACTCAATTTTCAAAAGAGGGAAGAAAATAGATGCTGAAAACTAAAATAAAATAGGCATCTCGTATTCTGTCATTGATATTCTTGACACAGTAATTTTATTCCTGATAGCTTGTACTAAATCATCTGGTAAGCTAAAAAACTTTATATACCAATACGACTACTATAGATTTATAAATGAAAAATTGGTAACATCCAACAATAGGGGAATGCTAATGTAATTTATAGTGCATTAATGACAATTTTAATTTTTGTAAAAATACAGGAAGAAATGTTCTTAAAATAGTCAGTATATAGTACACATACTAAAGAATATATAGCATGAGCTCAATTATGCAAAAAATGTGTGTGTGTATGTGTTTATTAAGTGAGGAAAGGAGATACATCAAAATATTTACAGTTAATATCTCTGGGTAGTATGACAATAGGTAATTTTCTTTCTTTAGAACTGTATCTTTTATATTTTCTGAATTTATTTAATAAGCATGTATTAGTTTTTAGATGTGAAAAATAAATTTTGAGACATTAATTAATATCTGTTTTCATAGCACTTTATATCTCATAGAATACAAAGTAAAGTAAGAATAGATCCTGCTTTTAATGAGCTAATATTGTAACAGCTACTCATACCTAGGACCAAAGAATGAGTCTCTTTTTTATGGGGAAGTTATCACCTTGGAAGCAAGCATAGAACCTTGAGGTTCTGTGAAGGAACCACGAAGAAGAAGCCATGAGGAAGGACACTGTCATATGACTCACCAGCATCAGTATCAGCAGCAACAGCAGTTAGCAGCTAATACTTATTGAGTACTAACTATATATGTCAGGTATTGTCCATCTATGTCAGGTATTGTCCATATTAATACTTATTGAGTACTAACTATACATGTCAGGTATTGTCTGTATTATTTCCTTATTTAATCCTCACAGTAGCTCTACCAATTCTATTATTATCTTCTTTTTACAAATGAGGAAACTAAGGCACTGAAAGGTTACCTTCAACTAGCATGTGACAAAGCAAGGAACTGAATATAGGCAACTGATTCCATAGACTAGTATGGACTGTGTAGTTTATAAAAGAATGACCCCTGATAATTAAAGGGGGTGAAAAATTGCAGGAGAGTGACTTCTTATCCTTTTAATCTAGCAAAGACATGATATGCACACATGGTTCTATATGCAAGGTAGAAAGCAGTAAGTGTCATAAAAGAGTTAGAATTAGAGGATCTTGGAGAGGGAGACATGATGATTCAGCAGACAGGACTGGCATTAGAGAGACCATGGCAGATCTCCTAAGGTCAGGAGTTCAAGACCAGCCTGGTCAACATGGTGAAACCCCATCTCCACTAAAATACAAAAATTAGCCGGGCATGGTGGTGCACGTCTGTAATCCCAGCTACTTGGGAGGCTGAGGCAGGAGAGTTGCTTGAACCTGGGAGGTGGAGGTTGCAGTGAGCCGAGATCATACCACTGTACTCCAGCCTGGGTGACTCCATATCAAAAAAAAAAAAAAAGGTATAGTAACCAAGGTAAGAGAAGAAGGTAGCCTGAACCAAGGTATTCTCCCCCCTCCTATTCTGTAGCCCAATTTTGTGAACTAAAGGTTTACATTGTGTGTTTCCCATAAAATACCACTATTATTCCTTACTTTCCCACTGCAGACCAGCCCTGATAATACCAATATTCACAGGTAAGGAGCAGTTGGAGGTTAAAAAATTATGCAATTCTGGTACCTAAACGTCACAATCCCTCCCTCTTAGCTACTTTCTCTCCATTTTACTTGAAAAAGGAGGGTCAAGAAACAGGATATTCTGAGTTGGTAGAGCACAGATACCCAAGTCAGACTACTAAACTCAGTGGCACAGAATCAGGGTATTAACTACCTCTGCCACACAGAGTCCCTCAGCTACAAAAAGGAGCTAGTATTAAAAAAAGGTACATTCAGAGCACTCACTGTGTGCAAGACTCACTATGTGCCAAGTGCCTGCCAACAAAGAAAGAAAGAAAAACTCCCCCATTGGGGAGCTTCTGGTCTAATGGCCAAGACACGGTCTTACAAAACAGGGGCCCTCCTTGTTCAAGGTAGGACAGGAGAAATTTGCCTTCAGAGGGCCAGACCCAAGAGTAGAGGTCAGGGAAAATGATCAAAGACAATCACAGCATGAATATGGATGTCTCAGGTCTTCCTTCTTGGAGTCTGCTTCAAAGGACTGATATCTGGCATTTTTAGTTAGGAACTTCCAGGAATTGAAAAGATGATGAGTATCTTGAAGACTCCTTAACTATGCTTTATTTTCTTTGTGCCTCAACTTGGACAGGACCTAGCATATAAGCATTTAGTAAGTAATAGCACTAATATGGTCATTATGTGCCAGACACTATACTAAGCATTTTTATATATTATTTTAATTATATTCAAACAAGATAATTAAAGGTAATGAGGCAGGGTTTATTAGTAAACCCACTTTACAGATGAAAAGAATAAGGCCAGATAGGTTAAGTAACTTATTCCAGATCACTGAAGGATTCTTTGGAAAAAGGAGAATGCATGCTATTAGGGGAGATGAAGGGATGAAAGGAGGAGGTTCTGCCAGTTTATAAGTCAATGCACACTCAGAGGAAGAAAATTTACATACTAGCCTTTTGTCAACCATACCTCATAAATGCATTTGTGGATGTGCACAGTAAGGCTGCAAAGTGGCTACTTAGTGTTCAAGTCATCAGCAAGGTGAATTTTTCAGGTTGCTTACTATTCTAGTAGCTAGAAAACTTTAATTCTAAGCATAAAGTCATTTACAGTTTAGCATTTGTGCATATTCATGAATTCTTTGATCCTATCTTAATTTCTAGGGACTCAACCTAGAATAAAGAGGCCACTCAATAAGGGTCCCAGAACACAATATGTGTGTGTGCATGTGTGCATATGTATATGTATGTATTTATAACAATTACTAATCACTTTAATTAACCAACTTAACCTGATTAGTAATGATTTATTTCTTCACTGTTTTCTGACACTGTTCCTTACATTGCTAAGTTTTCATTTGTTCCCAGAACCTCTTCTTTGCATTTATCCCTCATTGCTTGCTCCAGTTTTATATTGTCTTGATCCATCAGCTCTACTCTTAATATGCTGTTTCTTTTTGTGTTTGTTTTTGGAGACGGAGTCTCGCTCTGTCGCCAGGCTGGAGTGCAGTGGCGATCTTGGCTCACTGCAACCTCCGATTCCCTGGTTCAAGCGACTCTCCTGCCTCAGCCTCCCGAGTAGCTGGGATTACAGGCATGTGCCACCACGCCCAACTAATTTTTGTATTTTTAGTAGAGATGGGGTTTCATCATGTTGGCCATGATGAAACTCATGATCTGCCCACCTCGGCCTCCCAAATTGCCGGGATTACAGGCGTGAGCCACCATGCCCGGCCCATATGCCATTTCTTAAAAAAAAAAAAAAAAAAAAGGAATGAAGGAAAAAAAACTGGAGAGAATGAAAATAACAACCAATGTCTTAGTAACTTAATTGTACCTGTGATTGTTTGTATCAGGGGACCTTGCTTTCTATGGGCAACAAGAGGCACTGGCATTCCATCGTGATAATACTGAAATAAAGGATTGGTCTGGGATTTCTAAGACCAGAGAAGAGAAGGCTGAAGGGAACATTGATTGCAATCATCAAGTGCCTAGCCATGTGTGAACACTGATAACCGTTACTGCTCTCATTTTCTAAAGCTTGGCTCAGACAGTGGCAAGAGGGAGCAAGGGGGAAGGAGGAGGGGAAGGGGGCAGGACTATATGATCTTGAATGATCATTACCAGATCTGGGACACAGACCAATAGTTTGGACAGCAGAATCCAGCTACTAAAGAATTCTCTGCTCTCAAATTTTAAGCCCCTCTCTCCATGCCGCAATACTGCTTGAGTTCATATAATACGTCTTATGTCAAGATTAGCAGTTTATAATATTGTCATTCTAGTCTTGAAAACTCACAATTTTACCTCTTTCATATTTTCTCCTCCTAGCCTTCCTCACTCTTTAAATATTTAGTTTATTATTCTTTGTTTTCCTTCTTTTCCCTACTCTATTTAATCTAAGCTAAGTCAAACAGGGGGAGGAAGGAATTAGTGTTGTTAGAGGGTCAGCCATAGGTTTTCTCTTTTCATTTTTTTCTGCTCTGGCCCCAAACAAGTAGCACTCCCCAAATATGAAATAATGAGGCTGCAGTGTCCTTCTGCCTTAATCCATTACCTAATTATAACTGTCATTATAGCACTTTCAGTTTGCCTCATTTTATTTTCACAATCTTTTTTTTGTAATTGGTAGTACAAAGATCATTAGCATCCCACGTATTTATGAAACACTAAGGCTCAGATTGGTTAAGCGATTTGTGCTGGTGGAGACACATTTGAAGACGGGTTCATGTACCATGAAGTTACTGGAAACCTGACTCACGGTACAGCCTTGGGTAAGTCACTTAGCCTTTTTGTGTCTAATCTCCAAAATGGGGATGAAAGTACCAACTTGCTTCTCAGGGAAGCTGCAGAGATTAAGTAACCAATAAACAATTGTAAAGGGATTTGGAAATTTCAAACACTACATAAATGTTTTAATAAGCTTTTAATGTTAAGGCTTTTAATGTTAGGTATCCATAGATGGAAATTAGGTGAATTTATCTGCTGGCATTCGTATTTTCCAGGGCCTGGAGAAAGGGGATTGAGCTCCTTTAAGGACTATACTCCTTTCTTAATTGCCCCTAGGTGCTGGCCCTGCTACTTGCAAGTCCTATCTCTGCTGCCCCTCCCCCAGTTGAGCCCAAGCAGATGTGTTGCTCTCTAGAATCTGGCCAAGGCAACTAGAAAATACAGGAAGGAGGGCTGCCTCCTCATGCCCCCTGGGGGCAGCAGAGATGATCACAAGCAGACTCCTATTGTTAGCCCTAGAAACATTCCAGATGGGCACTCTGACCTCCAAGAAAACAACCCTAATAATTTGCAGGGCATTCAAAGAAAGTACAGTGTGGTTCTGGCCACTAAAAAGTGATCTAGACTTGTATTTCAGATCTTCAGGTTATATATTTTGTCTCTTCAATGAAATTCACTTAACTTGCTTTATAACAAGTTTATTATATTGCATAAATTGGTGACAATGTCATATCAAAGAAAATATCTGAAATCAATTTACATTATAAGAAAAAAAATCTCTAAGGACCGATGAAGACAAACTGCACAATACACTACTGCTGTACTAACCTCAAACATTGTACCCTGTATAATGTTGTTCAGTTCTGTGACTCTAAAGACATTTCTTTTCTTATTAACTTTTTTTTATTGAGGTATAATAGGTGTACATAGTTTAGGGGTGCAGGTGATAATTTAATACATTCACATACTTTGTAAACATGAAATCAGTTTACTTGGGATATCCATCACCTTAAATATTTGTCTTTTCTGTATGCTAGAAACATTCAAGTTATTCTCTCTAGCTATTTTGAAACGTACAATAGATTATTGTAAACCATAGTCACTCTACTGATCTATTGAACACTAGGTCTTATTTCTTCTATCAAACCATATATTTGTACACATTAGTCAACTTCTCTTCATCCTTCTCCCATACCTTATTTAGTTCCCATTTCTTTTCTGTGACTTACTTTTCCCAATTTGTAAAACAAAGACAATGGCTTCTGTCAAAAATCTGTCTCACATGAAAGCCACTTTAAGCCAGGATTGATACTCAGTTGGTACAATGAGTTTCTACATGTAAAAAATAAGACTTAAAGGAATCTACGTTAGTTACTAAATTTAAAAATGCCAGTAAATTTTAAATGATAAATCATGGCTCTCCCACTGCCTGCAAAGCTATTCTCTCAGATATCTGCCTATTTCATCTCCTTCAAGGTACTGTCATCTCTTACTTCAATTGGGCCTATTCTGACTACAGTATTTAATACTGCAACCTGTCCTCCCAAATCCCCATACTCTCCAATCCCTTTCCCTTCTTCTGCTTTCTAATTCCTTCCACAGTACTTATTTACAACAACAACTACAGAATCTATTATTTATGCTTATTATTATTATGCTTATTATTTATCTATTTATCTATTATTTATCTATTTCCTTACTTGTCTACCCTAAACTGTACTTCATGAGGTCAGGAATCTTGGCCTGTTTTGTTCATTGAGGTATATCAAGTGCCTGGGACATAACAAGTTTAGCAAACATATGGTGAATAAGTGAATGAATGAATAATCCTCTAAGAATAATTAACTTTTAAATTACCCAAGGGTAGAGCTAATTTCTTCTGAATGGTCACTATACTCAGCTCAGGGTTTGGGCCCAGGAAATATTTAAAATCATGTTCTATTTGATTGACATTGTATCTGAAAATCATAAATACTCTGTGACTAAATTCTTTTATTTGTCTTCTCTTTGGTTTGGAGAAACTCTTCTGAATTAGCCAGCCAATTAAGAGCATCAAGATGAGGAGGTGAAACTGGGTAAAGGCAAGGGAGATGAAGGAAAAGGTGAAAGATGACTGAGCAGAGATCCAGAAGCACTGAGAAATGGCCAGTGAACTCACCATGACAAGTCAGTAAGAGCTTCATGGAGAATTCAGTGGAATAGCCAGGGAAGATGGGGATTCTTTTAAATATGTACAACTTCTGTTCTTTTGTTTGCTGGATCACACTACCTGGTGTGTTCTAGGTACTTGAATAGTGAGTCCTAGAAGAGATAGGGAATACTATGACTGCCACTATGCACTGCTGTAGGAAAATGCAATGTGTGGAAAAGCTCAAAGTGTTGGCTGTGTGTCCACAATTGATCACAAAACCCTTTCTACAGGAAACGTGGGTCCTAAAGTATGGGAGAAAATGTTTTTTTGTGTAGACCACAAGAACAAATATATAACGATTATATTTTTATAGGCAGAGCTGAAGGCAAGGGACAGTTTATTCAAGAAGCTTCTTAATTATTTTAAAATACAAAAACCTTGTATATTTGAGTGTCACTATACCTAGTTATGGATAATCTCAAAAACAAATAAAATGCCCTGGACTAGAAGCTAAGCTGATCATCAGCTGGAGAGAGCAAACAACCTTTCTTCTTATGATATATACAGTGTTTCATAATTGTGTCCTTATGGGATACCAGTATCTTCCTCAGGAAATATCTGGTACTGGGCTGTTTTGGAGATAGGTCATGCAGCTGGTGGGCTACATGGGTCATTTTTGTGGAAAATGTTATTATTATTGCACAATGAGCTGTGTATCTCATTTAACACATCCCCAGCATTTCAAATAACTCATCACAAGCTACTCTGAACCCTAACTGGGCAGAGGCAACTCTCCTGGTAGGCATCTCACGTATTCATTATCCTTCAGTACTAAAGCAACAAGGTGAGGCTGATGGCTAAGGCACTGAGGAAGTACTTTCATGCGAGGGTTTGCAATATACTCACTCTCTCTTCACAGATTAGTGGTTATATATGTGAGTCACTAGCACCAAAAATGTGTAGCAGCAATAGCATCTGTGTTCAGTATGTCTCTGAGATTCATCTTCTCTGATCTATACCCCTCCCTCCATCCCATGCCAAAAACCACAGCTGCCTGTTTCTTGGTCACCAGGCTCTGCTCTAATTCAGTGAAAATGTAGAAAGAGCCCAATAGGCAGATGAAGATATGAGGGCTGACTGATTTCAATAGCTAACAGCCATTGAGAGATCACTACTCAGAAAATACAGTGGAAAAACAAAACAACAAAACACAAAGACTTATTCAGCTTGTTTTAAATCGGACCATACACACTTAGACTTTGGGAAAGTAAGTAAACCACCAAGTTATGAGTGCAGTTTACAAAAGATAAAAATCTGAGTTATCTCTTTGTGGTTACAGATTATGAAACCATTTCAGGCTCTCTCTAGACAGTATTCCTGATGAATGGTAGATTGCAAACAGAGCAAGCCAGAAGGGTTAGCATCTCTGATTACTATCCTGTTAAGATTTTTTCTCAAGCATCCTTGTATAGTTTAAAATTAAATTTTTTTGCCTTTGTAATCTGTAGCCCTTGTATATATATCATCTAATGAAAAGGGCTTTTTTGAATTAAAATGGTGTTTGGAAAAAGAACATGTGTTTCTGATTTATTATTAAATACATTTATAAAGACAGAAGGTTCTCAGACCTAGTGAAAGCCTGTTTTATGTTTGTTTGTTTGTTTGTTTGTTTTAAAGTAAGAGTCCTGTAACACTTCAGGAGGACAGAATCTCTCATGCAAACACTCAGATGGACTGGGGCATAAGTTTTTGGGTAGAGAGTAATTGTGGAGCCTAGGAATTCAGATTTGCCTTATCTGACCACCTTAGGGGTAAACACACTGCTCTGTCTTTTTCCAGCTAGTTGGTGAACTTGGCATCTATTAAGCAGGACATTTTGAAATACAGACTATTCCAATTATCACAATGGTCTTATGTTTCAAGACTGCTTGTTCATAAACACAGCCACTTTCTGTTTAATTTCTCTCCTTTTTTGGTTTATTTAAGCTCCAAATTTTTTTCAGCACCTAAATGAGGATTTTTGAGATTTATGCCTGGCCAGTATGCATTAAATTAATAAAAGGTATTAGAAATATATGTTATATAAACATCTACTTTTCATTTGCTAGTAATCAGGGAAATAGACAACAAAGCAATGAGACTTTGCTATTTTACACCTAACGATTAGCAAACAAATTAAAAATATTAACTCCTCTGCAAGGTTTTGGTAAAATCAGTACACTCCTACACTGCAAATAGCATGATGACAAATCATTTTGAAAGAAATATTACCTTATCTCTTGTGAATCACAAAAATATTTCTACCCCCACCACAAAGATTTCACTTATAAATATTTACCTGAAGGGAATAATCTACTAGACTAAAAATGCTATATTTACGAAGATATATACTACTCAATTCTCAGGAAAAAAATTTAAAAATAACATCAGCAGTACAAAATTGCAAACACACTAAATAAATGGATTTCAAAGAGTACAAGTACTCTTTCATGGGAAGGATGTATATCAGAATCTACTTGGGGAGAAAAGGAGGAAGGAACAAATAATATATGTGCAGTTTCAAAAAGCATATTGAGAATTATCACTGCTCTTATTTACTTGAGACAAGGTCTCGCTCTGTTGCCCAGGCTGGAGTGCAGTGGTGCAATCTCCACTCACTGCAGCCTTAAACTCCTGTGCTCAAGTGATCCTCCCACCTCAGTGTCCCAAGTAGCTGGGAATACAGATGCATGCTGCCATGTCCAGCTAATCTGTATGTGTGTGTGTGTGTATACATATATATGTATATGTAAGTATATGTATACATATATGTGTGTGTATATATATATATGCCTGTGTGTGTGTATATATATACTTCTGTGTGTATACATATACACACACACACACACACACACACACACACATATCTTTTTTAGTAGTGATGGGGTTTCGCCATGTTGTCCAGGTTGGTCTCAAACTCCTGGGCTGAAGTGAGCACCTGCTGTGGCCTCCCAAAGTGCTAGGATTGTAGGCATGAGCTGCCACACCCAGCCTATTTTATATTAGACATAAAATTGTTTTATTTTATGATTTGAAATAATACCATATAGGATATCATATTTTTATGTTCATTAAAAGAAGTATAAGAAAGTTTGAGAAATGGCAATATAAATATCAATAACGAGGGTGCAAGCAAGATGGCCCAATAGGAACAGCTCCAGCCTCCAGCTCCCAGCGTGAGCGACACAGAAGACAGGTGATTTCTGCACTTTCAACTGAGGTACCAGCTTCATCTCACTGGGGAGTGCTGGACAATCCGTGCTGGTCAGCTGGTGTAGCTCGACCAGCGAGAGCTGAAGCAGGGCGAGGCATTGCCTCACCTGGGAAGCACAAGGGGGAAGGGAATCCCTTTAGAAACTGAGACACACAACACCTGGAAAATTGGGTAACTCCCACCCTAAAACTGTGCTTTACCAAGGGTCTTAGCAAATGGCACACCAGGAGATTATATCCCACACCTGGCCAGGAGGGTCCCACACTCACGGAGCCTCCCTCATTGCTAGCACAGCAGTCTGAGATCAAACTGCAAGGCAGCAGCGAGGCTGGGGGAGGGGCAACCGCCATTGCTGAGACTTAAGTAGGTAAACAAAGCCTCCAGGAAGCTAGAACTGGGTGAAGCCCACCTCAGCTCAAGGAGGCCTGCCTGTCTCTGTAGACTCCACCTCTGGGGACAGGGCATAGCAAAAAAAAAAAAAAGCAGCAGAAACCTCTGCAGATGTTAATGACCCTATCTGACAGCTTTGAAGAGAGCAGTGGATCTCCCAGCACGGAGGTTGAGATCTAAGAACGGACAGACTGCCTGCTCAAGTGGGTCCCTGACCCCTGAGTAGCCTAACTGGGGGACATCCCCCACTACGTGCAGACCGACACCTCACACCTCACATGGCAGGGTCTACCCCTGAGACAAAGCTTCCAGAGCAAGAATCAGACAGCAGCACTCACTCTTCAGCAATATTCTATCTTCTGCAGCCTCTGCTGCTGATACCCAGGCAAACAGGGTCTGGAGTGGACCTCAAGCAATCTCCAACAGACCTACAGCTGAGGGTCTT
>NW_012102210.1:1570955-1576756 GCF_000951045.1 Mandrillus leucophaeus
ATATGTAACAAACCTGCACATTGTGCACATGTACCCTAGAACTTAGAGTATAATAATAATAATAATAATAATAATAATAAAAGAAATTACGGTAAAAAATAAAAATAAATAAATAAATATCAATAACAAGTCTAACAACAGTCAGAAAATTATAACAAAACAACAATGACAAGTTAATGCTTACTGAGCACTTGATGTGTCTGGTATTGGGCTAAGGTCTTTGCAGACATTACTCTTTATTAAATTTTCATATTTCTAGGTGAAAGAGTTGTGGACACATTTGACATTGAATTTAAAAAATCATTATTGGAATGAAATAGTGACAGGAAAATTCCTTTAGTGGCCCTAGAGGACAGGGAGGTATCTGAGGCTTGGGTTTACAAGCCTACATGGAGACTGTGAGACAATTACTTAGACTTGTCTATGGAGCAAGGTTAGAACTGAGACTCCTGTGTGAAGACAGGGCTCTTCAAGAGCTGAACCTTTGTGAAAGGGTAGGCTGGAAAACAAATCTACCCCTTGGTATAGGGAGATGATAAGGAAACCTTTTTATCATAGCATACTAAAATAAAATACGGTTTTACATTTTCACCCTCATCCCCACTCATTTAACTATATATTGGGCATCATTTGTTGTCCATATAGAAAGCACCTCTTATTAGTATCCTATTAAACAACTATAAAAAATGACACAGTGAATAATCTGGTAAATGCATGCAAGTATGTATATCTGTAGGACTGAGTCCCTGGAGGGGAGCTGCTGGATCAAAAGACATGCACATTAAATTCCCTCCTTGGAACTTGTATCCATTTATACTACTATATCAGCAGCCACGTATGTGACTCTCTCTCCACACCCTAAGAAACAGTGTGTTGGTAACTTCTAAAAGACTAGAAATCAAATGTAAACACCCTTTTAAAAGAATGGAAAGAGAATGTAAAATAACCATTTGTTGGAAAAAGAGGGAAAAGGGGATTTAAAAAAACAATCAAATAGAAGACAGACTAAGGAGATATGATGATTGAACACAACGAGATTTTTTTTTTTTGATCCTCAACTGCATCTTAAAACAGAAAAATGGCATTAGTAGAAAAACTAGTGAAATTCAAATAAATTCTACAGTTTAATTAATAGTAATATATCTTTGTTAATTTCTTGTTGTGACAAATGTTTCACTGTAATAAAAAACAGATGTTAACATTAGGAGAAACTGAGTAAGGGCACACAGGCACTCTTAAATAATGTCTTTGCAACTTTTCTGTAAATCTAAACTTATTCTCCTAAAAGTTTATTTACAAAAACAGAGGGAAAAAGATAAGGCTATCCCAGCAGGGGAGGAGGCAGTAGAAGGAAAGACATGAAGGAAGAAAATAGCACCATTCACGCAAGGAACTACAAGGCAGGTTGTTGTTGCTGGAAAGTAAAGTGGTACTCTTAATGTGTAAGTTGTTTCATTATTCCATTTTCCCTGCCATTCCCTTTAAAAATCTAGGTTTACTTAGGTTGTCATGTTTTCAAGAAAAAGTGTGAATTTAGGTTTTATGTTCACTTTGACTAGGTCATAATGTCATCACCAAAGCACTCGCATTCTGGCAGCACTTATTAAGGGACTAACTTCACTCATGAAGTCAGCAGACTTGGCACATCAGTGAATTGGTTTTCAAGGTACAGTATGTGAACAGCCAAGTGGTGATGATTATATATATTTGACATCTCTGTCAGTCAATTAAATAATGTCAAAAGCAAAAAAAAAGTGTTTTGAGATTTGGGACTCTATGTTTTCTGCCCTCTTAACCAGAAGCAAATTGTCTGTAAATTTGTTAGATAGGTAGGAAGCAGTGGAATTGACAACCACTATATAAAACCAGAAGAATTATGTCTGCATTGCATACATTCATAGTCATAATACTAACATTTTAAAACCAAAATATAAAAAATAAAAGAAAAGATAAAAACAAAACAAGTGAAGCAAATAAAAGGTATGGTAAATATCACAATAAGATGTTAAAAAGAAAAATATGACAGCAATGATCTAAATTCATCAGTTAAAAGATAGAGGTTCTCAGGTTGTATTAATAAGCAAATCCATCTAAATGCTGCCTATAAGAGATAAATTTAAAATATGAGGATACAGAAAGTTCAAAGTAAAGCAATGGAAAAAGACATATGGAGCAAATACTAAAAAGGAAAATTGGTGCAGTAAAAACTATCAGGTGAAAAAGCATTAATAGGAATAAAAAGGGTCACTACAAACTGATAAAAAAGTAATTCACCAAGAAGAAATAAAATTTCTAAACTTGTACATAACCAATAACATAGTCTCAAAACACACCACTACACAAAGTAAAAACTGAAACTATTATAAGAGTAAATTGATATACCATAATCATAGAGGGAGACTTTAACCCTATTCTTTCAGTAATGGATAAAAGATTTTTAAAAATTAGTAAAAATGTAGTAGATTTCAATAGCACAACTGGTATGTTTTATCCACTGGATATGTAACATTGCATTCATTTACTAGAGAATACACATTCTTTCAAGCATCCATGGAGCATTTACAAATATTGGCCACAAAGATGCTATAAAGCAAACCTTAATAAATACCACATTCTTTTAATCACTGAATAACATTATAAATAAATAACTTAAATCTATATATCTTCTTTTTAACGAGAGTCTTTCCCTAGGATGTTTATAATTTTACTCAACTTAGCAAAACAACTTTGTAGTGTTAGAAACAAAACTAAGGAAGTGATAGTTTTATTTTAGTGTTACACAACTAATTGGCTTCCTAATGTTATTCACCAGGCCAAGAAGAGTATTGATGATGGAGGAACAGTGATTGCAAAGATAAAATGATATGAAAGGGCAAGGAATTTGGGGGAAGGTATGACTGAAGAATAGATGAGAGAGAAAAAGTAGAAAAGGCTGTTAAAGTAGATTGGAGTCAGGAAGTTTGGATTTTATCCAGGAGAAGGAAGTTTGCTTTTGATCATTTAGGCAAAGGGAAGTGATCAAAAGTGTGTAGGCATGGGGCTGATGA
The DNA here is from genome assembly GCF_000951045.1 of Mandrillus leucophaeus. NCBI lineage: Eukaryota > Metazoa > Chordata > Mammalia > Primates > Cercopithecidae > Mandrillus > Mandrillus leucophaeus. The sequence goes on from NW_012102210.1 coordinate 1,574,003, forward strand.
GGTGTGGTAGGGCATGGAGTTGACATCACTTGATAATGCACCCTATGTCTAGGGAAATGAGTAAAATAGGAGAAAAAGAAGAATCAAGAATACATCTCAGATTTCTTAGTTTGAATGACGGAGTAGTGATGTCTTTAACTGGGAGGAGGAAAAGAGAAAAACGGTAAAGCAGGTAGGAGAGGAGAAAAAGTAACACATGGAGTTCAGGACATACTACATTTGAAACAGGGAGACATTCTTAAGAAGATCTAACTCTGACAGTGATGGGAGCATTTACGAAGATTACGAAGCAAGGAGAAGCAGGCGGAGATTAGGAGTTAGAAAATTCAAGTTGCCTGAAATTGAGCAAAGCAGGGTCATGTTACCATTTGCTTTAAAGGTACACTTTTTATGACAACAGGACAAGTTTAGTGCAACAATTTATGGTTATAACAATAAGCAAGACATCTCTTTCCACATCTGAAAGAAGCCAGGTATTGTCAGAGGGAGACAGGCAGGGAACTCCCCAGCAAAGGCTCTAGAGCATCCCATAAAAGGAAGAGGAGAGAGACAATCCACAAATGAACATATCTATTCAATTTTCATTCTATTATAGTTATATTCATAGTTAATACCACACGAAAATGTTTATTATAGAGTCACCTGCAAGAGCAAAAATAAGAAATAACCTGAATTCCCAATAAAGATTCAAATCGGTAAATTATAGCATATTAACTCAAAATATTTTTTAGAAAAGTTGCCTATGTTCAAATCGATACCACGTGCTACCTAATAACTTGCCTTAAAATTTACACGGTTAGGGAAGCTTTGGCCATTTTTGTGGTACTGGATATAACTATATCACAACAGGGGATTCTTTCTGACAGGTATTCCCATCTCAAAGCATCTTAAAAAGGCGAAGTCACTTTACTATACAATGTTCCCTCGTTAGAAAACCAAAGAAGGAACAGACAAAGCAGGAAAAAATGAGGTGAGTAAGGAGGGGGAGGAATGGAACAGCACTATTTCCCAAAGTACATTCACAGAGTCTCTGTGGGGGAAAAAAAAGGGTTCTGCAACTAGTAAGTTTGATTAACTATGGTCAGTGCCGTATTAAGGGTTCTGAGAAGTCCTGCTATAAAGAAACTCACTAAAATTTAACTCCGCACATCCCAAATTTATTTACTATGGAACTCCCTCACTGCGGGACACTTATTAGCATGCTATGGAACTACAGTTCTGTTGAACATACATTGAGAAACATGAACTAAGTTAGAAAAAATTATTTGATAACAAAGTAGTTTTGGAAAGGGAAGAACTACTAGAAAGACAAGATTGAATTTGGGAAGTCTAACTTCTGAATGATGTCTTTAAGTATTTAAAGGCATATCACTATCTTTTTGCAATGCAATTCCTTCTTGTGTCAAATGAGGATAAGAATTTATTTCACCTCTATTCTAAAGTCTCTTATACTAACGTGAGAGGCCAGCAGTGAGGGTCATAAATACATAAAAACGGATCCCCTGCATTTTAACATTTTAACTAATGACCTAGTCCATATACTTAAATGAGGTTTTAAAAAACTCTTATTGTTAGGTACTAAGGAAGAGAAGAAATAGTTTGTGTGAAAAGCTTACAATAGCTGGTAAATAAAATTTACATATAGGATAAAATAAATTTAAGTGTTCAATTGTTAGACATAGACTCTCAGTGCTACTAGAATTCAGAGCAAAGTACTATTAAAGCTAGCTGTAGGAATTAGGATTTGATGTGAGTATTGAAGTATTGCTGGGAATAGTCAGCTAGAGGATATTTTAGGCAAGGAACAATATGAATGAAAGCAGACATAAAAATGACATATTCCTAAGAGTGAAGAAACAGGCTTTGTAGATATGTGTTGGAGAACAGTACTTTTAAAAAAGTCAAAAGAAACAGTTAAAATGCTTTTCCAGTCAATGAGAACAGCTAGAGATAAAGAATAAAGCAGTTAACATTGATTTAATAAAATCAAACTTACTGAGTATATTTGACTTAAGAGTATCCACGAAAAGTAGAATCTAGTTCTGGTTTAACATAATGAAAGATTTTCCCAACTTTCCCAACTTCCTATTACCCATGAATATAGGCATATATACACTCCCTGTCTTTCTCTGCTCTCACTCTCTCTAAATAATAATAGCACTGTAAATTTAAAAGACCTGATTGCCAAATCTGGGGAAATAGATTAGTCAACAAGAGTGCTGGGAAAACTGGCTGTATGAAACAAAACAAATTAAATCCTAGTTTCAGATCCTTCTCCAAAATAAATTCTAGATGCATTCGTAATCTAAATATTTTAAAATGGAACAGTAAAGAAGAAAATAGGGGTATTAATCTTATTTCTGATTGTGAATCAGAATCAGAATAGAACAATAAGAGAAATTCTTATTCTTTTTGAAGTATAAAAGCAATAAGAGAAATCACAAAGGGAAGTTATAAATTTGAATACATACAAATTTAAAACAAGTATATAAAAATGGGCAAATAAACTGGGAAAATTTCTTTCTTTAGTAAATATGAAAAAATAATAGTAACTCTACTATATAAAGAGCTACAACTGGTGAAAATTTGATATGCCCATGAAACATGGGCAAGGGACAATGGAAATTATGAAAAACTTCACCAATGAAGAAACACAAATGCATAATAAACATTAAAGAATGCTCAGTTGCAAGGGCAATCAAAAATGCAAATCAAAATAATGAGATACATTTTGATTATTAGCATATATATATA
>NW_012102210.1:1576806-1577209 GCF_000951045.1 Mandrillus leucophaeus
CCAATACAGGAGCACCCAGATTCATAAAGCAAGTCCTTAGAGACTTACAAAGAGACTTAGACTCCCATACAATCATAATGGGAGACTTCAACACCCCACTGTCAACATTAGACAGATCAACGAGACAGAAAGTTAACAAGGATATCCAGGAATTGAACTCAATTCTGCACCAAGCGGACCTAGTAGACATCTACAGAACTCTCCACACCAAATCAACAGAATATACATTCTTCTCAGCACCACATCACCCTTATTCGAAAATTGACCACATAGTTGGAAGTAAAGCACTCCACAACTAATGTAAAAGAACAGAAATTATAACAAACTGTCTCTCAGACCACAGTGCAATCAAACTAGAACTCAGGACTAAGAAAATCAATCAAAACCTCTCAACTACATGGAA
>NW_012102210.1:1577454-1577865 GCF_000951045.1 Mandrillus leucophaeus
AAGAGAAAGCTGGAAAGATCTAAAATGGACACCCTAACATCACAATTAAAAGAACTAGAGAAGCAAGAGCAAACACATTCAAAAGCTAGCAGAAGACAAGAAATAACTAAGATCAGAGCAGAGCTGAAGGAGATAAAGACACAAAAATCCCTCCAAAAAATCAATGAATCCAGGAGCTGGTTTTTTGGAAAGATCAACAGAATTGATAGACCGCTAGCAAGCAAGACTAACAAAGAAGAAAAAAGAGAAGAATCAAATAAACGCAATAAAAAATGATAAAGGGGATATCACCACCGACCCCACAGAAATACAAACTACCATCAGAGAATCCTATAAACACCTCTAAGCAAATAAACTAGAAAAGCTAGAAGAAATGGATAATTTCCTGGACACTTACACTCTCCCAAGACT
>NW_012102210.1:1577915-1597600 GCF_000951045.1 Mandrillus leucophaeus
ATATATATATATCTATAATTTGTTTTAGACAGTCTGGCTCTGTCACCCAGGCTAGAGTGCAGTGGCACAGTCTCGGCTCGCTGCAACCTCCACCTCTGGGTTCAAGCGATTCTCCTCTCCCAGCCTCCTGAGTAGCTGGGACTACAGGCATGCACCGCCACTCCTGGATAATTTTTTTGTATTTTTAGTAGAGATAGGGTTTCAATATGTTGTCCAGGCTTGTCTCAAACTCCAGACCTCAGGTGATCCACCTACCTCAGCCTCCCGAAGTGCTGGTATTACAGGTGTGAGCCACCGCACCCAGACTCTGCCTATTAGCAAAGATTTTTTTAAAACTGAAAATATTTAATACCAGTTATAGTGAGATTAAAATGGGTCCTCTCATGTATTATACATGGGAGTAAATTGGTAAAAATGTTCTGGAAAGTAATTTGTTAATATGCATAAGAGTCATTAAACATTCACATAGTTTTTAACCTAGTAATTCTTCTTCTGGGAATTGATCCTAAGGAACGCTTGAGAAAATCTAGAAAAAGATAAAAATACCAGATGTTCATTGTAGTGTTATTTATACTAGGGCAAACCAGAAACAATCTAAATGTCTAACCACAGAAAAATCATTAAAAATTATATTTTAAAAGGCAGAATATAAAAAATGTTTGAGTAGTTCTTAATAATAGGAGATGCTCATAACATTAAGTGAAAACTGTAAGACACAAGTCTATGTAAATAATATCTTAAACATTATTTCAAATTTATAATATCCCATATTTCAAAATTTCCATAATAAATATGTATTATTTTTATTATTAAAAAAACACGAGCCGGGCGCAGTGGCTCACGCCTGTAATCCCAGCACTTTGGGAGGCTGAGGCGGGTGGATCACCTGAGGCCAGGAATTCGAGACCAGCACGTGCAACACAGTGAAATTCCGTCTCTACTATAAACACAAAAATTAGCTGGGCATGGCTGCGGGTGCCTGTAATCTCAGCTACTCGTGGGGCTGAGGCAGGAGAATCACTTGAACGAGGGAGGCGGAGGTTTCAGTGAACCAAGATCATGCCACTGCACTCCAGCCTGGGTGACAGAATGAGACTCTGTCACAAAAAAAAAGAAAAAAAGAAAAAAGAAAGAAACCCTATTAAATAAGATACCCTTTAAAAAGCTACTATGGGACCAAAAATCTCAAAGGATCACATAACTGTGGAACCATATTTTTGTAATTAAATAGAAGACACTAGGAAATTCAGGCAGGGTGGCAGGAGAGGCCAAGGTGTGGACTAGAAGCAGCTCAGTGTGCCACATGATGGAGAGGAAAGGAAGGGGCTGGTGAACACTGACCCTGCAGGCCGATCACCTGAGAAACCATGTTGGGACCCATCAAGGCAGCAGGGAACACAGAGGGCAGAGAGGAGTGAGGCTGGGCCCTAGCCTGTCTGGGCTCTGTGGGGAGCCAGGAAAACCTCTCCAACATGGGAAAAGGGGTGTGAGGGACAGCCACCTGGGGGATTCACACTCTCCACAGGAGCTTGAACAAGAATGGGAATGGGAGAATCCCCCTCACCCTCCTCGCAAACCCTCACTATGCTTCTACACTGAGGCAGACAGCCACCTGGATATTCTGGGGGGGGCAACTCTTGAGCCCAGGGGGACCTCTACAAGTCTTAGGTCCTAGAGCAGACCAGAACCAGTGCCACGGCCTCAACAGAGGCCACAGTTGTGGCACCTGGGAGCACTAAGACTGTTCCACATCCTCATTAAATGCAGCTTCACTCCAGCTTCTGGCCTATCAGTCCTGCTTCAGCATGACCTTGGCTGGCAGCCGCAGCTTCCTGCTGTCCCAAGAAGCACCCTACAGCAGGGTGTGTGCCCCTACCTACCCCCACCACTGGTAGCCAGGTGGGCAATGCCTGCTAGAGCTTTCAACCCAGCAGTCCCACTTCTGGGTGAGCTCAGCTGGCCTTCTGTTGTCCCAAGAAGCACTTGGAAGGTAGGGCGTGTGCCTCCATCCACTGGACATTGGTAGCCAGGTGGGCAATGCCTGCTAGAGTATCCAGCCCAGCAGTCCTGGCTTCCCATATGCAGAAGATTGAAGCTGACCGCCTCTTTTTCTTTTTTTTTAGATGGAGTCTCACACTGACGCCCAGGCTGGAGTGCAGTGGTGTGATCTCGGCTCACTGCAACCTCCGTCCCCCAGGTTTAAGCAATTCTCTGCCTCAGCCTCCTGAGTAGCTGGGATTACAGGCGCGTGCTGCCACGCCCAGCTAATTTTTTGTATTTTTAGTAGAGATGGGGTTTCACCATCTTGGCCAGGCTTGTCTTGAACTCCTGACCTCGTGATCCACCCACCTCGGCCTCCCAAAGTGCTGGGATTACAGGCATGAGCCACCGCGCCCAGCCTCCTTCTTTATTCTATGTACAAAATTCAACTCAAGATGGATTAAAGAATTAAATGTAAAACATAAAACTATAAAAACCCTGGAAGATAATCTAGACAATACTTCTGGACATAGGCCCTGGCAAAGATTTCATTATGAAAACACCAAAAACAACTGCAACAAAAACAAAAAATAACAAATGGCACCAAATTAAACTAAAGAGCTTTTGCACAGCAAAAGAAACTATCAACAGAGTAAACAGACAACCTATAGAATGGGAGAAAATATTTGCAAACTATGCATCTGACAAAGGTCTATTATCCGGAATCTATAAGGAACATAAATTAACAAGCAAAAAACAAACAAGCCCATTAAAAGGTAGGCAAAGGATATGAACAGAGACACTTTTCAAAAGAAGATATACATGCAGCCAACAAGCATATGGAAACATGTAAAATCATTAGAGAAATGCAAATCAAAATCATGAGATACCATCTCATACCAGTCAGAAAGGCTAATATTAAAAAGTAAAAGAAAAAAAAGAAAAAAAAAACAGATGTTGGCAAGATTGTAGAGAAAAGGAAATGTTTATACACTGCTGGTGGGAATGTAAATTAGTTCAGCCATTGTGGAAAGCATGTGGCCATTTCTCAGAGAACTTAAAGCAGAAGTATCATTTGACCCAGCAATCCCACTACTGAGTATATACCCAAAGGAACAGAAATCATCCTACCATAAAGACGCAAGCATGCATATGTTCACTGCAGCACTATTCACAATAGCAAAGACATGGAGTCAACCTGAATGCCCATCAATAGCAGACTGGATAAAGAAAATGTGGTACATATACACCATGGAATACTATGTAGCCATAAAAAAGAATGAGATTGTATCCTTTTCAGAAACAGGGATGGAGCTGGAGGCCATAATACTAAGTGAACTAATACAGGAACAGCAAACCAAATACTGCATGTTTTCACTTATTTAGCTCACTTAGGAGCTAAATATCAAGTATACATGGACACAAAGAAGGGCAGAACAGACACCAGGGCCTACTTAAAGGTGGAGGCTGGGAGGAGGGAGAGGATCGAAAAACTACCTATTGGGTACTTTGTTTATTATCTGGGTGACATAATAATCTGCACACCAAACCTCTGTGACATGCAATTTACCTATATAACAAACCTGCACATGTATCCCTGAACCTAAAATAAAAGTTAAAAAAAAAAAGAAATTCAGGCAGAATTGATAAATCTAGCTTCTAGATGACGCTGTCTAGAAACTGAGTGAAACATAAGAATAGGTATATAGGACTTTCCCATTTATAACTTCCTTTACTCTAGACCTCTTTCTCAGCCACAGTCCTTTGAATATGCTGCCTCTTTCATGTGGTGCCACCTTTGTCTGCCCCTCTGCTGCACGGTTAAGGTCCTTAGTGTCTCAGTAACCTTTCCATACCAATGCAGCCTCTGCCATCACCTTTTCTTCCCACTATTTGTACTACTTTTTTGGCATTCATAATACACCACTTTGCACCGTGGCTTATCTTTTTATAGGCATAATTTGCCTCCCCTTCAAGGGCATTATAAACTTTTCAAGGCTAAAATAGCCATATAGAAGTGCTTAATAGATGTAAGTTCATGATAGAGCTTAAAGGACAAATGCTGTATTAATCATTCTGAATAGTTCTGAGAAGAACGGATTCCTACTTACATTTTACAGAAACCAAAAGTGATGTCTAGAAGAGTTAATTTATTTCCCTTGGATTCTTGAGCTGAACCGAAATGAACTAAGAAGGTTCCTCTCCTTACTACAGCAGGGAGCCTCTTGGAAAATCAAAGTGCATAATCCCTTCAGTAACACTGGTTGCTTACCAGCATAGTCAGTATTGATTTATGCTTACAGACACATGGCAGCTGGAGAATAGGGCAGTAATATTAGGCCACTAATACACAAGAGGAGGTTAAATGGTTTGAAATATTCTGAATCCTGGTTTTCTCTGAGCTTGGAAAATGACCTATTGGGTACATTATTCTGAGGACGAAAAAGAAAAATCACATCCTGGCACTGGCTTGTCATTTTATCTTTAATTTAGATTTCCAAAATCACTAAATATTTCGTTTTTAGGTACAATGTAATTTTCAATACACTTCCCAGCAAGACAGCTACCAATAAATTGAAGTAATCTTAGTTTCTGCAGCATCTCTTGGAAACTTCATGCCAGCACTGTCCTTGTCTCTGAATTGTTTCAACATATTTGGCCCATGATGAGTCAACCAATTAACAATGCAATTCACAGGCAAAGTGGCTGATATTTTGGTGACTCAGCAGAAGAGTCGTGAAAGACATGGTTATTTTCCTGGCAACTTTTGACTTAATTGCCATCTTGCCAGATTTAGTATAAATAAATTAATAGTGGGACAAGTAAAGAAGGCCATCAAAATTCAGGGGACCATGGGCAGTCTTAGTTTCTCCTGCACTGTCTCAGGTGACTCCACAGCTCTTTGGCAACGTCTGTGCTACCTCTGATAACTATCAACAACAGATTACGAGTCCCATATTTAAACACAGCAGAGTTGTAGTCCTGTTTTTCCCTTCTGGAATGATTTTCTACTTGCTACACAGAAAGATGACATTGCTATAAAATCTACACATAGTTAATATTTCCTGAGACTTCAAGTTAGAAAGAAAGACTTGGGAACAAATAAAGGCATAGTGGTCCATGGAAAACAGAAGAAAGTGGAAGTGCCAGTGCCAGGTAGAGGCTGTTAGGTAGCTCATTCATTGATTCATTCACTCATAAATATTTATGGAGCACATAGGAAGTAACAGGCATTATATGAGGCAGTGGGAATGCAAAACGTTAAACTCCTGAAGTTCAACGTATCACTAAGATGGCAATTTGTCCAAGCTAGCAAGGCATGTGTGCTGTGCGACAGGTATCTGGTCATTGGGATGCCACCTTTACTTTTGCTCATTGATTTTTATCATTGGCCAGATACACTTTTCTCTTAGAGAATATAATCAAGAGGTTGAAAATAAGTATGCAAATTTCAAATCAAACATGTTTAATAGAAGAGGGCAAATATTTCAAGGAAACAAAGATTCAGCAAATATACCTAAGAAAAAATACGCAAAGAAACCAACATATAGATTATGAACAAAACACAAAGAAAACTGACTATAAATGAAGTAAAGCCTCTGGCTGAAAATCTAAAGCATGCTACACTTTGCTAGATGGCAATGTGAATTTAAATGTGTTACAGAGTCAACCCTATCCTTACCCTCGCCCCCTGCCTGACCTCTGAATCTCTGTGTAATTGCCAGTTTGTGTCGGACTTCACATGCTATGACTCTTTGATTTCTGCTTTGTATAATATATTTCTACAGAGTTTGACATTACGGCAGCACAGGCTGTAAACTGAGTGATCCTTGGAGGCTGCTGACTTGAAGTGTGGGTGGAGAAGAGGCAGGAGAGAGCCAAGACTGGAAAGAAAGAAGGAAACAAAAGTTTTGCTCACTTTTGGACTTAGGGAAGCATTTGCTTTTTTTTTTTTTTAACAGCTTAGTTAAAATATAATTCACATACCATATAATTCACCCATTTAAAGTATACATCTCAATGGTCTTTAGGATAATTACAGAATTGTGCAACCAGCACCACAGTCACTTTAGAACATTTTCATCACTCCAGAAAGAAACCCTGTACCCATTTTCAGTCACTCCTCATTCCCATCCCCCAGCTTCTGGTAATTACTACTCTACTTCTGTCTCTATAGATTTGCCTATTGTGAACATTCATGGAGATGGAATCATATAATATGTGGTCTTTTGTGCTTGCTTCCTTCACTTAATGTATGATTTTTAAGGCTCATTCATGTTGTGGCATACATCATTACTTCATTCCTTTTTATTGCTAAATAATATTTCATTGTATTAATATTTTGTTTTTCCATTAATCAGTTCATAGCCATTTGGGTTATTTTCATTTGTTGGCTATTATAAATAATGCTGCTATGAACATACATGTATAAGTTTTGGTATGGACAAATGTTTTCATCTCGAGTATATACATAGGAATGGAATTGCTGGGTTATATGGTTAACTCCCTGTTTAACTTTTTGAGGAACTGCCAGACTGTTTTCTAAAGTGGCTGTACAACTTTGCATTTCCCCAGCAATGTATGAAAGTTTCAATTTTTCCACATCCCCACCAATGCTTGTTGTTACTTGTCTTTTTTATTTTAGCTATCCTAGTGGGTGTATAATGGTATCTCTTGTGGTTTTTATTTTAATTTCCCTACTGACTAATGATGCTAAGCATTTTTTTCATGTAATTGTTGGTCATTTGTATATTTTCCTTAGAGAAATGTCTATTTAATTCTTTTACATTTTAAATTTATGCTATCTTTTTATTATTGAGTTGTGAAATTATTTATGTATTCTAGATATAAGTTCCTTATCAGATATATGATTTGCCAATATTTTCTCTCATTCTGTGGTTTGTCTTTCCACTTTCTTGATGGTATTGTTAGTAGCTCAAATGTTTTTAGTTTTTTTGTCTGCTTGTTTTTTAGACAGTCTCACTCTTTGCCCAGGTTGGACTGCAGTGGAGCAATCACATCTCACTGCAGTCTCAACCTTCCAGGCTCAGGGGATCCTCCCACCTCAGCCTCCTGGGCAGCTGGGACTACAGGTGTGCACCACTGCACCTGGCTAATTTTTTGTATTTTTTGTAGGGTCAGAGTTTTACCATGTTACCCAGGCTAGTCTCAACTCCTGGGCTCAAGCAATCTTCCCATCTTGGCCTCTCAAAGTGCTGGGATTACAAGCGTGAGCCACTGCGCCTGGCCTGTTTTAAATTTTGATTAAGTCAAATCTACTTTTTCTTTTTTCGAGCATGTGTTTATATGGTGTTGCCTAACTCAAGGTCAGAAGATTTACTTCAATGTTTCTTTCTCAGGTTTATAGTTTTAGCTTTACATTTAGGTCTTTGATACACTTTGAGTTAATTTTTGTGTGGTGTAATTAAAGGATCCAACTTCATTCCTTTACCTGTGGATATCCAGTTGTCACAGTACCATTTGTGGAAAAGACTATTCTTCCCCTCACTGAATTGTCTTTGCATACTTGTCAAAAGTTAATTGGCCATAAATGCAAGCGATTTTTCCTCAACTTCAACTCTATTCCATTAAGCTACATGTCTGTCCTTAGTGCCAGTATAACACAATCTTGATTATTGTAACTTTGTACTAAATTTTGAAATCAAGAAGTGTGAATCTTCCAACTTTGTTCTTTCTCAAGATTTTGACTGTTCTTTGTTTCCATATTAAGTTTAAGATCAGCTTATCAATTTCTGCAAATAAGTTAACGGGGATTTCAATAGGAATTGTGTTGAATCTATACATCAATTTTGAGCATTTTAACAATATTTAGTCTACCAATCCATGAGCATGAGATATATTTCCATATATTTTGGTGCTCTTCAATTTCTTTCAACAATGTTTTACAGTTTTTAAAGTAAATCTTGTACTTCATTTGTTAAATTTATTACTATGTATTAATATTTTATTCTTTTTGATTTTATAAGTGAAGTTGTTTTCATTTCATTTTTAATTTGTTCATTGCTACCATATAGAAATATAATTAATTTATGTAATTTCTGTATAATATAACAAGGTACAAGTACATGGTTGTATCCTGCAAACTTGCTGGATTCATTTGTCAGTTCTAACAGATTTTTAGTGAATTACTTTGTATTTTCTAAGTATAATATCATGTCATCTATAAATAAAGACAGTGTTACTTCTACCTTTCCAATCTGAATGCCTTCTATTTCCTTTTCTTGCCTAATTGCCCTAGCTAGTACCTCGAGTACAGTGTTGAATATAAATGGTAAAAGTAGATACCCCGTCTTGTTCCAGGTCATAGGGTAAGGCCTTTGCTTTTTAAGCAGTTTTCGAAAGGTTTAATGCTTTCTTCAAGGGGAAAAAACAAATAACAATACAATATATCCAAAGAGAAAAATGCACTTGAACTCCTATTCTCCAGAGTATCAAAACCCAAAACAGAAAACCATTCTAATTTAATACCTACAGAAAAAATAATAAGGCAACACTAAAATGTATAGTGCTCTGTTGAGGAAACAATGGAGTATGCATAGGAATGACCTATATATATTCCAAATGACTTTTACTCCAAAGTTCTCTTGAGCCCGGATGTTAGCAAAAAATTAAAAGGATGAGGTTGTCCATGAGGGTGCATTTGAGATGAACAATGATAGTGACTGGACAGATCCCTGGCCTACAATCATCTGCCGGATAAGATAAGGCACTTACCAGACTACTTAATAGGAGTGCTATATGCTACCACAAAGAAAAAACAAAAGAAATACATTTAAACCATGTAGCATAAGTTAAAAAGAGAAATAATGACTACTAGTTTCTATTCTAGCATATAAGAGGCATAGAATTTGTCACTATAGTTCTTACAACAAAGAAAAAACGAACAAAAATCAGGAAGTCGTATTAGATACATCAGAGATTAGAGTCATAGTGCAAATCACTGCCTCAAAAATTGGACAAACAGGCCGGTGGATACAGAGAATACATTTTACTGGAGTAGAAACAAAGGAGCAGAAATAACCACTGGAGCCAGTACTAGGGCAGAAAAACTGAAGCTGTAATTTGTAATCAGCTAGAGGCTTATTGTGGACAAGACTGAAAGATTAAAACTGAATATAAAACAACTGTGATTAATATGCTAAGGGTTCCAGTGGAAAAATGTACAACATGCAAGACCACATGGGTAACATAGGCAGAGAAATGGAAACTCAAAGAAAGAATCTAAAGGCAATGCTGGAAATAAAAAACACACTGCAACATAAATGCAGAATGCCTTTGATGGGCTCCTCAACAGACTGTATATGGCTAAGGAAAGAATCTGAGCTTGAAGAAATGTCAATGGAAACTTCCAAAACTGAAATGCAAAGAGAATAAGTATGAAAAAGGCAGAAAAGATTTCTAAGAATCATGGGACAATTGCAAAAGGTGCAATATATTTGTAATGAGAACATCAAAATGAGAAGAAAGAAAGGAACAGAAGAAGTACTTGAAGTAACTGAGAATTTTTCTAGAGATATCAAACCATAGATCCAGGAATCTTGGAGAACATGAAGCAAGATAAAAACCAAAAAATCCTACACTTAGAGATAATCGTATTCAAACTACAGAAAATCAAAGGCAAAGAAAAAATCTTAAAAGAAGTCGGGTGGGTGGGGGGTCGGGGGAGAATCTTACCTATATAGAAGCAAGAATAAGAATGACATCTGACTTTTCTCAGAAACCATGGAAGCAAGAAGATAGAAATATTTAGAATGTTGCAAGAAAAAAATCCACCAGTAAAGAATTCTAGACCTAGAGAGATTATCTTTCAGAAGTGAAAGTGAAATAAAGACTTCCTCAAACAAACAAATATTGAGGGAATTTGTGCTGAGAGATCTGCCTTGCAAGAAATTTTAAAAGAAGTTCTTCAGAAAAGAAAGAAAATAATATTGGTCAGAAGAGTGGATCTAAAGAAAGAGCCTGGCCAGGTGTGGTGGCTCACACCTGTAATCCCAGCACTTTGGGAGGCCGAGGTGGGAGGATTGCTTGAGCCCAGGAGTGACCAGCCTGGGCAACATAAGAAGACCTCGTCTCTACAAAAAAAATAAAATAAAAATTACCCAGGCATAGTGGCACACAGCCGTAGTCCCAACTACTCCGGAGGCTGAGACAGGAGGACCACTTGAGCCCAGGGGGTCTAGGCTGCAGTGAGCTATCATCATGCCACTGCACTCCAGCCTGGGTGACAAAACAAGACTCTGTCAAAGGAAAAAAAAAAGCCCTAAATAAGGCATAAATAAAGATCATAGAAAATCTGAATTTTCTTATTCTTAATTGGTCTAACAGACAATACTTTGTTTAGAATAAAAATAACAACAATGTTTTCAGCAACTATAGTTATGAATAAGTGAAATAAATGACTAATATTATAAGGGATGAGAGGGAAGAATTGGAAAAACTCTGTTATAATGTATTTGCACTTACACATGATGCAGCATAGTGTTATTTGAAAGTAAACCTGGATTATCTGTAAATGTATATTGCAAACTCTAGGGAAACCATAGATATGCTACGAGAAAAGAAAAAAATCTTATTAAAATGTTCAATTAAAATTATAGGGCGCAGGAAAAGAATGAAAGACAAAAAAAGGAACTAAGAACAAGGCAACCAAGAGAAAACAGTAACAGATATGGTAGATATTAATCCAACAATATCAATAGTCACTTCAAACATAAAATGGTCTAAATGCCAATTAAAAGACAGAGATTTTCAGAGTGAATAAAATAATAAGACCCAATTATACATTACATATAAGAAACTATTTATTTATTTATTTATTTATTTATTTATTTATAGGCAAGGTCTCACTCTGTCACCCAGGCTAGAGTGCAGTAGTGCAATCATAGCTCTCTGAAGCCTTGAACTCCTGGGCTCAAGTGATCTTTCCACCTCAGCTTCCTGAGTAGCTAGGACTACAGGTATGTGCTACCATGCCTCACTAATATTTAAATTTTTTTTATAGAGATGTGGTCTGACTGTGTTCCTCAGGCTGGTCTTAAACTCTTGGGCTTAAGAGATCCTCCTGCCTTGGCCTCCCAAAGTGTTGGGATTACAGGCATAAGCCACTGTGCCTGGCCAAGAAATCCACTGAAAATACAAATACACGGGTTGTATCAGTCTGTTCTCATGCTGCTATAAGGACATACCCGAGACTGGGTAATTTATAAAGAAAAGAGGTTTAATCGACTTAGAGTTCAGCATGACTGGGAAGGCCTCAGGAAACTTACAATCAGTGTAGTGATTCATCAAGGATCTAGAACTAGAAATACCATTTGACCCAGGGATTTCATTACTGGGTATATACCCAAAGGATTATAAATCATGCTACTATAAAGACACATGCACATGTATGTTTATTGTGGCAGTATTCACAATAGCAAATACTTGAAACCAACCCAAATGTCCATCAATGATAAACTGGATTAAGAAAATGTGGCACATATACACCATGGAATACTATGCAGCCATAAAAAAGGATGAGTTCATGTCCATTGCAGGGACATGGATGAAGTTGGAAACCATCATTCTGAGCAAACTATCGCAAGGACAGAAAACCAAACAACACATGTTCTCATGCATAGGTGGAAATTGAACAATGAGAACACTTGGACACAGGGTGGGGAACATCACACCCCAGGGCCTGTTGTGGGGTGGGGAGCAGCGGGAGGGATAGCATTAGGAGATATACCTAATGTAAATGACGAGTTAATGGATGCAGCAAACCAACAGGGCACATGTATACCTATGTAACAAACCTGCACGCTGTGCACATGTACCCTAGAACTTAAAGTATAATTTAAAAAATAAATAAAAACAAGAACAAAAAAGAAAAAACAAGAGAAAATTATCAGGGAAAAAGAGAAGCATTACATAATGATAAAGAGGTTACTTCTTCAAAAGGACATAACAGTCTTTAGCATGTATGCACCTAAGAACAGAGTGTAAAAAGTACATTTGGCAATAACTGATAGAATTGCAAGGAGAAATACATTAGCTCACTATTATAGTTAGAGACTTCAATACACCATTATCAGTAATTGTCGGATACAGCAGGCAGAAAATCAGTAAGAAAACAGCTGAACTCAATAGCACCATCAATCAAGTGGACCAAACTGGCATTCACAGAAAACTTCAACAAAAGCAGAATATACATTCTTCTCAAAGTCACACAGAATATTCACTAAGACTGACCACGTTCTGGGCTATAAGATATACCTTTAACGTTAAACTAAGAATAAAGGAATATTACAGGAACTAGTAACAACTATAGCGAGGGTGCAGGATACAAGATTAATATATAAAGGTCAACAGCTATCTTATATACCAGAAATGAAGAACTAGAACTTGAAATTAAAAACATAGTATCATTTACATTATCACTCTAAAAAGTAAAATACTTAGGTATGAATTTAAAAACATGTACAGATTTATGTGAAGAAAACTACAAAAATATGATGAAAGAAATCAGAAAAGATCTAAGTAAATGAAGAGTTATTCCATGTTCATGGATAGGAAGACTCAACATTGTCAAGATATTAGCTCTTTCCAACTCGATCTATAGTTTCAATACAATCCCAATCAAAATCCCAGCAAGTTATTTTGTGAATATCAACAAACTGATTATCTAAAGTTTATATAGAGAGGCAAAAGACCCATTATAGCCAAGATATTACTGAAGGAGAAGAATGTCAGAAGATTGACACTACCTGTTTCTAAAACTTACCATAAATCTGCAGCAATCAAAATGGTGGGTATTGAGAAAAGAACAGACAAAGAGATCAATGGGACAGAAAAAAAGCCTAGAAATAAATCCATACAAATACAGTAAACTGAACTGTATATAGACAAACAAGGAAAGGCAATTTAATAGTCTTTTCAGCAAAAGTTGCTGGAAAAACTGGACATCCACATGAATGGACAGACAAACTGATACATCCATACAATGGGATATTATTCAATGTTAAAAAGAAATGAGCTATCTAGCTAAAAAAGACATGGAGCAACCTTGAAAGCATATTGGTAAGGGAAAATGCCAATCTGAAAAGGCTATATGTTGCATGATTCCAAATACATGACATCCTGAAATGACAAAACTATGAAGACAGTAGTTGCCAGGGGTTCGGGGAAAGTGAGGAAGAGAAGAGGCGGAGCGCAAGGCAGTGAAACTATTCTGTATGATACATAATGGTGGATACATGTTATATATTTGCCAAAACCCATAGAATGTACAATACAAAGAGTAGACCGTTATGTAAATTATGGAACTTAAAGATAATGTATTAATATTCACTCATCAATTTTATAAAGTCACCTTTTTTAAAAAACATCTGAACTACTGGAAAAATCTCCAGGTTGTTCTCTTACACTGATTCTTTCTGTAGTTAGAATGATTTAAAAAACAAAACAAAATAATTAGATCAGTGCCTTGCTTAAATTCCATTGATGGCTAATTGTTTTTTGGATAAAATGCTGGATTCTTTTAGTTCCTCTAATGTACCAGTCTTTTAAACAAATTAATTTACTTATTTTACTTTTTTACATAGGGACGGAGCCTTGCTATATTGTCTAGGCTTGTCTTGAACTCTATTAATCTCAAGCAATCCTCCCACCCCAGTCTCCCAAAGTGTTGAGATTACAGTCATGAGCCACCATGCCCAGCCTTGTGTCACTCATCTTCAAGTTTCAGTTTGGATATCACTTCCTAACAAAAGCTGTCCCCAACTCTTACAGATCAAGCTAGGTCCCTATAAATTATGCTTCCCTAACACTTTATATTTCCCCTTTCATAGAATCCAACTTACTGTCATATTAGACTGCCTGTTTTTATTCCCTAGAATGGTAACTCCTTGAGGGGAGGGCCTATAGTTTTCACTGTTATATGTGTAGTACCTGGCACACAGTAGGTACTCAGAATTAGAGTGCTCAGAATTAGATGACTGACTTAGTGATGTAAGTCCGGAATGCCAATACTTTCTGGAATAGGTTAACTCATTAATGAATTGATTTTTTTTTAAGAGACAGGGTCTCGCTAATGTTTCTCAGGCTGGTCTTGAACTCCTGGACTCAAGTAATCCTCCTGCCTCAGCCTCCCAATGCACTGGGTTTACAGGCATTAGCCAGTGCACCCAGCCTGGAATACGTTAATTTAGGAAGCAGTTGTTATCCTATCTATGGAGACAGAGCTAAACTGATCTGGAATACTGGGTAAGAGGTTGGAGAACATTTCTCTGAGATCATTTTCCATTTTAAATCTATAAAGGCAGGGAGGTGAAAGAGATGGCCTTCTAAGATCTTGTTTTTTGAGGTTTTTGAGTTTCTACAATATGGTTTTCCATGGTGTGATCCATATTTAGCAACTCTACAGTTCTTTGCCTATAGAGGAAAATGGTCCACATTGTATCAAACACACATTTCTAGAAGAGGGTAACAAAATATGCTACCTAGAAATGCAGAAGATAGGACTTTGTGCTATAAAGCAAATATCTTTTGTCATTAAGAATATGAAAATCATTTTTCTGATCAATGTTTTTAATTTATTTAGTGAACAGAGATGCTGTTCTGTGGATTATTTGGTCAATCTTATTCCCATCTCAGAAATGAAGAAGTGGAAAGGCAAGACCTGGGCAGACCCTGGGAGTTGTACTGCTGATACCACCATGTGTCCAAGATACGGAATTATAACTCCTACTGTGAGGATCTGAAAATTGTTGAAGGTACAGCAATAGGATACCTAAAGTAGTAGGGGAAAGAATTCAGCAGAGGCTACTGTCCAAGAGAAAAAGGACACTGGGGTTGCTGTCATTATCACACAGATGCAGTTGTTTGCTTAGTGCCTTTTAAAAAGTTTCTAATCTCCCTGTAGCTCTTCCAAGGTTTCTCAAGGATAATATACTGTGATGAACTGATGGTGTCTCCCTGGCCTTTCCAGGTCCGCCCAGATGTCAAAAGTCCTCCCTTTTAGATTTGCTATGAAATTAAGATACTTTTTGGCTGGTTGAAGTTTGTAACTGCAACTACTCACGTAAACTCCCAGCTCCTTTTCTACAGCTGCCTTGGAAAGCAAAAATGGGAAATTTGCAAAGTTTTTAGAATATGATGATTGACCCACAGATGACATTCTTTCTGGGAGGCACGGAAGTGAGGGCACTGGGTAGTTTTCACAAAGTGAATACTTTTGGTCCTTTAATGATTTGTTTTGATTCATCTTATGGGGAAGTTTGGAAGGCATATTAAGATGCTCTGAATTTGAACTTGGATCTTCCTTAAGAATCTTGGAGAGTCATCTGTTTTTTTATGGTGTAGGTAGAAGATGCCTGGAAAATGGGAGATAGACTAGCTGTCCCTGAGGAGGCTTTCACCAAAGATTCTATAATAATATACAACCAAATCTCAGAGAGTGATTCTATCAAGGTTATGCTCTGGGATATTGGTTTGCTCTCTAATCTCTTAGAAACAGTTTCCACATTATCTGACTTCCTCTGCCAGAATCTGAACTACTTAGATAATAAAAAAAAAATGATGACAAGAATAATAACTTTAAAAAGTGTTATCATTTTTTCATTATTAAAATTCCATGTCCCATGACAGGTATAAGTACCTGTACTATCTTTATTCCTTTAATCTTCATTTTGTGTTCATATTTACCAACTAGATTGAAGCTCTTTGAAGAAGGGATCTAGGTGTGATAAATCATCATTTTATCATAAATAGCACTTAGTAGAGACGCTTCAAATATAATAGTTTTATTGGATTTGTAAAACTGTAAACTCTTCACAGGGAGAGACACTTTAGCTTAAATTTATCCCAATTTTCACTATGCTACCATGAGCCATAAACAGCATAGGTTCGCTTAAAGAGTGGTGTCTGAAGTTGATTCAGCTTTCTGAATATCCACAAAGTTTTCCACCAAGACATCAAACTCTGACCATTTATTTGGGAACACCAAAAGTTCATTTTCACCTACAATTATACCTTGTATGGATCCTGCCTGTCTTGTTCATTGCTTAATCTCTTGTGTCTAGCAGAGTAAATGCTCGGTAAGTAGTTGTAGAATAAATGAAAAAGAGTTTTATATTAACATCTAGCTAAATTATTATTCTTACTGCCTACTACCAAAAAAAAAAGACATAAAGTGGCCTGCAACATTGAAATATATACAATATAAGACAAAACAGAAAAAGAATAGATTAGAAAAATAGGAAAGAAAACCAGATGAACCAGGAATCTGGGTGAATTGATCACTGTCAAAGAACATTATATGTAGTGTTACTGGCTTCCTGGTTGTCAAACAAAAAGAGAAAATACATCAAGTTTCTAGTTTCAGTAGAATTCATCTGAAGAGGCAAACAAGGCTGGGTGTGGTAGTTCAAGCCTACAATCTCAGACTTTTGGGAGGCCAAGGTGGGAGAAGTGATTGAGCAGAGGAGTTTGAGACCAGCCTGGGCAACATAGTGAGAGCTTGTCTCTCCAAAACAAATTTTAAAATTATCCAGGCATGGTGTCAAGTACCTGCAGTCCCAGCTGCTCAGGAGGCCAAGGAGGGAGGACTACTTGAGTCCAGGAGTTGGAGGCTGTAGTGAGCTAGGATCATACCACTTATACTCCAGCCTGAAAAACAGAATGAGACCTTGTCTCTTTTTTAAAAAGAAAAGAAAAAAAAAAAAAAAAAAGGAGGTACACAGTTTCCTGGCACTGAATTCTAGGAAAGAATTCTTTTTGCATGAATTCTTACATGTGAGATGGTAGACAAAAAAGTATACAGAATTTTTGTTTTTAACTTTGTAAAAAAATTGTAAAATTTCTTCCAAGTGGGTACTTCTAACATCAGTATCTACAAAAGTCAAATGGGTGGTTTATTTTCACTATCACTACCCAATAATTTATTTGCTTCTTATGATCATTGTTGTTTTATGACAGGAAAGCTATGTCAATGGTACATGAAAAAAATTCTCTTCTTTGGAATGGTCGGTAGGCATTTACCTAATTAATAGCTGGTTGAACTGTACGAAATTGCTGTTTTTATTGAATATTGGAAGCTTCATACATATTGGTAGTTCAACCTAATACAATAGCTTTATCAAGTTATTTAGGTTAAACATAAGGGGTGAGTAACTCAATCCTGATTTACTCATTAGAATGTAAGCTTCCTGAATGTAGTGACTTGGCTTATCTCATTTACTGTAGAATCCTTATTGTATGGCACATGGTAATACATTTCATAGAGACTGAATAAATGAATACTTTACCTTTGAGTTATTTCAAGAAAATCTTTCATGCAGAATGTAACACAAAGCTTAAATGACATAGTAGAGGAATCTATGATCAAGTTTCAATCATTTTTAAAATTTGGGGGATGAAAACAGTCTCCAAATTCTTGTATAAGCATGGTACCGATCAAAGTCATAATGTATTGCTTGGTTGAAGCCTCTGTTATATCAGACCAAATTAATCAGTACCTTTCTGATCCTGACAGTACTGTCTAGACAGGAACATATTTTTTAAATTATAATTTAATTTTGTTTTTTGAGACAGGGTCTTGCTCTGTCACTCAGACTGGAGTGCATTGGCATGATCTTGGCTCATTGCAACTTCTGCCTCATGGGCTCAAGCAATCCTCCTAAGTATCCTCCTGAGTAGCTGGGACTACAGGTGTATACCACCAGACCTGGCTAATTTTTGTATTTTTTTTGTAGAGACAGGGTTTTGCCATGTTACCCAGGCTGGTCTCGAACTGCTGAGCTCAAGCGATCTTCTCACCTCAGCCCCCTAAATTGCTATGATTACAGGTGTGTGTCACTGCACCCAGCCAGACAGGAGCATATTTGGCAAGAAAAGTCAGATTTCTGTAAGCAATATATTTACTTGATTTGAAATCTATTATGATTTTTTGGAAAATTTACAGTTCCTCTTACTCATCACTTGTAAAAAAAACTCAATTTCAATTTGTTTCCTGAAGATAAAAGAAGCACATGTCTTCATTATTTCACTTGCTTACTTTGGTTTTTGTTTGTTTGTTCATTTTTATTTTTGAGATGAGGTTTCACTGTTGCCCAGGCTGGAGTGGAGTGGCAGGATGAAAGCTCACTACAGCCTCCGCCCCCTGACCCTCTTACCTCAGCCTCCTGAGTAGCCGGGTTAGTTGAGTAGTTGGCTAATTTTTTGTATTTTTTATGGAGACAGGGTCTCACTATATTGCCCAGGCTGGTCTTGAACTCGGGAACACAAGTAATGTGCTCACCTTGGCCTTTACTTGCTTACTTTGTATTTAATATTAGCAATGTCTCCATAGTCACCTTTTTTTTTTCTTTTTGCTATCTACTTTATTTCTTAGCACGCTTGTTCCTGATCTTGTTCTTTGAGGAACTTTTCCTACTTGGATTCCAAGATTTTCATTATAAACTAATCTCTTAGAATAGGTTTTCTAGGCACTGTGTGTTCAAAGTGTATACAGGAATTTATGTTTAGGTAACACAATTTGTTTTCCACCACACTATAATGATCTAAAAGAATATTTAATTTAAATGGCTTATCTGGAAGGAGTGGGTATGACAATGACACACCTGCTGTCATATGCATGTCAACTGGGTTAAGTCTCCAGGGGTAGGAATAGATATGAACCAACATCCATTCCCACTGTTATTCACATGAAACTGAAGACATTCATTTGCAAGATACTTAGAACCACTAAAAGGTTAGTTAGTGGGATACATGTGAGAGTTTGAAGACAGCATTTTAATTTTTATTTTTTAAGTAGGACAAATAACACGGATAAAGTTTCAAAACATAATTTCAATAGTTCTTGAGGCAACTGAGTCCCAGGCAAATATACATTTCCCCATACTGTAATTTTTCTTACAGAGAATGTATTGATTATTGCATGCAATGACAATGATTTAGTATTTCCTTGGTTCTGCCCTTTTGTAACTTTATCCATTATGTATAATCATGAATAGCATAATTATAACTGAAATAAAATTTAAGACTTTTCATTTAATGTTTAGCATATGTAAAACCTCACATCTGATAAACCTCAACATTAGATAACTATTTTAGTTTACACAATTTTATTACCAAAAATATCTATCAGCACTCTTGCATCTGAACCCATATTTTCTCCCCCTTCTTCTCTTACAATGAATGAAAAATCCTTGTCCCATCACTTGTGCACTTAATTCCACTCTTTTCTGTATACTCAAGGGTGTTATTCCTGCAATTATCCCCTTTCTCACTAAAATCATCAACTTTTCCCTCTTAACTGGATCATTCCTATCACCACATAAATGTTGCATTATCTTTCAGTTATTCTACTACTAAGTAGTACTAGGGCACGGGAAAGGGAAGATGGGCATTGGAGCCATAGAAGGGATTACAGTGACTTTTGGAAATTATACAATTTTACTTAATTGCATTTATATAAACGGGGTAAAATTTCTGCCACTATTGCCTATGTAAACATTCTTCGTGTGTGTGTGTGGGGGGGGGGGCTGATGAAATATACATCTCTACTGTCTACTATTATCATAAGGGTAAAATACTGTTCCACGAAGTTTTTATCTATTCTGAGAAAAACGCTGCAAGGCAATATAATAGAAAGTCACACCACTGCACTCCAGCCTGGGTGACAGAGCGAGACAAACGTCTCAAAA
>NW_012102210.1:1597650-1630954 GCF_000951045.1 Mandrillus leucophaeus
AAAAAAAAAAAAAAAAAAAAAAAAGAGTAAAAGCTTCAGTTTTATCATCTGGAAGATTTGGGTTCACATCTCGGTTCTACTATAAACTTCGTGATACTGAGTGAGTCACTTCATAGTTCTGAGTCTCAGTTTCTCAACTATAATGATAATGTAGTACTGATAATACCTTCTTTACAAGTTGTGAGGAATTAGTGAATAATACACATAATACACATTAAGCACACTGACATACAAATCAGATCAGGGAGGGAGGGGAGCATAGGTTGAAAAACAATCTATTGTGTACTATGCTCACTACCTGGGTGACGGGATCATTTGTGCTCCAACCCTCAGCATCATGCAATATACCCATGTAACAAACCTACACATGCAACCCTTAATCTATCATAAAAGTTGAAAAACAAATCACAGATCACAGGACTGGAAAGGAGTTTTAGAAGCAATATGCTTCACTTACATTTGCAAACTGCAGTAGATTGAATGGTGAACCTCAAAAAAAAAATCCAATCTATAAGGAACTTGAATTTATAAGCCAAAAAAAAAAAAACCCATTAAAAAGTGGGCGAAGGACATGAACGCTTTTCAAAAAAAGACATACATGTGGCCAAAAAGCATATGAAAAAATGCTCAACATCACTAATCATTTGAAGAATGCAAATCAAAACCATGAGATACCATCTCACACCAGTCAGGATGGCTGTTACGAGAAAGTCAAAAAACAACAGACGCTGGTGAGGTTGCAGAGAAAAGGAAATGCTTATACACTGCTGGTGGGAATGTAAATTAGTTCAGCCATTGGGGAAAGCAGTTTGGTGATGTCTGAAAGAACTTAAAACAGAATTACCACTTGACCCAGCAATCCCATTATCAGGTATATACCCAAAGGAATGTAAATCATTCTATCATAAAGACACCCACATGAGTATGTTTTCCAGAGCACTATTCACAATAGCAAAGTCATGAAATCAACCTAAACGCCCATCAATGGTAGGCTGGATAGGAAAATGTGGTACAGATATGCTATGGAATACTATGCAGCCATAAAAAAGAATGAGATCATGTCCTTTGCAGCAACCTGGATGGAGCTGGAAGCCATTATCCTAAGTGAGCTAACACAAGAACAGAAAATCAAATACCACATGTTCTCATTTTTATAAGTGGGAGCTAAACATCGAGTACATATGGACACAAAGAAGGGAACAAGAGAACTGGGGCCTACTCCAGGGTGGAGGGTAGGAGGATGAGGACTGAAGAACTGCCTATCAGCTACTATGCTTACTACTTGGATGAAAAAATTATCTGCACACTGAACCCCTACGACATGCAATTTACCTATACAAAAAACCTGCACACGTAACCCTTGAACCTAAAATAAAAATTTAAAAAAAAAAAAAAATATATGTTCGGCCAGGCACAGTGGCTCATGCCTGTAATCCCAGCACTTCGGGAGGCCAAGGCGGGCAGATCACGAGGTCAGAAGATCGAGACCATCCTGGCTAACACGGTGAAATCCCGTCTCTACCAAAAATATAAAAAATTAGCTGGGCATGGTGGTGGGTGCCTGTAGTACCAGCTACTCAGGAGGCTGAGGCAGGAGAATGGTGTGAACCTGGGAGGCGGAGGTTGTAGTGAGCCGAGATTGCGCCACTGCACTCCAGGCTGGGCAACAGAGCAAGACTCTGTCTCAAAAAACAAACAAACAAACAAACAATATGTTCAAGTTTTAATCTCCAGTACTTAGGAATGTGACCTTATTTGGAATAAGGGTCTTTGAAATCATCCTGGATTAACGGGGTAGGCCCCTGAACCCAATGATGAGTATCCTTAAAAGCAGCAGAAGAGTAGAAGACATGAGAAGATAGAGGTAGAAACTGGAGTTATGTAAGTCACAAGCCAAGGAATTCTAAAAACCATTAAAAGCTGGAAGAGACAAGGAAGAGTCTTCCTTAGAGCCTTCGGAAGAACCACAGCTCTGCCAATGCCTTGATTTCAGATTTCTGGCCTCCAGACCTGTAAGGGAATAAATTTCTTTTGTTTTAAGCCACCAAGTTTATAGTAATTTTGTTATAATAGCCATAGGAAACTAATACAGATTTCGGTAACTACAAGATAAGTGCTGTTGTAATAAATACCTAAACATGTAGAAGTGGCTATGGAATTGGGTAATGGGCAGAGGCTGGTAAACTTTTGAGGCAAATGATAGAAAAAGCCTAGATTGAAGACATTGTTGGTAAAAATATATACAAACATTAAATGCAATTCAGGGTCAGGCATGGTGGCTCACACCTATAATCCTAGCACTTTGGCAGAAAACTCGGCTGAATTGTGTTTTACAGTTGAGTAGAAAGTAGAGCTTGTAAGCAATGAATTTGTGTATTAAGCTGAGATTTCAAAGCAAAATGTTGAAGACACAGCCTGATTTTGCCTCACCACTTATGGTAAAATGTGATAGAAAAGAGATACATTGAAAAAGGAAATCTTAGGCAGAAAGAAACCAACACTTGATGATTTGGAGGGTTCTTGGCATATACAGATTGCAAAGGATGCCAAAATCAGGAAACTTACACTTAAGGAAAGTATGCTCTGTGTATCAAGTGAAGGGTGTGGCTGGACAACCTTTTGCTGAAGAGACTCGGCATGTGACTCATTGATCCACTGAACCATCTCAGCAGAAGCCAGAAACAGATGGGGTAATCCGGTAAAGAAAAATGGGCTAATAAAGCTACTTATCTGCAGATATGTAGTACCCTTTAAGAAAAGCAAAGGATGACTTCTAGGTCAGAGCCATGGGTGCTGAAGTAGCTGCTGATGAAGCCACCACAGACCTGGAGGGCAGCGCCAAGAGTCATAGATAATTAGTTCCAGGCCTTAAAATCTAATGTAAATTGCCTTGCTGGATTCAAACTTACTTGGACTGGTGGCTCCTTTATTCTCTCAGTTTCTCCCTTCTGGAATGAAAATTTCTATTGTATCCCTATCCCACCACTGTATTTTGGAAACAGATCATTTCTTTTGTAAGTTCATAGTTCTACAGGTAGAGAAGAATTTTGCCCCAGGGTGCATCATACCCAGAGGGTCACCCATATCTAATGTAGACATTTAGATGAGACTTTAGACTTAGAGTTAATGCAATAATGGATTGAGACTTCTGGGGATGTGGGGAAAGGCTGAATGTGTTTTGCATGTGGAATAAATGTTAAGTTTTGAGAGCCAGAGGATAAACTACAGTTGGTTGAATGGTGATACCAAAAAAGATTTGTCCAAGTCCTAACCTCAGGTATCTGTGAATGTGAGCTTATTTGGAAACAGGATCTTTGCAGATGTAATTCAGTCAAGGATCTCAAGGTGAGACCATTCTGGGTCAACTGGGTAGGCCCTAATTGAATGACAAAAGTCTTTATAAGAGAAAGAAGAGAAGACATGAGGAAAAGAGGTCACGTAAAGACTGAGGGAGAGATTGGAGTTATACAAAGCCACAAACCAGGGAGCTCCTGGGGTCACCAGAAGCTGAAGGCAAGGAAGGATTCTCCCCTAGAGGATTTGGAGGGAGCACAGCCTTTCTGATATCTTGACTATGGCCTCCAGAACTGTTCCTGTTTTAAGCCATGAAGTTTATGGGTAATTTGTTACGGCAGCCACAGGAAAAGTAATATCGCAATGAAGATATTATCAAATCATTTTGCAGATAGGGTGACTAAAGTTTAGAAAACTTAAGTGATTTCAGTTCACAGAAAAAGCATGAAATAGTTGATCTTTGCAACTGCTGCTTTAGGGTAGAATGAACAGACAATGGAATGGGAATTAGATTAGGGTTCCAGCTCTGGCTTTAGCTGTGTGACTGGGCAGATCACAAATTCTCTGGGCATTAGTTGCTAGTTCTGTAAAACTGAGAGTAGAGGTAGTGAGTACAGGTTAAGTATAGTTTAAAATTGGCTGATCATGTGAATCATGTTGGAGACTTACTTACAACTATAGATTCTCAACCCTCATCACACTGCCCCTACTCCCAACCTGCTAAATGCAACCTGAGAAATCAGCTCTGAAATCTATCTATTTTTAAAAAGCTGTAAGGTAATTCAAGATTAACCAAGTTTGGGAATCACAGAGCTAGATGATTACTGAATCCCTGCTAGTGCTAAATTTTATATTTGGGATCAGAGATATATTCTTATAACATTCAGCACTTAAATATTTGCATGGATTGTGTATGTGTATGAACACAAGGAGGCTGAATGTAAAAGCAGGTATCTGGAACCTATTTATTCCAGGTTCCAGGGCCATGGAATTTAGGCCTAAAGTAACTCTCAATATCCTTTGTTCTGCATAAGCAGTCACTGTCCTTAGGCTGACTCCTTCATGCCCCATCTCATCATGCTCTGGGAACAAAATGACTGTGCAAAGTGTTTTCTCTCCACAAAAACAATGCACATATGTGACACGACACAGGCCAGGTGAAACAGGTATTGTTCAAAGTGTTTGAGTACAAACCAGTCCTAACATGGATTTGCCACATCTGAGAATAATATTCACAAAATCTTTTCCATCTTTTAGAAGTCATGCAGCTTAAAAAAAAAAAACATATCTTTGTTTCTTAGCAAAGGATCTGTTTGACTAAATAAGTTAAAACAACAACAACAACTCATGCTTAGGTTATCTTCTTGGCTCTCAGATTAACCTTTTTCTTCCCTGAATTTAATCTCAAACAGATAATATTAGTATTGGATAAATTACATTTGTTTTAGAGCCTAAATTTGATCATTAAAATTAATTGATCCTGAGTTAGCCCAGTCTTAGCAGAATGAAAAAACACTATTAATCTTTGGTCATTAAATCAATCTGAAGGCAATGTATTATTCTGATGTTTACCACTAGCTGAATGCAGTGTGTTAACAAGGCCTGTTAACACATAAAGCTTGAATTACATGTCTGTCAGCTACCAGAATATCCTTATGGAGACAGGAGTTGTGAATTCTGCTGAATTAGTATGACTTAGAAAGATCAATGAAATAGTGATGCCTTCCTATTCTGAGGAAGATAAAAGCAGGAGTTATTTTTTTCTGTTCATTTCAAACCACCCAATTTCCCAGGGCTGGGCTAGTCAACCATCGCCTACACAGCCACGGGATAGTATAATGTTGATGGGAGGGGGTCACATGGTCCCAGACAGTTTTCTAGTTCCTACAACTCCAGTCTCTTTGAAGAGCTGGAGTTAAATGGGCACAGAAATATCTCAATCAAGTGGCTAGGACTCTTCCCACGATTCTGTTTTAAGTCCTGCAAAAAGGACACTCTCTGGGAACTTCCATCCTGAAATTTTTAGGAGGAAATTGGCTTACTCACTAAATTTCATAGTCTTTTAAGTAATTTAAGGCTAAAAGCCTATATATGATTAGATTATTACACATTCTTTAAAGCTAAATGGCCCAGCATTCTTGCAATTATTTTTTTTTAAACTCTCAAACTAGTCTGACAGAGGCAGCAAGAAAATAGTGTTGTCTTTATGTAAAGTCAAGCATGAACAGTACCAAAACATTTCTTATCTCTCTCATTAGGCTGTGAGCTCCTTAACGACAGGGTTTATGTTTGTTTTATCTTGATGTTCTCAGCACTTAGGCCAGGGCTCGACATGGAATAGATGCTCTATGAATGCTTTTATTTTTTATTTTTATCTTTTTTTTTTTTTTGAGACAGGGTCTTACTCTGTCATCCAGGCTGGAATGAAGTGGCACAATCATGGCTCACTGCAGCGTTGACCTTGGGGGCTCAAGCAGTCCTCTCATCTTAGCCTCCTGAGTAGCTGGGACTACAGGCATGAACCACCACTCCTGGCTAATTTTTAAAATTTTTTCTTTTGTAGAGATAAGGGTCTCCCTATGTTGCCCAGGCTGGTCTCAAATTCCTGGGCTCAAGTGATCCTCCTGCCTTAGCCACTCAAAGTGCTGGGATTACAGGCATGAGCCACCACACCAGGCCCTAAGAATGCTTTTAGAATAAATAAATGAGTGAATAATTATAATAATAATAAGAATGCTTTTAGAATAAATAAATGAGTGAATAATTATAATAATAATAAAAGGTTTTAGACGGCCCAAATACATACAAAGACAGTAATTATTCCATGAAGAATTTTAAACTTGGCTTTTCTTGTCATTGTGGCTGTTACTGCTTCCTAACCACCCCTGCTAACATTAATTTCAAAATTTTCAAACATACAGATAGTTGAAAGAATTTAACAGTGAACATCCATACACTCACTATCTAAATCTACAATTTACATTTTACTATATTTGTTTTATCATATGTATATTCATCAACTATTCTTCGACACATTTTGAAGTAAGTTGTACACAATTTTATCATGATACAGAGTTCAATACTTGCTTACAGTTCTACTTTTTATTTTGAGGTGAAATTTACATATGATGAAATGCACAAATCTTAGGTGTACAGTTTAGATGTGTTCTGACAAATGCATACACTGATGTAACCCAAACTCCTATTAAGGTAGAATATTTTCATCACCTATTACCACTCCTCAGAGGCAATCACTGCTTTGAGTTTTTTCCCACCTAGATTAGTTTTGTTTGATCTATGAATTATAGATTGTCACTTGTAAAATTTCATATAAACAAGAGCATACAGTATGTTCTCTTTTGCATATTTCTTTCATTCAGTATGTTTTAGAAATGCGTCCGTGTTGCTATATCAGTAGTTATTTCTTTTTATTGAAGAATAGTATTCAATTGTATGTATGTACTACAATTTGTTTATCCATTCTCCTATTCATGAACTCTTGGGATCTTTCATCTTCTTTCAATTACTAATGCAGTTGCTATGAACATTCTTTTACAAGTCTTTTTGTGGACATATGCTTTCATCTTGGATAAACACCTATGATTGGATTAGATGGGTTATAAGGTAAGTACCTGTTTACTTTCCTAAGAAACTGCCAAACCATTTTCCATAGTAGTTATACCATTTTATATGCCTACCAACAATGTATGAGATCTCTAACTGGGTTGCTGCAATTAGCCAATTTTTTACTGAATAATTTAGCTGCAGCTAGTGTCACCCTAGCATGCCATGCTGGATTTTTTGCTTTGAAAGTATAGCAATGCGGCCAGGCACAGTGGCTCACACTGGTAATCCCAGCACTTTGAGAAGCTGAGGCAGATAGATAGCTTGCCCAAGAGTTCAAGACCTGTCTGGGCAAAATGGAGAAACCCTGTCTGAAGAGATAAATACAAAAATTAGCCAGGCATGGTGGTATACATCTGTAGTGCCAGCTGCTCAGGAGGCTGAGGTGGGAGGATGACTTGAGTCCAGAAGGTCAAGGCTACAGTGAGCTGTGATCGCGCCACTGTACTAAAACCTGGGTGACATAGTGAGACTCTGTTGAAAGAAGGGAGAGAGAGAAAAAGAGAGAGAGAGGAAGAAAGAAAATGTAGCAGTGATGGAGCTGCCTCTTCCTGTTTATATATAATAAGGTTTATATGTGATAATAAGCAGTCACTAAAGCAGTCACTTTAATTATATATTATAGAAATGTAGCTATATGAAGGGAACTCGAACTATGTGTACATCTAAAGGGAATGCTATGGTCCATGGAGACTGTTAGACTTCCAGCGATATCACAGGGTAAGGTGAGGTTGATTAGGGCATTAAGAAAATACGTAACCTACTTCTAAAAATCCATTATTTGTATCCAGCCTGTAGGATAACAGAAGTCGTATCCAGTTTTGATTGTGCTAGGCAACAATTATGAGCAGAGTGTCATTAGCAAAACCACTGTGAGGCTGTAAGAAACTGATTTAAAATATGTCACCACACAGATCAAGTTCAAAGATTCTCTTTTCCTGCCCCATGGCCAATAATCTAGACAGAATTTCAAACACCCTGAAAGTGTAATGGAAAAGAATATCATACAAAACACAGGCTCCAGAAGACTCCGGCAAGGGGAGTGGGGGAGTAAAAATGAGCCATCCAGATCATTTGATAAGAGAACAGAGAAGATTTTGGCAATTTCCTTGTAATAGCTGCAATTCTTGGTAACTTAATCCTTGAAGGGATGGTATGGGGAAGATATTCCCACATGCAAGAGGTGATTCCAACAGAATTCCTATTAAAGAGACTATCCACCAAAACTGAGGTCTTATTTTCTATCTGGTGATAATCTACAGAATTTCTTTTCTCTGAACCGTTGACTTAGAAATATGAAAGTTACTAAATTTATCCAGTTTAGAACAACTATAATTCTGGTTACTCCACATGTGTCTGCTGCATGACATCTGTGATATCATGAACTCCCTCTGTCTGTTCTTCAGAGACACGGAAAGATGAATAAAGAGTTTATGTTGACAAGGACTATAAACTAAGCAGTTCCAAACATACTCCTGCAGGCTCCCAGAATACAAAGAAAAAAGTAATGACTCCAAATGACCCCCAACTATTTAGAATTTCATACCATCAAGTCAGATGAACCAAAATTGCTACCACCTGTAAAGATTCAAAGAAATACAAAAATCACTAAGGAGGAAAAAAAAGTGGCAGATGTGCTTAGAGGGAGGTGGAACAAGTAGAAGAACATGCTTGGAGCACCCCCTCCAGGGAACTCGTGATCGTATCAGAGGCTGAGAAGTCCGGCCAGATTGGAAAGTCCTAAAACAACATGCCTTATCTATTCTCATACTTATAATTTTAAAGAAAAGTTTGTTAAAAAAAAAAGTATAGATCTTTTAGAATCATAGAGTTAAAGGATGGAAGGAGTTTGAGTTTGTCTACTTGCAAAATCACAGACTTTTAGCTTTGGAAGAGACCTTGGGAATCATTTAGTATAATTTGCTACCCAATACAAAACACCCCTTGTAAATGTGAATCTGTTTTCTGCTGGCATGCCTCTAGTTAAAGGAAATATAGCTTGTTCCAATTTTTGAGAACTCCAGCTATTGTCAAGTTTTTTCTCTTATATTGAGGCTGCTTTCCTTTAACTTCCAATCACAGGTCCTAGTTAGCAACACAAAAGTAAGTATACACATATAGTTCTTGACAAGTTATACTTTCATATATTTGAAGGTGGATATTATAAATCTAGCAGTCTTCTCTTTCTTTAGGCTAAAATATCCCCAGTTCTTTTAACAAGGTTTCTCGACCTCTTGCCAGCCTGGTTAACTTTTTCTTTTAATGTACTTTAGCAGCATCCTCCTTCAAAAGTGGTGCTCGAAATGAAATGCAATGCCTTAGGTATGGGCTTATTATCATAGCTAACTGCCTCCAATTACAGCTGATGAAAGAGATGCCCAGGAAGGTTAGATTACTTGCTCACATTTACACAGGCAGGTAGTGGCAGAGATGGAAATAGGACATAGATCTCCTGATTTCAGTTAGTATTCTTTCCCTATATCTCACTGAAAATAACCTATCAGTTAGAAAAAATCTGAATTTGTCTTTTTCAATATGGCTAACAGAGTTTTTGTGATGACAAAAGGAATTAATGAAAAATAATGAGTCTTAGGATCAAGAACTTCATTCTCCTAGGCCAGCTTAATTCCTTTCCTTGAGTCTCCACTCCTGCCCACAAAGGAAAACAAGATGTATCTCAGGTAACCTCTCTGTATAAGGAAGGTCTTGAAGAATCTAGTAGCAGAGGATCAAAGCATATGAGTGGCTTCTGGTCTTTGTTTAAGAGGCCCATTACTATAGTCCGGACAGGTTCCCTGCACCTCCCAACTGAAGTCTCAAACTTATTGAGGCAATAGTATCCCTGACATTAAAGACAGCTTACAAATAATAAAGACATTCAGTCTACCGCCATTCCACCTTGATTGCACCCAATCTCATCTAATCTCAGAAGAAATTCAAAGCATTAAATATTGGTCTGAGTTGTGGTGGGGTGGGGAAGCCTTGGCTTATAAGCTATACTCACCTTTTAATCAGAATTTTGAATATAAAATGTATAGAGCAAAGGTACAGAATGAAGCAACATGTATTACCTCTGGGGCAACAGAAGTTCAAGAGCACTGAGCAAAATAGCATTCTGGTTTCATACTGGCTGAGATTTGGCTTAGGTGCTTTCATTGTATATCTTTCCCACCTCCTACAAGTTTTGCATTCACCCTTCAAAATACATATGGAATTAATTCAATATATACTTACTGCAAATCAACAAGACAAAAGGCATCGAGAATTCAAATTCACAAAAAAAGAGAATAAGGCCTGCCTTAAAGAAATTCAGCAACTAACAATAAGACAAGCATGCAGACAACAAACAAACAAGCCACGCTGATAATAGAGAAAATGGATACACAAAATATAGCCATACCTAACACTGAAGATTTTCCTCTGAAAGCAAGATCCAAAGTTGGGTGGACAATTTAGAATTAGAACTAATTTTTGATATCAGATTGGAAATTCCATGAAAGTCTCACAATACAAGAGATCTAGGAATTCCTCTTTTGTCAATGGACTAAACTTGCCCTGTGAAATTAACTGGCTCCCAGAGTGAGCTGCTCTGGAAAACAGCCTGCCAGAGTAGGTTAACAATAGGATAGTAGCCAGTGTCAGACCTGGCTTGCATGTCTCTGTATGGTCACCTGTCCAGTACTTTGACTATGATGTACCTGAACTTTCCATGACTGAAGAAAGGTTGCTGGGAAGAGACTATGCTCCATTGCCAAAAGTGATATTCAACCCTTGTTTGTTTGAGAGTGGGGCACTGCTATGTTTGGAGCAGAATATGAAAAAAGAACAACTGAGAAAGGGTTGGGGCAAGCCACATTGTCCTTACCCTCCTGCCACTGTGTAGACTAGTAAGCAGAAAACTATTATGCTGGACACAAACTAGTCTTATCCCCAAAGCAATGAATTTTACAAGCCAAATGACAAACAGAAACTAAATCTATGAATGCTGAATCCACTGAGAAATCCAAAAGAGAAATATCAATTGTCAATTCTTTCCCAAAGGGGTTGGAAGGAGAGGTTGAATAAAGCAATTCTATAAAATACAATCCAAAAGCCCTAATTGTTTACTGCATGGTAAATCATAATGGCAGGAGTGGTCTTATCCTGTAACGCTGGAAAATGAGCTAGAAGATGATAAAGTCACAGCCACAGCCACTAAATAAAGTAAATAAATACTTTATCCACACAGCAGAATATCCAGACAATGCACAGTCTCCCTGTTCTCAGCCACTCCTGCAAAGGGAAATTGTCTCTTCAGCTTCTGCTACAGGCACTATAGTAAAGCATTCTGACAGCCAGCCAGCCAGCCAGCCAGCCAGCCAGCCAGGCAGGCAGAATGCTATGAAGATTCTGAAAGGAGTTTGCTTAGAATACCACAGAGTTGGCGGATATTTCAATAATGTTTACTTCAAAAAGTAAAAAATGTTTTACTTCCTTTTTCTGAATTAAGGAATGGGCCTACACCCAAGTGTATAAAAAAGGATAATGAACCAATACAGAGCAGATGTCATATACTGTATGCTCAACTAAACCATGTTAATCTTTCCTGCCTGTAGAGCTGAAGACTGTCATTCCATCCATTGAATGAGAACAATGTTAAAGACATTCATGGGACCCAGAGTCTCTTGTTTCTATACTCAAAATTGACACTATTCCCACCTTTCTTGTCTTACTATAAACATGTACCTTGAGGCTGGGCGCGGTGGCTCATGCCTATAATCTCAGCACTTTCGGAGGCCGAGGCGGGCAGATCACCTTAGGTCAGGAGTTTGAGACTAGCCTGGCCAGCATGGTGAAAACCCGTCTCTACAAAAATACAAAAAATTAGCCAGGCGTAATGGTGGGCGTCTGTAATCCCAGCTACTCGGGAGGCTGAGGCAGGAGAATCACTTGAACCCGGGAGGCGGAGCTTGCAGTGAGCTGAGATCATGCCATTGCACTCCAGCCTGGGTGACAAGAGCAAAACTCTGTCTCAAACAAAAATAAAAACAAAACAAAACAAAAAACAACATATACCTTGATATGGTTTGGCTCTATGTCTCCCCCTCCTCAATCTCACTTTGAATTGTAATAATCCCCACGTGTCAAGGATGGGGCCAGGTGGAGGTAATTGAATCACAGGGGCAGTTTCCCCCACACTGTTCTCATGATAATTAGTGAGTCTCATGAGATCTGATGGTTTTAGAAGCATCTGGCATTTCCCCTGCTGCCTCTCTCTCTCTCCTGCCACCCTCTGAAGAGGTGCTTTCCTCTATGATCATCAGTTTCCTGAGGCCTCCTCAGTCATGCTGAACTGTGAGTCAATTAAACCTCTTTTCTTTATAAATTACCTAGTCTCAGGTATGTCCTTATAGCAGCATGAGAACGTACTAATACAGTACATTGGTACCACAGAGAGTGAGGTGCTGCTCTAAAGGTACCTGAAATGTGGAAGCGACTTTGGAACTGGGTAACAAGCAGAGGTTGGAACGGTTTGGAGGACTTAGAAGAAGACAAGAAGATGTGGAACATTTGGAACTTCCTAGAGACTTCTTGAATGGTTTTGACCAAAATGCTGATAGTGATATGGACAATGAAGTCCAGGCTGAGATGGTCTCAGATGGAGATAAGGAACTTCTTGGGAACTGGAGCAAAGGTGACTCTTAACTATTCTTTAACAAAGAGTCTGGCAGCATTTTGCCAATGCCCTAGAGATCTGTGGAACTTTGAACTTGAGAAAGATAATTTAGGGTATCTGGCAGAAGACATTTCTAAGAAATTTCACTTGGGGTCATCTCAACAAATAAAAATATCATATGCATCAAGACAAAATAACTCAATGAATCAGTCATTCTACTTCTAGGTATACTTCTAGGTAAAACTCCCCAAGAAACACTCATATATATGCACAGGGAAACAAACATAAGTATGTTTCATGAAGTACTATTTGTGACAGCAACAAAAATGGGAACATCCTGAGTGTTTATTAATAGAAGAAAAGATAATAAAATGTGACATATAAATATAATGGAAGACTATACAACACATAAAAGGTTTTGGATTTTTTTGTTTTGTTTTGTTTTTGTTCTTGAGACAGAGTTTCACTCTGTTGCCCAGGCTAGCGTGCAGTGGCGTGATCTTGGCTCACTGAAACCTCTGCCTCCTGGGTTCAAACAATTCTCATGCCTCAGCCTCTCGAGTAGCTGGGACTATAGGCGTGCACCACCACACCCAGCTAATTTTTGTATTTTTAGTAGAGACAGGGTTTTGTTATGTTGGGCAGGCTTGTCTCAAACTCCTGGCTTCAAGTGATCCACCCACCTCTGCCTCCCAAAGTGTTGGGATTACAGGTGTGAGCCACTGTGCCCAGCTCAACATATAAAAGGAGCAAATGAAATGTCATTATTGGCATGGAGAAATCTTGAAAATAATAATGAAAAAAATATTGCAGAATGATACATAGTATGACACATGTACATAAGTTGGAAAATATACAAATCAATACTACCTGTTGCTTGTAAATACTAACTGATATCGTTTGGATGGGTATCCCCTTGGAATCTCATATTGAAATGTGATCTCCAATGTAGGAGGTAGGGCCTGGTAGGAGGTGTTTGGGTCATGAGGGCGGATCCGTCATGAATGACTTGGGGCTGTCCTTGAGGATAATGGATGAGTTCTCACTCAGAGTTCATGTGAAATCTGGTTGTTTAAAGGAGTGTGGCACCTCTCCACCTCTATCTCTTGCTCCCATTTTTGCCATGTGACATGCACGCTCCCCTTCACCTTCCACCATGGTTGTATGCTTCCTGAGGCCCTCATCAGAAGCAGATGCCAGCACTGTGCTTTGTGTACAGCCTACAGAACAATGAACCAATTAAACCTCTTTTCTTTATAAATTATCCAGCCTCAGGCATTTCTTTATAGCAACCCAAGAATGGACTAACATACTCATATATGGCTTAAAAGCATTAAAAAAAACCCCAAAAAGATAAATACCAAATTCACAGAAGAAACGGGCTTGCCTAGGCCTGGGGATCAAACAGGATGTTATATATATATTACAATGTGTTTCTTCTTTAATTTCTTCTCCTTAAACTACATTTCTTTTATATTTATTCTTACTAACTCTATAGATTTCTAAAGAAAAATAAAGACGAAACAAATAAAAACATTAATTTTCAAGTCTGGACAGTGGGAATACAGTATTTGTTACTATATTTACATTTCTGCAAAAAAAAAAATAGTTCTTAAAGGGGCCAGTCACTTGACTGTATTTAAGGTATGGAGAAACACACATACTGGGTGTAAACAATTCTGAACAGAAGTAAAAATTTAGTTCTGTTTAACATTTCCTCTGAAAAGGCAGAGAGTTCATGGCTATCTGAATGAATGCTTGCTATTTTAGTTATGAGCCAGCCATTCAGCTAGCTACACTGGTTCTAGGCAAGGTCACTGGAGATAGCAGGTAAAACAAGATAACAGTTAAGATCTCTGGCCAGGCACAGTGGCTCACACCTATCATTCCAGCACTTTGGGAGGCTGAGGTGGGCAGATTGCTCAAACCCAGCAGTTCAAGACCAGCCTGGGGAACATAGGGAGACCCTCTCTTAAAAAAAAGATAACCTTTGACATCAGAAGATCTGGGTCAACTCCTAGTTCAGTCACTTAGTCTGACTTTGACTAAGCTGCTTAACCTCTTCATCTATAAAATGAAAATGATAATTTCTATATCACATGGTCTTTGGAGAATTACCTGAGATAACACTACATAGATTTGCCTAGCACACAGGAAATCTTCAAAGAATGATAGGAAAAACTAAAAGGGTTGAGGAAGCATTTTTCAAGAGTTTTTTGAAGTTATTCTTTTCTTAATTCATCATATATGAAGAATATGGCACATTCCCATCATAATAATGGGGGATGTGAAGAGGTGAAGAGGTTCAGGATGAGAGGTGGTAAACAGGGACAGAAAGCCTCCCAGATATGCCCCAACCCCTCATATCTTCCCTTCATCACTGGTCTGGGTTAGCAGACTCTAGGCCTGGGTATTTCAGGCTCACAGAACTGCGGAGGCATAGCTGGTGGCAACTCTGGACCACTGCTCCCTCCAAAAGCATAGGTTCCAGAGGTCACAGCAATGAGACTTCCTGTTGGCAGCTGCTAAAACCCCTGGGTGGTCAAAACTTGGGGTACTGGGACGTAGTGGTGGCTGGTTTTCATTCTAAGCAGCCTGGAAGGAGTAGGAGTGGTCTCAGGGGATCCTGAGCAGGTGTCAGAAGGCAAGCATCCCAAACAAAGGCTGAAAAGTTTTCCTAAAATATCTATCCACTCCAAGTCTCACTTCTCTCCATAATAGGGACATTGCTAGATGTCACTTTCCTCCAAATATCAATAAGCATTTGGAATAAAAGACTAAAAAATTTGAACTCTTCACACATATTTAACCACAGACTTTGAAGAAACCTTCAGTAAAGTCCATCTACCTACCCAACACCCTTGCCCACCTTCCTACCCATGCTATACAGAACACATCGTAAAGCATCTGTTGAAGACATAATAAAATTGCTTTTCTTAGCTGCTTGCTTCTCATCAGCATTTTTTGGTAACTACTATAACTTTATCCAAAATGTATCAGTAGCAGATATCAATTTCCCCTTTAATATTTAATAATTTAGTAATACTTTATTGAATTTAATAATGCATTAAATTTAATAATTAAATAATAATTTATTAATCTTCAAAAATTACAATGATCAGAAAGTGAATAAAATTGAATTTCCTTTGTATTAAGCCTCACCTGAACAGTTCCTTCCCTAGGGAAATAGGTGGCAGAAAATTTCTAAAGTAATCTAAATGCTTCTTGCTGAAATTTAAATCTCTGCTCTTTGAATCTTCTTTGTGTGTACAGAATAATTTGGAAGGAAGAGATGAGCAATTCAAGCAATGTTTGCTAGCAGTTCTCAAGTACATAATTGCTTGAGTAATGCTCCCTCCACATCTTTCTCTCAGTCCAGAGACAGTGCCTATTGTTTTAGCAACCAGGTGCTTTGACATGTTTCCTATTATGTTGAGAAACTGAGGGAACAGGTGATATGAGGTATTAAGTGACTTGATTGGGACCAAAAGTAAAGGGTTTTAAAACTCTTCCCCTTTCATTTGTTGGGATTAGTTCTTTTTGTATGCTGGTCTGCATTCTCTCGAGTTTAAATTAAGTAGGTAAAGATCACAGTGAATGTTCTGACTACTTGAGAGTAACAGTTAAAATCGTAGCCTTTTGAATATCTTGCCTATCCTGCATCTTTGAGTGAGTCTGCCTACAGTAAGCAGTATCTCCTAAGGAGGGGGCCTTGAGAATCAAAGTCTGTTTGTCAAATGAGGTGTTTCACAATAGAGAAGGATGGTCTACTGAAGGACAGAGTTGGGGAAAGAGGCAGTGAAAGAAGGAGAGAGGGATACAGAGAGAGGGACCGAAGGAGGATGGGAGGTAGGGAGGAAGAAGAAGGGGAAGGAAAGGAAGAAAAAGAAAGAGAAGGAGAAAGAATCTACTGTGTCCTTTTGATTTTAGGGGAAAAAAACCTTGTAATGTTGGTCCTTATATAATGTAAAGTAGCCTGTTTACCTATAGAGAAAAACTCACATTTTCATCTTGATAAGTACTTCTGGGTTTGCACATACACCACAATACATTATACATATTTCAAGATCAAAACTGCACCTGCAGTTCACAATGACCTATATTTTGCCTTGGTCCCTGAAAGTTGCTCTGTAGCAAAGCCAAGTCAAAACAATGCTCAAGGAAAAAAAGAAAAAACGCTGAAAGTTCCTGGCAATTTCCCTTCCACTCCACATGCTGCCAAGGTCACAGAGAGGTAAAGCTGAACTCTCCATTTGGTCGTTTTTGCTTTTTCCTCTCCTTTTCCCCTCCCTCCACTTACGTACATGCTGATATAGTTTATGGTCTGTACCGCAATAGCATTATCACTCTGGATTTTTATCAGACTTGAGGTCAGTGGAAAAGAGAATGGATGTGAGTCTGGGTGTGGCAAGGTCCTACTGCTTTATCAGGGAGGTAAGAAAGTGAATCCACCTGGTATGCTTCTGGCTGTGAAGTGCAGTGAGGTGAGCCAAGGTGCCAGGGGGTCACTAGGAGTTCACCTTGGATAAGTGCCCAGTGTTTGCAGGACTTAGCTCATCAACTTTTCTAATTTGCAAAGATGTATTTCCTGTTGGGTTTCTTCATCCCTGTCATCTAGGGAAAAGAATCCAGTATGCAGCCTGTTTGGTGTGTACAGAAAACATCCCCTTCCTGAATTAAATCCAATTATGGTAATTCATTCAGCAAATCCTGTGATCACAGGCACAAGTTAAACTGCACAGGGTGGAGGAGTTGGGTGTTAAGCAAAGGGGACTATCTGTCAAGTATACCTAGGTGCTTTCCTCACCACTGCATTGACCTGTACCTGAACCTATTCAACATCATCTACAAACTACTTAACCTTGGTGTGCCGTGTTTTCGATTCCTATAAAACAGCATTTCTCACTATTTATTCCTAAATAGGTTCTGTTACCTGCTTAGAGAGCCCTGGAGAGTAGAACAACTAAGTCTCAGTAACAGGAAAGAAACACAAGATTAAATTTTAAGAGTTGTGCTTCTGGATTTTGAGACTGAGAGGTGGCTGATAGGGGGAGCCCTATGGGCTGGCCCTGAATAGGATGTTACTGGCATCATTCTTTTGTGCTAATTTATGGTAGAACTGACCATTGTTTGGGTCTTACTATTAGATTACAATGATTAAAAGTACAAAGCAGGTGGGAGGAGTACTGAATAATTCCCTCCTATTAAGGTTAGGCCAAAAATATTGCAGAACACTAAGGAAAAGTGTTCATTTTCTGAGACATTACATTAAGGAGAAAGTAAAAGGTGAGATTTTAGACCTGCTCTCCTAGTTATGGTCAAATTGCCCTTACATCTTTTCACCTAACCTACTTTGAAATATATGTGTGATAAACTATAATGTGATAAACCATAATGGCAATAATCACTTCCACTCAAACTTGAGGACTTTCTCAAATCAAGTTTTCCAAGATACATTTCAAGGTATTGAACTCCCAGCTGAAATATGCAAAGGCCCCTTAACAATTAGCTCAAAAAGCAGGACATATATAAATGTAAAATACTTTAATTTCTAAGGATCTCTCTCATTGGAAATTATTTGACTTCCTTTTAATTCTATTTTTAAAAAAGATGTTTACTCATTTGTTTGTTCATTCATTTAACAAACATTAATTGAACAGCTGTTGTTTGCCAGGAACTGAGATAAGGATATAAAAATGAGTAAGACAACAGTAGAGGAGACATACAGGCAAATAAACACAGTATAGTATGATATGCTGCAACAAATCTTTGTGTAACGTCTTCAAGAAGTATAGAGGGTGGGCCAGTCCCTCCCTGGGAGAGTCAGGGAAAGGTTCACAGGGGAGGAAACATCTGACCTGAATCTTAAAAGTTGAGTAAATGTTTGCCAGAGAAATAAGTGCCTAGCTAAAGGGAAGAAACTTTGCTATGTCATGCTTGGGGAACAGCAACACATTTGATGTGGATATACCAAGGGAATGGTGTAAAAAATTAAACTGGAAAGGCAGGCAGGGGCTGGCCTCAGAAGGTACTTGTATGCAAGGTCTTAGGACCTTCCTTGGAGGTGATAGACCTTGAAGAGTTTTAAGCAGAGGAATGATCAATTTAATTTGTATTTCAGAAAGGCCACTTTAGCAGTAATGGGGGTGGGGACAGGTCTACTATGTGAAAGCAGCGGGAACACTGAGAGAAATATGTAAAATAACTATGATAAAGTTTAAGATAATGCTGATGTTAATGTAGATATCTATGTAAGTTTTATAATATATCTGCCACCATTACACATGCTATGGACAATATAATAAGAGTTCAGCATTTGGAATGAAATGATGAGGGAAGGCTTCATAGGAAGGCAGATACTGAGAAAGAAATTAACCCCAGAGTATAGAAATAGAACAAATAAACTGTGATGCTTCTAACTATATGAATGTGTCTGTTAGTTGGAGAATATGTACCAGACATTGAAATCAGAGAAATAAAATTACCTGGGGTCCTACACATTTAGATCAATACTCCAAGTTACATGGAAATATCACACAGAAGTCCACCAAAATCTAAACAGGATCCTAAAATGGGACTGGAAAGTTAATTTTTTAAAATACTAAGCTGACATGATCATGCCTATAATTGCTGTAAAGGTTCTAGTCCATTTCTAAGCTTGTGCATTTGATTGAGATAAAACACACTAGACAAATACAAAGTATTTTGCGTGTCGAATCTTAATCACCAAACAAGTGAAATAACATTTACTTGAGATAAGGAGCCTGCGTTACCAGTGAGTACCTTGTAAAGTTTCTTTTTCATTTAAGTATTCTACAGGAAAGACAAAAGTATTTAACACAGGCTGCTATTAAGGGAGGAGTTGGGAAGACAAAGCAGGTTTATATGTGTGTCCCAACTGAAACTTCTTTTGAAATATAGTTTATGGTGTTACTTATACATATAATTCTTAAACTAAGTAGATATGTGAACAATTAGATCATTCCAATCTCATGAACAGTGTAAATCCACCCCGTAATAAAAGCCATTTTGGATTATTATTCTTTGTTTACTAAGCCAACAGAAGCATTCATTCCAGCTAGCCTGTCAAAAGCACAGAGTGAAGCTAAACAGTTTGTTTAGTCTAACGATAGATGTTCTCAGCCAAAACAAAAAGGGACCCAAATTGTTTTGCTTTTATAAAATGTAACTTTACCATGGAATGATATTACATAATTAGAGGGAATAGATACGAAGACAGAGGCAACAGAATGATGCAGAGTTCTTTTTTATTCAGTGTGACAAAGGGATGAGATAGACTT
The DNA here is from genome assembly GCF_000951045.1 of Mandrillus leucophaeus. Classification (NCBI taxonomy): domain Eukaryota; kingdom Metazoa; phylum Chordata; class Mammalia; order Primates; family Cercopithecidae; genus Mandrillus; species Mandrillus leucophaeus. Next base: position 1,617,526 of record NW_012102210.1, read on the forward strand.
TTTTGCCAGTCTAAAGCAGTGACCAGCTGTCATGAATGACTCTGTCAAATAAATCATTTATAGTATTCCCTCAACCTAGTACCCACTTGATAACTGTAGCACCATTATTCAATTTCGTTGATTATGTAAGTTAGTAATTTGCATATTTACTTTAAAATAGCATTTCATGGACAAGATAGAGTTAAAGTTTATCTGAGATACATTCATTCTACACCATAAATGACTTCACCACCCCTCCCTGTCATTAACAATGCTAAGTTACTGCTGTAGGGTTTTACCTACCTCATTTTGAATAGTTCCATAAAGTTGTCTAACCCATTTGTCAACAGACCACTTGGAGTTCAAGCAACACTTCATGGCTCACAGTTGGTAATTACAAAGTTTCCCTAAACATGTAGATGCTATACGATTTCCAAATTGCAATAATCTTCTAGGCCACTATCAGGCCTGGTAATCTCTCATCACTTCAGAAATCAATTCACAAAGTGAGCAAGTCAAGTCATTTTCCTCAGCAGTTTTAACCAATGTTATGCTTCACATAGACATGGATGGTCAAACTCATTTTTATTTTCTTATTAGTGCTGCTCAATTAATCCTCAACCCTCTTACAACCAGCACTAAAAAAGATATAATCTTTCTACAAGTACAATTGGCCCCGGACATATCCTGACTTCACCTGTTCAGGTCTCTGGGTATTCAATAAAGCAAGTTCAGCCGCTGTGCCAAAAGGCCACACAGAGTTCAAGGTAACACCTCACAGCCATCAGCAGGTTAATTATAATTTCATTTTCAAACACACCGACTACATGCTTGTTTCAACTCCAAATGACCTTACCTGCTTAATTTTTTTTTTTGGCGGGGAGGTGGTCTACATGGAGTAAATTTCTGTCAGTAAAGCTGAGAGGCCACTCAGAGTTCATGGTAACAATTCATATTTTTAACAGGTTGCCCAGACCTAAATCCTCACCTTCAAACATTCCTGAGAGAGCACTTAGTAGCTATGAAGGAAGTAGGGAGTGGGGGATGGAGAAGGAAGAGAGGTGGAGATAGAGGAGGGTGGAAAAGGGAAGGTGAGACACAACATCTGACCTCTGGAGTTATGAGGGGTTCAGTGTCAATGGCCATTTTAGTGAGGTGATTCTGGCTCATGGGGGATGGGCCTCCACTTTGCGGGTAGAATCTTATAGGAGTTTCTAGATACCCAATGACTGCATCACTGCCAGAAAGAAAACTGGCTAAAAAGCAGCCTTGTATTAAATTCTTAAGTGATCACAATAGTGGAAGCTTGATTCTGTATGGAAGGGACCTGGGACAAAAGCTGACTTCCTGCTACTTTCTCAATGAGTAGGCATAGAAAAGGAAGTTCTCAGAGAGGTAGGTGTTTTCTCCAGACAAGGGCTCTTTCTCTTATCATTCAGGCTGAAAGAGCCCAGTTAACATCAATGAGAGGAGTCATTTCAGATGTGATTTTTTTACATGTAGCGTGGGCCAGAATGACAAGTTTTGTAGAAATGCTCTCCAGGACCAACTGACCCATTTTCCTCCTTAAAATCTCAAACTAGTGGCCTGAAAGCTTTTTCTCAGGAATGCTTTCTGCTTAACTCATCACTCACCCTGTGTGAAGTGAAATGGAAATCTCATTTCTCATTTCACAGAGCTAAGCTGATTTTTTTGATTTAATTTTTTTTTTCAAATGATATAAATGACTCAACTGCTCATAGTATTAACTTGTTCATTTTGTAAGTTGACTTAAAGAAACCAAAAATAAGTATAGAATCCAATAGCATATTTTATTCTTGGCCATCTATTCCTCTTGAAACAATTAGTAGTAGTATGGGACCTTGTCTCAAGTTGCTTAGAAGTCTTCCCTGGCACTTAAATCACCACCTGGTTTGTCTGCATCTGCTTTCTTACAACCTGATATGTCTTGTCAATCTTCTTTGATAAAATGACAATTTCTATACTGTTCACTCATTCCTTCTTTAGAGGATCTATTTGGCAAAAAAGTGAGTGGTATAACAGCCCCTTTCACTCTTAAATCTTAACCACAGATTATCTCAATGCTGCTTTCCAAATCAGGGAGGTAATTTTTGGTTGCTGCAAGACCACAAAGCATTTAGTTGAGTGCCCTCACATAAAAGACTGAATGTTTTGTTATTGTTGCTGAATCCAGTGATTTACATTTTTTCAGTTGCAGAGCCTGTTTTCTTCCCCACAAATAAATTTTATAAAAAAGTCCAATATATAAAAATATAATGTCAAAGCTGCTTATGCAAATTTAGGCTAAACCACCCAGACACCTATCAGCTCAGTCCTTCAACCTTCCTCCATTCCTCCAACTTCTACCACCATAGCACAGAATCATACCCAAGGGAGCTCAATAGAACTACTGGCTTCTATGCAACACAGCTTCAAAGCTAGTAAGACATGGATGTTGGTAATAATTAGAAAGTAGGTATTTGGGTTTTTTTCTTTTTCTGGAGACAGCTACCCATGCTGGAGTGCAGAGTACAGTGGCAGAATCTTGGCTCACTGTAACCTTAGCCTCCTGGGTTCAAGCAATTCTTGTGCCTCAGCTTCCTGAGTAGTTGGGATTACAGGTGCCGGCCACTAAACCCAGCTAATTTCTTTGTATTTTCAGTAGTGATGAGGTTTCATCATGTCAGCCAGGCTGGTCTTGAATTCCTGACCTCCAGTGATCCTCCTGCCTTGGCCTCCCAAAGTGCTGGGATTACAGGTGTGAGCCACCACACCTGGCCAAAAGTAGGTATATTTGTAAGTGGCAAATCATTTCACCAAATTTAATTACACCCCATTTTTTTACATCAAATTATCATCTCCATTCTGTAACCCCAATGGACACTGGCTGTTTTTCACCTTTCTTCCAAGGTTACTAATTTTGCTCAGTTGCAATATATATGTATGAAATAAAAATCAGAAATTATAAAAGTTAAAAAAAATTATCTCTTGAAGGCAGGAGCTTTGGCCTGTTTATACGTTCTTCTCATAAGTCATAGCTCATACTAAGCATTCAAAAAATGTTTGCTACATTAAACTCAATAAATACACTATCTGCCTCAGATCGGAAAAAATCACTTTCAGTGCAGAATTTGTCATTTTAAGTGGGCAGGAATGAAATATCCTTCTCTTCCTCACTCTGCATTCACCCAGAAATCCTTAGTCATCACAGGGATCATATGAGACTAGTCATCACATCAGACTCTATTCATTGCAGAAACACTCCATTTGACCTTCAACAAGGTGACAACCTCCATGCATCTCAACTTTCCTTAATGAGAAATGTAGAATGACAATTGAAAGCTGAGGCCTTCAATAAAGCATATTTGGTCTCAACTTTCCCACTTATAAATGGCAACAATTAAACTGATCTTTTCCCTTGTCTGACATTCAAAAGGAGGTAGTGAGTATCAAACCAAGGCAAAGAAGTCATTTAACGTCTGCTTTTCATTTTAAGAGAATTGTTCCTTCTCAATCAACAATCAACCAAATATGTACTGATATCCTCTGGGGTCCTAAAAAGAACATTGAACTTGAAGTCAAAACACTGGGGCTCAAATTTAGAATTTGCTACTCAATGACTGTATGACATTGATTGAGAACACTTTGAGCATCTGTTTCTCATCTCTATAGGTGGCATAATAATTGCTACCTCACAAGATTATTCTTCAGATAAAAAATAGGATTTATGAAAATATCTAGTACTATTCCTAGTGCATATTTGATTCAGGGCCTCATGTGAGACCCTAGGTACAAAAAGGGTTAAAGGAGAAATACCAAAGAAATGTATTGACTTTGCAAGTCAATTGCCATAATTTTGAATACTGAGGCAATTTGTACTTAATATCCACAAGGTTCAAGGACACAAGCTCACCTCTAGGGGATTAAAGCTGTGGGATGAGTGTGGAAAAACTCACGGCTCTGGGTTTGTTCCAAGGTAAGCCTCAGGATATTTTAAATTCAACTAGATTCAGGACTCTACTAAGATAAAAGGCAGAATCAGAGCCATAGTCCATTTGTAGGGCAAGTATACCAATAGTTGCTCCATGATACCAAAAGGATTTTCATTCCAATCACCATATCCTTCCCTTCACTACCTCTTCCTTCTTACTCTGTTTCTCTCTTCCACTTTAGTATCTGAATCAGGGCTAACCTGGAGCTAGAACAGAGAGACTGGATATTCTCAGAAGTGAAGGGTCCTATGGTCACAGGACTATTTCCAGTGCTAAGATCTGTTCCCTTATTCCTCTGCTAGACCTTCTGGAGTTACAAAATCACACTTTAGTTTCCCTTTATGTGACCCAGTCCTTAAGATTAGAATTTAAATGGCTAGAGTAGAGGATCAGATGGGTTTGAAAATTTGGACCTTGATGCACACAAAAATTGTATAAAGGCCCAAATATTAAAGAATAGCTTTTTTTGTATGTGATAAAACATGATTCTGAGCTAGAGACCATATTCTTCACAAAATTTTGGTAGCAAAGGAACTCCTACCAAATTTACCTTTCCCTTACGGATCAACATGATTGAAATAGCAGAAAAAATGTAGATAATTTTTCTTTCTTTTTTATGTTTTTGAGACAAGGTCTGGCTCTATTTTCCAGGCTGGAGTACAATGGTGTGATCTCATCTCACTGCACCCTCTGCCTCCCAGGCTCAAGCCATGCTCCCAACTCAGCCTCCTGAGTAACTGGGACTACAGACATGCACAACTATACCCAGCTAATTTTTTTTTTTTTTTTTTTTTTTTGTAGAGACAAGGTTTTGCCATGTTGTCCAGGCTGGTCTCGAATTTGTGAGCTCAAGTGATCCACTCACCTCAGCCTCCCAATGTGCTGAGATTACAGGCTAAGTTTAGATAACTTTTCTGAAGGTACTGAGTCATTTGGAAACTCATGACTGAGGAATAACAACATCTAACAATGATGGCAACAACAACAACAAAAATCTGCTTTACTGAACCCAAGAAATGCTTCTGAAAAATACATGTTTCATTTGTCTCATGGCAAGCATTTATTGAGTACTTCATCTATGTAGGGCCTTAGTCATTACAACTTCTGGTCTTCATTAATTTTTTTTTTTTATCATTCTAGTTCTTCCATTTTCCTCCTTTCTTTACTTTTATTTCCCTGTTTCATTCTCAAATTCTTTTTTCGAGAGTCCCACCATAGTTGATGAAGCAGGCATCACCTATGCCTGCTTCATAAATTAATTCAGATATGTTTCAAACACAGTAACTCACTACTTTTTCTGCTTCTTTTTACACACCTGTGCTCATAACCCTTTTTTCTAGAAAATGTCAAGATAACACAGATGTTAGAATTAAGCACAAAGAAATGACCATTTCCTGTATACCAATATGGGTATAAAAGTTTAAAAGGTTAACCTACAAGAACCACTGGACATTAAAATTAAACGTAACTTCAGAGACCATTTAATCTAGCCTTGAGGTTTCAAAGTGTTACAGGTGGTAATGACACCAGTTAGAATTTCCATTTTAAGTCACTAAGCAAGTTTTGGGGTATCATGGAGTAATTTGTAGCAGACCAATATTCTATCAAAGACAATTAGAAAAACCACAGACAAACCTTTAAAAAAATAAAAAGACTGCTTGGAAGTATCAGAGAGTTGCTGAGGCATCCAGGACTTAAGGATACAAGATCCGGAAGAGAAGGGGAGCTCACTGAGATGAATACAAAATTCCACATAACATATATCCTTGGTGTTGAAAGAGAGGCAAAGAAGCTAAGAGAACTTCTGGCAAACTCACAGAGCTGGATAAACAAAAACGAGTTTGATGATGCCAGAGGAGCAAGAGTGCAGAGAAAAGAGAAGAACAGAAAACAATCTATTCGCATAGGCCAATGCTAAGCTATAGGGAGGGGAGAGCTATAGGCAAAGGGGAGAAAGCCAAGCAGAAAATGGCTAAAAAATAGAGTTATCTGAAGACTCCTGATGCTGAGAAGATAAAAATTGGAGTCCAGGTTCCATCTAGAAGGAGCCTTGTTAAAATGCTCTATGTTCCCAGTTGGGACACATAAAGGGATACCTGTAATAGTTGGTATGAGCAAAATGTAGACTTAACCTTCGAAAAACTACATTGCTGCAAAACTGCATTGCTGCTGCAGAACTACAAAGTTCCTGAATGTATTGAGGTGATGATCCCCTTTACCCTAGATGCCTGCCAGAAAATAGAATGAATGTCTTTAGAAGAGAATATCCAGGGCCACTACAATTTTTCATGTCTAATGGCTGGGATTCAGTAAAAAGTTGTCAGACTTATCAAGAACAGAAATACGAGAAAAGCAGACAATAGAAACAGTACTACAGGTGAGTGAAATCAGAAATACACTTTAAAATAGAGAATAAAATACAGAATTTCATCACACAATTGAAATATTTAAAAAATAAATTCTACATCTGAAAAAATAATAGTTAAAACTAAGAATATAGCAGAGAGATTTAAGAACAGATTGGATAGAGGATGAGTAAACTGGAACACCAGTGAGTACAAAATGTCTAGACAGAAGCAAAATCTAGACTGAAGCGGAAAGCAGAACAACATATGTGCATATACAGTCCCAGTGGAAGATGGAGAATGAAGGAAAAAGACAATTTGAAGATATAATAACTGCAAATTTTCTAAACTGATGAAAGACATCATGTCATAGGTTCAAGAGGAATCTTAAACTCTACACAGGAAAAACACAAAGAAAACCATGCCAAGGAACATTAGAGTAAAAGTGGCAAAAACTGAAGATGAAGAGAACATTCTGGGCAGCATGGTGAGACCACATCTCTAAAATAATAAAAATTTTAAATAGACAAATAAAAAAGATACATCATCTTCCAAGAAGCTGCAACAAGACTGACACCTGACTTCATTTTTTAAGATGATGGAAACCAGAAGACAATGGAACTACATCTTTGAATGCTAAAAGAAAATAATTGGCAACTTAGAATTCAATACCCAAGGAAAATGTTCTTCAGTAATGAAGCCCTCCTCACCCCCTGCCAACAAAAAGACTTTTCCAGGCAAACAAAGGCTGAGATAATTGAACAACTGTAGGCCTACACTAAAAGAAATATTTTTTTAAATATAAAAAGCAACAAAAGGGTAAATAGATGGATACATGTAAATAAACATTGTCTAAACTAAAAATAATACTAATGATCTTTGGGATTTAAAATATGAAGTCAAAATGCATGATAGTAGCAATAAAAATGTAGGAATGGAATAAATTGAATTAAAGTAGTCTAAAGTTGAAGATTTTCTGGGATTTGTTACAATTATATTAGACTAATAAGAATGATTGTTGTAGAGTTCAGGATAACAAGTAAAAGGATAAAAGACAGTATAATTAACAGGCTAATAGAAAATAAAAGAGCAATCAAATATAATTACTGTTTTAAAAGGCAGGAAAGGAGGAAAAAGTTTAAAAAAAAAGAAAGGTAGAAACAGAAGTGGAAAACAGAAAGTATAAGAGTATATTTAAATCCCAATATATCAGTAATTAATTTAAATGCAAATTAACTAATACTCCAATTAAAAAGCAGACCTTATTAGAACAAAGAAGCAAACACTCTACAGTAGAGCATACTTTAAAAATAACAATCTTGAAAAATTGAAAATAAAATGATGGAAAAATATATATCATGCAAATACTAGCCAAAATGAAAGCTGGCGTGACTATACTAACATCGGACAAAGTAGACCCTTGGACAAGAAGCGTTAAAAAAGGAATATCATAATGTTAAAATAGTTGATCTGCTCAGAAGATGCAACAATCCTAAATTTATATGCACCTAGTAACATAGCATTAATATATGTTAAGAAAAAATGGCAAGACTAACAGGAGAAATCAGTCCATAATCATAATTTGAGAGTTGCACACCTCTCTTCATAGCTGACAAAACAATTAGTACAAAACCAAAACATCATTAGAGATATAGAAAACTTCCCTATCATGATTAACAATCTTGATTTAATTGATATCTATAGAACACTACACCGAATAACTGGAGAAAACATCTTTTAAAGGGCACACAAGACATTTACCAAAATATACCATATGCTAAGCCAAAAGGTAACTGAACAATCTTCAAAGGACTAGGAATAATTCCATTATTTTTCTAACCACAGTAAAATAAAGCTAGAAATCAATACAAAAAGACATCTGCAAGGACTTCAGTTTTCAGTTCTGTATGAGAGGAGATTGGAAGTCACCAGTCCATTCTAACAAGCAAAAGCTGAACAAACTGAAAAATCATCAATTCCTAGATTTGTAAAAGAAGTAAGAGCACAGGGTAAACTGCTGCCTCTCACATTGGAAGGACAGATAGATAAAGAGAGTCACAACATACTGGAAGCAGAAACCTCTATGGGAACCAGTGCTGCAGTAGGAAAACATGAAATGTAGTTCAGAAATTGCTGAAGGCTAGGATTGGACAAGTCTAAGAGTTAAAAGTTCCAGGAGAACCCAGCCATGGAGGAGTGGGGGAGGGGCATGATTTTGTGAGCTTTAACTCTAGGAGGTTGGCCAGATTCTCACAGTAAATATCAGAAAAAAAAAATTCTTCTGAGTCTCAGCAGCGGGAGGGGTAAAGGAACCATTCCTCTGTATTCCTTAACAAGGTCTGTCCCAGGAGAAACTAGTTAACCAGACCCTAACCTAATCCCTAACCTGCTGTGATTTTATCAAAGCCTAACTGACCTGGAGGAGGGAAATAACCCAATTATAGTCAGCTATAGTACTTCATGTGGAAGAAATATTGTGAATAACTTTTTGCCCACAAATTTGGTAACATAGATTAAATGGATGAATTGCGTGAAAAACACAGTCTGACAAAACTCACACAAGAAGCGGTCATTCTGAAAAAGCATATAGATGTTATAGAAATTGAATCAATAATAATAACCTCCTAAAACAGAAAGCCCCAAGTACAGATGGGTTCACTGGTGAATTCTACCAAATATTTAAGGAGAAAATTACAGGAATTATCTACAAAATCTTTCAAAACACAGAAGTAGAAGGATACTTCCTAACTTGTTTTATGAGGCCAGCATTACCCTAATATCAAGTCTTGCCAAATATATCACAAGAAAACTACAGATAAATATTGCTCATAAACATAGATGCAAACATCCTCAACAAAATATTAGCAAATCAAATCCAACAATGTATAAAAGAACTGTATACCATAACGAAGTGGGATTCATCCCAGGTATGTAAGGTTGGATTAACATTTGAAAATAAATCAGTGTAATCCATTATATCGATGGGCTAAGAAAGAAAAATTACATAAACATATCAACAGATACAGGAAAAGTATTCAACAAAATCCAACACTATTCATGATAAAAACACCCTCAACAGAGTAGGAAAAGTTTATCAATTTGATAAAGAACATCTACAAAAAACCTACAGCTAACATCATACTTAATGGTGAGAAACTACAAGCTTTCCTACTAAGATCAAGATCAAGAACAAACTTTCCTACTAAGATCAAAACCACTCCTTTTCAACATATTATTGGAAGTCCTAGCTAATGCAATAAGACAAAAAAGGAAATAAAAGGCATACTAATTGAAAGGGAAGAAGGAAAACTGTCTTTTTTTCTTTTGTAGAAGACATGATTTTCTATAGAAAATCCAAAAGAACTCACAAAATATTCCTGGGACTAATAAGTGATTACAGCAAAGTTGTAGGATACAAGGTTAATATACAAAAATTATTCACTTTCCTATATACCAGCAATGAACAAGTGGAATTTGCAATTAAAAGCAAAATGGGGGTCATTTATATAAGCATCTCCAGAATGAAATGCTTAGGTATAAATCTAACAAAATATATCATGAAGATCTACATGAGAAAAACTATGAAACTCTGACAAAAAAAGCCAAAGAATAACTAAATAAATGAAGAGTTATTTCATATTCATGGATAGGAAGACTATAATGTCAAGATATCAGTTCTTCCTAACTTGATCTATAGATTCAATGCAATCCCAAAATAAACCGCAGTAAATTTTTCTATGGATGTTGATAAACTGATTCTAAAGTTTACCTGAAGAGGCAATATACCCAGAATATACAACACAATATCAAAGAAGAACAAAGTCAGACTTGGTTCACTATCAGACTTCAAGACTTACTATAAAGCTATAGTAATCAAGGCAGTGTGGTATTGGTGAATGACTAGGTAAACAGATCAAAGCAACAAAATAGAAAGCACAGAAACAGACCCACATAAATATAGTCAGATATGTTAAAAAAAAAAAAAAAAGATAGACCTCTGACAAGCAAAGGCAAAACAATGGAACAAAGATGTTTTTTTCAACAAATCGTGCTGGAACAACTGTACAATCACATGAACAAAAGAAAATAATCTAGACATAAACTTACAGCTTTCAAAAAAATAAACCTACAAATGGATCACAGAAATAAATGTAAAATACAAGACTATAAAGTTCATAGAAGATAACATCAGAGAAAATCTAGATAACCTTGGAATTAGCAATGACTTCTTTATAGATATGAATCCAAAGGCACAATCCATGAAAGAAAATATTTATAAACTGGACTTCATTAAAATTAAAAATTTCTGCTCTGCAAAAGACACTCAAAAGAATACAAAGATAAGCCACAGATTGGGAGAAAATATTTGCAAAAGACACATCTGATAAGGGACTGTTATCCAAAATATACAAAAAACTCTTAAAAGTGCACAATAAAAAACCAAACAATCCAATTAAAAAATGGAGCAAAGATCTTAACAGATACCTCACCGAAGAAGATATCATGACATCAGATAAGCATATAAAAAAATGATCCATATCATATATCCTCAGGGAAATGCAAATTAAAACAATAATGAGATACCACTATACACCTATTAGAATGGCCAAAATCCAGGACACTGCTAAACACCAAATGCTGGTGAAAATATGGAACAACAGGAATTCTCACTTATTGTTGGTGAAAATGCAAAATGGTATAGTCACTTTGGAAGACAAATAGTTTGGTGGTTTCTTACAAAACTAAACATACTCTCACCATATGATCCAGGAATTATACTCCCTGATATTTTCCCAAAGGAATTGAAAACTTATATTCACACAAAAATCTGCACATGAATGTTTTTAGCAACTACAGTCATAATTGCTAAAACTTGGAAGCAATCAAGATATCCTTCAGTAGGTGAATGGATAAATGAATGTGGTAAATCCAGACAATGAAATATTATTCAGCACATTAAGAAGAAATGAGCCATTAAGCCATGAAAAATTATGGAGGAAACTTAAATGCATATTACTAAGTAAAAGAAGCCAGTCTAATAAAGGTTACATACTACATGATTCCAACTACATGACAACCTGGAAAAGGCACAATGAGGGGGACAATAAAAAGATCAGTGACCGCCAGGGGTTAGGGGGAAGGAGAGAATGAAGAGGTGGAGTACAGAGGATTTTAGGGCATCAAAAATACTAAGTATGATACTATAATGACGGATACTTGTCATTAGACATTTGTTCAAATCCATAGAATATACAAAACCAAGAGTGAGCCCTCATGCAAACTACCAATTTTGGGTGATAATGATACGTCAGTGTAGGTTTATCACACGTAACATACCACTCTGGGGAGAATATGAATAACGAGGGAGGCTATGCATGTAGAGGGGGCAAGAAGTTTATAGGATATCTCTGTATATTCCCCTTAATTTTGCGGTAAAATTAAAATTGCCATAAAAATATGAAGTCCTTTTAAAAAAAAGATACCTAGCAAATCCAAAAATGGAAAAGAGTACCCTACTAAATTACTCATGTTTCAAGAGGAAATTAAAATGGAAGTTAGAAAATATTTTGAGTTGAATGTTAAAAAGAAAAACATATCAAGATCTGTGGGGTAAAGCTAAAAATATGTCTCAAGGAAAATGTATTGCTTTAAATGCATACATTAAAAAATAAATACTGAAAAAGAATAATTATGGATCTAGGTATGCGTCTTAAGAAGTTAAAGAATAACAAACTACTATTGCTGCTGCTGCTGCTGCTGCTGCTGCTACAGCTAACAGACAAAAATCAGAGACATAGAATATAAATGTAGGCCAGGTGTGGTGGCTCACGCCTGTAATCCTAGCACTTTGGGAGGCCGAGGCGGGCGGATCACGAGGTCAGGAGATCGAGACCATCCTGGCTAACACAATGAAACCCAGTCTCTACTAAAATTACAAAAAAAAAAAAATTAGCCAGGTGTGGTGGCAGGCACCTGTAGTCCCAGCTACTTGTGAGGCTGAGGCAGGAGAATGGCGTGAACCCGGGAGGTGGAACTTGCAGTGAGCGGAGATCGCACCACTGCACTCCAGCCTGGGCGACAGAGCAAGACTACGTCTTAAAAAAAAAAAAAAAAAGAATATAAATGTAAAGTGGAATCAACAAAGGCAAGAAATGCTTCTTTGAACAGACTAGTAAAAATGATAAACCTCCATCAATAATGTGAAGAAAAAAGAAACAAGGCACAAATAACCAACAGTAGGAATGAAAAAGGGCATATAACTGCAGATCCTACAGATATTAAAAATATAATGACAGAATATTATGAATGACTTTATGCCAACAGATTTGGAAATTTAGATGAAACAGACAAATTTCTAGAAAACACAATTTACCAAAACTGATATAAGAATAAACAGAAGATCTGACTCTTCACTTATGTATTAAAGAAATCAAGTTCATAATTAATAAACTTCCCATAAAGAAATTTCCTGGTCCATATAATTTCACTGGTGAATCTTTATAAATCTGAAGAAAGAAGTAAAGCCAATCTTACATAAATTGTTCCTCAGAAATAAAATTAAGGAATACTTCCAATTTATTTTTATTAGACTTGTATAACTTTGATTCTAAAACCTGAAAAGGCTATTTTATGCAAGGAAAATTTGGCAAGGGACATGAAATGGTACTTCAGAAATAAGGTATCAAAATGGCCAATTAACATATGAAAGGTTGCTCAACATCATGTTTTAGGGAAATAGAAAATAAACTTACAATGAGATACCATACACATTCACTAAGATGGCTAAAAATAAAATACCAATATACCATGTGTTTTAGGGATGTGGAAGAACTTGAGTTATCTTTGCTCTTGGTATAAACTGATTAAAATCACTTTGAAAAACTATTATTAGCTACATATATAGACTCTAAGACATACATAGACTCTATGACCAGCAATTGCAATCCTAGGTATATATCCAACAGAAATAAGTACACTAAAAGATATATACAAGACTGTTCACAGCAGCACTATTTGTAAAAAAAAAAAAAAAAAAAAAAAGACAAAACAACAAAACAAGTCAACTGTAAACAGCCCAAATGTCCATAGAGATCAATATAACAAAGTATGTCA
>NW_012102210.1:1631004-1637752 GCF_000951045.1 Mandrillus leucophaeus
AAGTCAACTGTAAACAGCCCAAATGTCCATAGAGATCAATATAACAAAGTATGTCATAGTCACATAATATAATACTTTACAGCAATGAGAAAGAATAAACTGCTTCATACCGCAGTTTGGATGACTCTCATCAATATATTATTTAATGAAAGAAGCTAGACATAAAAGAGTAGATACTATATAATCCCACTCATATAAAGTACAAAACTGGCCAACTAATCAATCTGATATATATATATATACACACACACACACACTCTTTCCGTGCCACCAAAATGGTACACATGAATGTCCTGGATGATGCTCCTAAGAGCATCAACAATGCCGAAGAGAGGCAAATGCCAGGTTCTTATTAGGCTGTGCTCCAAAGTCATCGTCCAGTTTCTAACTGTGTTGATGAAGCATGGTTACATTGGTGAATTTAAAATCATTGAAAATCACAGAGCTGGGAAAATTACTGTGAACCTCACAAGCAGGCTAAACAAGTATGGAGTTATCAGCCCCAGATTTGCTGTGCAACTCCAAGATCTAGAAAAATGGCAGAATAGTAATCCTGCCAGTTTAGTTTCATTGTATTGACAACCTCAGCTGGTATCATGGACCATAAAGAAGCAAGATGAAAACACACAGGAGGGGAAATCCTGCAATTCTTTTTCTAGAGACGCAATACATGTTTACAAATAAAATGGCTCATGGGCCAAAAAAAAAAAAAAAAGAAATAACACATATTAATTACTTTTGGGTGTGAGGCATTGGAACTGGAAGAAGGAACAAGGGGCCTTTGAGGGATGTCAGTAACATTCTGTATTTTGATCACAGTTTCATGAGTGTATTCACTTTGTGAAAATACATGAAGCCATATAATTATGATTTATAGATCTTTCTATTCTACAATAAAATGTTTACTTGAAAATGTCAATAAATAGAATATTTACTTTCCCTCTTTAAATATGTACTGCTTGAGATACTCCAAGTGAATGCAGAGTAAGTCATGAGTAGCAGCCAGTGGATCAGAAAGTTGTCCTCATGATCCAGTCGCTTGGTTGGTATTCCGCTCAGCTGACAACAGCTGGGTGCTGTGAGTGTGTGTCTGTGTGTGTGTATTTTAACTTATAAAATTTGAAAACGTTCTCATTTTTACTCATTGTGATGGTTAATTTTATGTATCAACTTTACTGAGCCACAGAATGCCCAGATATTTTGTCAAACATTATTCTGGGTGTCTCTGTGAGGGTATTTCTAGATGAGATTAACAGAATTGGTAGACTGAGTAAAGAAGATTGCCAGCCAGGTGCAGTGGCTCATGCCTGTAGTCTCTGAGGCTGAGTGGGTAGGGCCCAGAAGATTGAGGCTGCAGTGAGCTATGATCACACCACTGCACTTCAGCCTGGGTGACAAAGTGAGACCTCATCTCTAAAGAAAAGGTAGATTGTGCTCTCTAATGTGGATGGGCCTCACCTAATCAGTTGAAGGCCTGAAGAAAACAAAAAGGTTGACTTTGCTGTGAGAAATTCCTTCTGCTTGACTACCTTTGAGCTGAGACATCCGTTTTTATTTGCCTTTGGACTCGAACCAAACCATTCACTTTTCCTGGGTCTCAAGCCTGTTGGCATTTGGACTAGAACTATACCATTGGCTCTCCTGGTTCTCAGGCCTTTGAACTTGAACTGTAATTACATCAGTGGCTCTGCTGGGTCTCCAGCCTGTCAACTGCCCCATCTTGGAACTTGTCAGCCTCCATTATCATGTGAGCCAATTCCTTATTAATCTATATGTGCGTGTGTATACAAATTTACATAGATATATATTACACATCTTATACAGACTCTTGGTTCTGTTCCTCCAGAGAACCATGACTAATACACTCACATATTGCCTACATTTTGTCCATAATAGATGATCTGTTAAAGGCAGAAAACATAAAGAACAGTAAAACATAAAAATAAATGAAGACCATAAGAATAATTACAATTTTTCTAATATGTCTCAAAGATGATCTTCAACAAAATTTGTAATTACATTTACTAATCAGAATCCTTATAATATATATAAAAATATACTTAGTCTTTTAAAAATTGATACTTAACATAAAATATTTGTATTCATATGATTTTTTATTTACTGGGATTTAACATTATTCATATTGAGACTATCATTTTTAGAGAAATACTTGTACTTACTAGCACGAAATACTTTTATTTTGAAACCAAACTAGAAAACTATAAAAGCTTTTAATATTCACAGTTAAAAACTTCAGACAACAGGTTATATAAGTTGATTGATTTGGATCTGTATATGTATATATATTTGATTTCCAAACAATTCAATAAAACATTACAGTTAGAATATCTAAAAATTATGTTTTCTCTTATATTAGTTTAAAAATCTATTTTAAATACATTTAAAGATGAAATGTATTTAATTGAAATGTATGAATTATATTGAAATCAAATATGTAATCTTTAATAATATGCAAAATCTGAATTTTTCTTTAGTTTGCTTTTTTATCATGTATCATTAAAGAATAACATTATTTTTTAAGTTCCAAAGAGGCTAATGAGATTATGATTACTGTAAATTCCATAGCTCATAAATGTTTGAAAATGTTAATTTAGTATAATCTCTATCCCCAGGTTTTATAGACAAAGAAACTGAGGCTAGAGCAGTTAGACAATTTGACCAAGGATATATTTTTAGCTTGTGGCAGAGTCAGGGTAAATGTGCAAGTTTCTTGACTATTGATCCAGTGTTCTCTGCAGCAGCACAAGATATCCATCTCTTCTGCATAAAAGATAATAAATGATCCAATGGGTCATTTTCTTAGCTCCACAACTAATTTTTCACATGCACAAAAGAACCCGGTCAACTATAGCTATTAAAAGGTTGCCATGTCTGACTGAGAAATTCACGAATATAAGGGATCTTTACATTCTCCTCCACCTTCAATAAACTTGGCTTTTATCAGTTAATGTCTGAAAATACCTTTGGATAATTTTCAGCAGAAAAACAATACATCAGGAATCTCAGTGGCTGAGAAGGGAGAGCTTTTCCAACTTTCATAAACAAAACTTCAGTGACAGTCTCTTTTGGGTTTTGGATGTAATTTTCCTAACTGATGTCTTCACTGTGGTGTGCCTTGGTTGTTTTCCACTCATTAGCTAATTTTGAGGGAAACCATGTTTATGTTGATGCCACATCAGTGTGAAAAACTGATCAAATAAAGTAGAATTCTGCAGTCTCTCACTGAGAAAAGCCGGAATCAAGTCACAATTCACATGTGAATGAGGTAAAGACAAGGTACATCTACAAGAACACTATTGTCCTGCTTCTGGTTTAAATGATTAGTAGCTAATAACACAGCCTCAAGAAATTTCCCACTGAAATATTCATAAAAATTTAAATAAAAAGTTAAAACGCATAACAATGCAAAACTCTAAAATGGATGGTTAACCTTTTGCCATAATTGAAAAGGATTTTCACACTAACAAGAATGGAACAGATTTGAGAATCACAATCAAAGGTTAATACAGAACAGACTCACCAGTTTTCTCCATTCCTACCCCTGGCTCAGTAACCAGGCTCTATAATAGTGTTTTCTAACCTTGGGCAATTTTCTGAAAATACAGATTCCTTGGCTCAATTTCTAGAGATCCGGATTCCATGGGTATCCAATGGTGGCGATAGTGGTGGCAGGAGGATTCAGAAGTGTGTGTGTGTGTGTGTGTGTGTGTGTGTGTGTGTGTGTGTACCTTATAAACCCCATTAAGTGAATCTGAAGATCTACCAGGTTTGATAACTACTGGTCTACATCAATCCATAAAATTGAATAGTTGTCCCTCTGTTGCATAGTTCCTGCTTTCTTAAAATATAATTTTCTGTTCTGAAACAGGCTCACAGGAAGTTGCAGAAATAGCACAGTTTCTGTACATCCTTCAGGCAGGTTTCCCTGATGATAATATCTCATATAATGACAGGACATTGTCAAAAACTAGTTAACTGATGGTTGATACAGTACTAGGAATTCAGATACAGACCTTGTTTGATTTCACCAGTTTTTACATGCACCTCTGTGTGTGTGTGTGTTGCATATGATTCTATAAAAATTTATCACATGTGTTGATCCATGTAACCATCACAACAATCAGAATGCAGAACTGTTTCATCACCATAAAGAAACTCCTTTGTTTTACTTACTACAAGTCACAGCTTCTTCCTTCTGCACCCCTAACCTCTGGCAACCACTGATGTGTTCTCCATCATTACAGTTTTGTCACTTACAGAATGTTATATAAATGGAATCATATAATATAAAACCTTTTGAAATTCTCTTTTTTTCCCCACTCAGCACAATGCTCTTGAGAGCCATCCAAGTTTTTAATCAATAGCTTAATACTGTTTATTGCTGAGTAGTACTCTATTGTATAGATGGGCCACAGTTTGTTTATCCTTTCATGCACGGAAGTACGTTTGGATTGTTTCCAGTATTTGGCCATTATGAATAAAGCTGCTTTGAACATTCATGGACAAGTTTTAGTGCAAACATGTTTTCATTTCTCTAGGAAAAATGCCAGAAGTGGAATTGCTGATTTGCATGGCTTGTAAACATATTTCATTTTATAAGAAACTGCCAATCTATTTTCCACAGTGATAGTACCATGTTATGCTCCCACCAGCATTGTATAAATGAGAGACTTGTTTCCTCTGCATCCTCACCAGCAGTTGGCTTATTAGTTGCTCTTTGTTGAGGCACATAGATTTGGATATCCTAAATGAGTTCCAGGGACTCATTTCAGTCCCTACCTAGTGCTTATGTTTTTATAATATAGTAGAAGAATAAACTATAGAATATAGTAGAAGAATGGAGATACAATATGGGCACAGATTGGAGGACCTAAGGAAGAAGATATGTTGGGGTAATAGCTTTTCCATTTATCCTACTGGTTAATATCAGAGAAAGGGACAATGAGGGTAGGCTTATGATAAACAGTAAACCATTAATGTTTCATTAGATGAATAATTGTTAAAAATGAGATAATTCCTAAGTAGATAGGAATTGCATATATCAATGGCCTCTTCAGCTATGGATCTGAGATGGGCCATCCACACTCAAAAACAGGGCTAATAGGTATCTGGTTTTTAAAAGTGAAAGTCTGGTATTAGAGCTTTTGGCCTAGAAATAAACACATGCTATGGTGTGACTTATGGGCCAACATTAGAGGCTTGTAATAAATAATACAGTCCTAACTCCTTACTTGGATATAAGAGCATTAACTTTCTTTTCTGATATTTCTGGGGATACTATACAGCAAACAAACCCAAATAAATAAGACCATAGTGAACCATACATCTGTTGAAATACACAATGCATTTGAATATTTACTTTTACGATGAGTAATCAGGAAAAAAAAAGCTATGGAAAAAGGCTCTAGGATTACAGTAAGAGACCATCATCTTTCAAGTTCCAGAGGAAAAGAATATTTCTAGAAAGACTTAAGACAGACACCAGAGGAAATTAAAAAGTAAAAACTGTGTTGCCTTTTCAATAGGATGTAAGGAAGAAGTTCACAATAAAAGTAGTCATGATAAGGGAGACAAGTGGAAACAGTGAAAAAAAAAAAGTAATAGTAGAATTTCAGTAAACATTCAAGTTAGTAATAATCATAACTTCAGTAACTTGAACAACAGATATAAAGTACAAGTCTAAATGGCTTTCATAAGAATTCTGAGATTAAAAAACACAAAGATGAACAGAAGGAAAAGATGGTTTGTATGGGGAGGCCTAAGAATTTAATAAATAATTATGGATGGTTTACCCTCCAAAGTTAATATTTATTATAATCATTCTACTCTCCTGTCCTCAAATTGATTTTTTACAACAGAAACAGACCACCAAGAATCTGATACAATTGATAAGCTCTAAAATTTTGACCAATGAAGCTCTAATTTCAAGGCATTCAGAATTAGGAAATGCCCAGATAATTTTTGTTTTCCTATTTGTAGGGACAGGGTCTCATTATGGGTTGCCCAGGCTACGTTTTATTTTTCTTTTAACTTTTCAGAGTTATTTTTTGATATTAAAGTCTTTGCTTTTTTATTTTAAGACAGTCTGAGCCTCTTAGTAGGGATATAATCTATTTACATTTATTATCATAATGAGGATTCTTGGTCTTGTTTTCTATGGTTTTATGCTTTGTAGTGTCCTTTGCTTTCTTTCATTTGCTACATAGATATTTTCTTTGATTTTGTCTTTGCTAGTAGTGTAGAATATATATAAATAATCTCAATTCAGTTTTTTAAATATGAGCAATTAGTTTCAAGAATAAAAGACAATCTATTCCACACTTTTTCTCATTTCCCAATCTGATTGAGATAATTAGGGATTTCAGACATTGTTCCTTATTTTTAAGTACTTAAAAATATTTACATAAAGTATATTAAATGTTTTTATACATTAAAAATACGTCTCTCAAAAATTACTCTGGCTAGGTGGGGTGGCTCACGCCCATAATCCCAGCACTTTGAGAGGCTGAGGCCAGTGGATCACATGGTCAGGAGATCGAGACCATCCTGGCCAGGATGTTGAATTCCCGTCTCTACTAAAAATACAAAAATTAGCTGGGCATGATGGCATGCGCCTGAAATCCCAGCTACTCGCGAGGCTGAGGCAGGAGAGTCGCTTGAACCTGGGAGGTGGAGGTTTCCCTGAGCCGAGATCACGCCACTGCACTCCAGCCCGGCGACAGAGCAA
>NW_012102210.1:1637802-1638279 GCF_000951045.1 Mandrillus leucophaeus
CAATCAGGCAAGAGAAAGAAATAAAGGGTATTCAATTATGAAAAGAAGAAGTTAAATTGTCCCTGTTTGCAGATGACATGATTGTATATTTAGAAAACCCTACCATCTGAGCCCAAAATCTCCTTAAGCTGATAAGGAACTTCAACAAAGTCTCAGGATACAAAATCAATGAGCAAAAATCACAAGCATTCTTATACACCAATAACAGACAAACAGAGAGCCAAATCATGACTGAACTCCCAGTCACAATTGCTTGAAAGAGAATAAAATACCTAGGAATCCAACTTAAAAGGGACGTGAAGGACCTCTTCAAGGAGAACTACAAACCACTGCTCAATGAAATAAAAGAGGACACAAACAAATGGAAGAACATTCCATGCTAATGGATAGGAAGAATCAATATCGTGAAAATGGCCATACTGCCCAAGGTAATTTATAGATTCAATGCCATCCCCATTAAGCTACCAATTACTTTCT
>NW_012102210.1:1640125-1641694 GCF_000951045.1 Mandrillus leucophaeus
GCTGAGGCAGGAGAGTCGCTTGAACCTGGGAGGTGGAGGTTGCCCTGAACCGAGATCACGCCACTGCACCCCAGCCTGGCGAAAGAGCAAAAATAAAAAAAAAAAAAAAAAAAAAAAAAAAGGTTGAGGGGGCGCCCAAGATGGCCGAATAGAAACAGCTCCAGCCTCCAGCTCCCAGCATGACAGACACAAAAGACGGGTGATTTCTGCATTTTCAAATGAGGTGCAGACTGACACCTCACACCTCACATGGCCAGGTACACCTCAGACGAAGCTTCCAGAGAAACGATCAGACAGTAACACTTGCTGTTCAGCAATATTCTCTCTTCTGCAGCCTCCGCTGCTGATACCCAGACAAACAGGGTCTGGAGTGTACCTCAAGCAAACTCCAACAGACCTGCAGCTGAGGGTCCTGACTGTTAGAAAGAAAACTAACAAACAGAAAGGACATCCACACCAAAACCCCACTGTACATCACCATCTTCAAAGACCAAAGGTAGATAAAACCACAAAGATGGGGAAAAAGCAGTGCAGAAAAGCTGGAAATTCAAAAAATTAGAGCACCTCTCCCCCTCCAAAGGAACGCAGCTCATTGCCAGCAATGGAACAAAGCTGGATGGAGAATGACTTTGATGAGTTGAGAGAAGAAGGCTTCAGTCGATCAAACTTCTCAGAGCTAAAGGAGGAACTACGAACACAGCACAAAGAAACTAAAAACCTTGAGAAAAGATTTGACAAATGGATAACTAGAATAATCAATGCAGAGAAGTCCATAAACGACCTGATAGAGATGAAAACCATGACACGAGAATTACGTGACAAATGCATAAGCTTCAGTAACAGACTCGATCAACTGGAAGAAAGAATATCAGTGATTGAAGATCAAATGAATGAAATGAAGTGAGAAGAGAAGTTTAGTGAAAAAAGAGTGAAAAGAAATGAACAAAGCCTCCAAGAAATACGGAATTATGTGAAAAGACCAAATCTCTGTCTGATTGGTGTACCTGAAAGTGACGGGGAGAATGGAACCACGTTGGAAAACACTCTTCAGGATATCATCCAGGAGAACTTCCCCAACCTAGCAAGGCAGGCCAACATTCAAATTCAGGAAATATAGAGAACGCCACAAAGATACTCCTCGAGAAGAGCAACTCCAAGACATATAATTGTCAGATTCACCAAAGTTGAAATGAAGGAAAAAATGTTAAGGGCAGCCACAGAGAAAGGCTGGGTTACCCACAAAGGGAATCCCAACAGACTGATAGCAGATCTCTCTGCAGAAACCCTACCAGCCAGAAGAGAGTGGGGGCCGATATTCGACATTCTTAAAGAAAAGAATTTTCAACCCAAAATTTCATATCCAGTCAAACTAAGCTTCATAAGTGAAGGAGAAATAAAATCCTTTACAGACAAGCAAATGCTGAGAGATTTTGTCACCACCAGCCTGCCCTACAAGAGATCCTGAAGGAAGCACTAAACATGGAAAGGAACAACTGGTATCAGCCATTGCAAAAACATGCCAAAATGTAAAGACCATCGAGGCTAGGAAGAAACTGCATCAACTAACGA
>NW_012102210.1:1646224-1652828 GCF_000951045.1 Mandrillus leucophaeus
CAGCACTATTCACAATAGCAAAGACTTGGAATCAACCCAAATGTCCATCAGTGACAGACTGGATTAAGAAAATGTGGCACATATACACCATGGAATACTACGTAGCCATAAAAAAGGATGAGTTCGTGTCCAAAGGATGGAT
The DNA here is from genome assembly GCF_000951045.1 of Mandrillus leucophaeus. Taxonomy (NCBI): domain Eukaryota; kingdom Metazoa; phylum Chordata; class Mammalia; order Primates; family Cercopithecidae; genus Mandrillus; species Mandrillus leucophaeus. The sequence continues at coordinate 1,646,367 of NW_012102210.1, forward strand.
GCAGCTGGAAACCATCATTCTCAGCAAACTATCGCAAGAACAGAAAACCAAACACCGCATATTCTCACTCATAGGTGGAAACTGAACAACGAAATCACTTGGACACAGGAAGGGGAACATCACACACTGGGGTCTATTATGGGGTGGGGGGAGCGGGGAGGAATAGTATTAGGAGATACACCTAATGTAAATGATGAGTTAATGGGTGCAGCACACCAACATGGCACATGTATACATATGTAACAAACTTGCACGTTGTGCACATGTACCCAAGAACATAAGTATAATAAAAAAAAAATTACTCAGACCCCAAGATGGTTTAAAAATTTTTAATGCTATCTACGAGTACTTCTATACAACTATATCCTTTTCTTTTAATCAATATACATATATTTCTAATGCCTAAAAAATGAACAAGGTGATTATATAATGGAGACTTTTCTCCTTTAAAAGTTTTATCAGAGTTTTCACTTTCTTGCATGTAATTTCACGTTTTTGCATGTAATGCTGTAGAGCAGGGAGTGGTAAACTTTTCCTGTAAAGGGCCAGAGAGTGACTGTTTTAGGCTTTGCATGCCACACTTTCTTTTTCTGTTGCAAGTACTGAAAAGGTAAGTTAAAATTGTCCCTTAAGTTTAATGAGTGTTTATATGAGTAGATGCTGAGCTGTTGTCTATGGTCAAGGAACACCACAGTTAGTGTTTACTAAGACAGCAAGAAGTGGAACAAGGCTTAAAGAACTACTTCCTGATTATCAGGAACTGCATGCTATGTGATTAAAGGTTTACAACCAGAGAAAAGGTGACTGCTGAGTTCTTGAAGCATCTGTCTACCTAAAGGCTGGCCATTAGACCATTTCACATTTTAAAACCCTTTCTAATATATTTATTTTATAACAGATTATTGTACATAAAATTGAGAAGAGAAAAACAGACTTAAAATATGTATTTTTTTCAGAATATAGAAAAAGAGATTATACGAAAGAGGAGAAAGTTAAACATTTTGTAAGGAGCGTTTCTGATAAGTACTACTTCATAATTTCTCTGTAAAATAAATACAAGGACATCCCCTTAAAGATGAAGAATTCAAGGACTAGAGTGGCTATGGATTTGTCCAAGGATACCCAGCGAGAGTTGTAACAATCCTGAACATGTCTGTCTCAATTTTGAATAATATTAAATAATAACATATTAAAATACATTTGTTCCTGAATAAATTAGCATACAATCCTGAAGTGCTGAATATAGGATAATATTTCTTCATTCTGGCAGTTTCTAATATAAAACAGTAAGTTTCTAACATGATATAGCATGACCTCGCTGAAATAGTACCTTGATATGTCTGGGGAAGAAAAAACATGGGTCTTTTAGACTCTTCCAGAGAAAAAGCCTTCGAGTTGCCAAAAACCAGACAAATTTCCTTGGCTTTCTAATGACAATGCCACTGTCCTCTTCATAGCACACATAAACAGAGAAGAAAGAAGTTCTAAAGAACTCCGTACATATTTAGATAAAGATAATTCATTATTTCTTGAGAGCCTCTAATATGTATAGCATACATTTAGATGGAGAGTAGAGCAGATAGGTGAGGATGTCATAATTCTATGACTATTTTTCTTTCTATTTTGCCTGCTCCTAAAAAGTGTTTCAGGTGTTTCACAATAAAAGGGATGTACACATAATACTTTGAAAATGGAAATAGAGAAGACATGATCATAACTAATTCTCTAGGTATTTAAAGAAGATGACTGTCAAGGAGGAAAGAAGAGTAAAACACATCCCAAGAGACTAAAAATAACTAGGTGTAATAGGATGAAATTAAGCAAAGGAAAATGTAGGATAAACAGAATGGTTTTCTGGTTTTTTCCTCTGTTTCTACTCGTGAACTAAATTCCCCAAGGAAGATTAGTTATAGTCATGTGAAAAGAAGACTATTCTTTTGGTGCTATTCTGCAGAGGCTAAATCTGCAGAAGGAAGGAGGACAAGGAACATAATTTTCTAAATGAGATTTTCCACCTTTACATTTGTTCTCTATAATTTGCTGTATTTTGAAAAAGTAAGTAATATGTAAACATATTCTTAAAGGTTAAAAGATTGCAATCAAATAGAAGTGGAAATTCTGCCTTTCTTCCTTCCTAAAACCCTATTCCTTCAAGAAGAAAAGATAATTTAGCTGTTAACAAATATAGATATGTAGATAAATATAAATTTTTCGGCAAAGGTGGGATGGGATTTCACATTGTTTGGTGACTTACTTTTAAAATTTCCTATGTCTTTGGAATCGTTTTTACTTTTATTTGAGGTTAAGGGTTACATGTGAAGGTTTATTGTATAGGTAAACTTATGTCACAGGATTTTGCAGTAGAGATTATTTTGTCACTCAGGTACTAAGCCCAGAACTCAATAGTTCTGTCTTTGCTGTTTCTCTCCCTCCTCACACTTTCCACCCTCAAGCAGGCCCCAGTGTCTGTTCTTCTCTCTTTGTATCTGTGTATTCCCATCATTTAGCTCCCACTTATAAATGAGAACATGTAGTACGTGGTTTTCTGTTCCTGTGTTAGTTTGCTAAAAATGATGGCCTCAGACTCCATGTATGTTCCTGCAAAGAATATGATCTTGCTCTTTTTCATGGCTGTGTAGTATTCCATTCTGTATATGTACCACATTTTCTTTATCCAGTCTATCATTGATGAGCATTTAGGTTGATTCACTGTCTTTGCTCCTGTGAATAGTGCTGCAATGAACATACACACATGTGTCTTTATGGATAGAAGAACTTATATTCCTTTGGGTATATACCTAGTAATGGGATTGCAAGGTTCAATGGTATTTCTATTTTCAGCTCTTTCAGGAATGGCCACACTGCTTTCCAAAATAGTTGAACAAATTTACACTTCCACCAAAAGTGTATAAGCATTCCATTTTCTCTGCAACTTTGCAAGCATCTGTTATTTTTCGACCTTTTTTTTTTTTTTTTTTTTTTTTTGAGACAGAGTCTCACTCTGGTGCCAAGGCTGGAGTGCAGTGGTGCGATCTCAGCTCACTGCAACCTCTGCCTCCCAGGTTCATGCCATTCTCCTGCCTCAGCCTCCCGAGTAGCTGGGACTACAGGCATCTGCCACCACGCCCAGCTAATTTTTTTGTATTTTTAGTACAGACGGGGTTTCACCGTGTTAGCCAGGATGGTCTCGATCTCCTGACCTCGTGATCTGCCTGCCTTGGCCTTCCAAAGTGCTGGGATTACAGGCATGAACCACCATGCCTGGCCTTTGACACTTTTAATATTAGCCATTCTGACTGGTGTGTGATGGTATTTCATTGTAGTTTTGATTTGCATTTCTCTAATGATCAGTGATATTGAACTTTATCATGTATGTCTTTTAAAAAGTATCTGTTCATGTCCTTTGCCCACTTTTTAATGTTTGGTTTTTCACTTTTAAATTTGTTTAACTTCCTTACAGATGCTGGATATTAGACCTTTGTCAGATGCTTAGTTTGCAAGTACCTTCTCCCATTCTGTAGGTTGTCTGTTTATACTGTTGACTGTTTCTTTTGCTGTGCAGAAGCTCTTAGGTTTAATGAGATCCCGTTTGTCAATTTTTGCTTTTGCTGTGGTTGCCTTTGGTATCTCCATCATGAAATCTTTGCTCATTCCTATGTCCAAAATGATAATGCCTAGGTTGTTTTCCAGGGTGTTTATAGCTTTGGGTTCTATATTTAAGCCTTCAATCCATCTTCAGTTGATTTTTGTATATGGTGTAAGGAAGGGGTTGAGTTTCAATCTCCTGCATATTGCTAGTTACTTATCCTGCTTATTTATGTCAGCTTTGTCAAAGTTCAGATGCTTGTAGGTAGTGCAGCCTTGTTTCTAGGCTCTGTATTCTGTTCCATTGGTATATGTGCCTGTTTTTGAAACAGTACCATGCTGTTTTGGTTACACTAGTCCTATAGTATAGTCTGAAGTCGGGTAACGTGATGCCTCCAGCTTTCTTCTTTTTGTTTAGAATTGCCTTGGCTATTCAGTCTATTTTTTGGTTCCATATAAATTTTTAAATAGTTTTTTTTTCTAGTTCCAAAGAATGTCATTGATAGTTTAATAGAAAAAATAGCATTGAATCTGTAAAACTACTTTGAGCAGTATGGCCATTTTAATGATACTGATTCATCCTATCCATAAGCATGGAATATTTTTCCATTTGTGTCATCTCTTGTTTCTTTGAGCAGTGTTTTGTAATTCTCCTTGTAGAGAACTTTCACCTCCCTAGTTAGCTGTATTCCTAGGTATTTTATTCTTTTTTGCAGCAATTGTGAATGGGATTACATTCCTGACTTGGCTCTCAGTTGGCTGTTGTTGGTGTATAGGAATGTTAGTGATTTTTGTACATTGATTCTGTATCCCGAAACTTTGCTGAGGTTGTGTATCAGCTGATGCAGCTTTTCGGCCAAGAATGTGGGGTTTTCTAGGTATAGAGTCATGTCATCAGGAAACAAGGATAGTTTCACTTTCTCTCTTCTCATTTAGATATCCTTTATTTCTGTCTCTTGCCTGACTGCTCTGACCAGGACTTCCAATAACATGTTGAATAGAAGTGGTGACAGAGGGCATCCTTGTTGTGTGCCGGGTTTTGAGTGGAATACTTCTAGGTTTTGCTCATTCAGTGTGATGTTGGATGTGGCTTTGTTATAGATAGCTCTTATTATTATTATTTTATTATACTTTAAGTTCTGGGGTACATGTGCGGAACGTGCAGGATTGTTACATAGCTATACATGTGCCATGGTGGTTTGCTGCACCCACCAACTTGTTATCTACATTAGGTATTTCTCCTAATACTATCCCTCTTCAAGCCCCCCAACCCCTCAACAGGCCCCAGTGTGTGATGTCCCCCACCCTGTGTCCATGTGTTCTCATTGTTCAACTCCCACTTATGAGTGAGAACATGTGGTAGTTGGTTTTCTATTCTTGTGTTAGTTTGCTGAGAATGATGGTTTCCAGCTTCATCCATGTCCTTGCAAAGGACATGAACTCACCCTTTTTTATGGCTGCATAGTATTCCATGGTGTATATGTGCCACATTTTCTTTATCCAATCATTGATGGGCATACAGGTTGGTTCCAAGTCTTTGCTATTGTGAATAGTGCCGCAATAAACATACATGTACATGTGTCTTTATAGTAGAATGATTTATAATCCTTTGGGTATATACCCAGTAATGGGATTGCTGACATGAACTCATCCATTTTATGGCTGCATAGTATTCCATGGTGTATATGTGCCACATTTTCTTTATCCAGTCTATTATTGATGGGCACATGGGTTGGTTGCAAGTCTTTGCTATTGTAAATAGTGCCACAATAAACATATGTGTACATGTGTCTTTATAGTAGAATGATTTATAATCCTTTGGGTATATACCCAGTAATGGGATGGCTGGGTGAAATGGTATTTCTGGTTCTAGATCCTTGAGAAATTGACACACTGTCTTACACAATGGTTGAACTACCAACCACCAACAGTGTAAAAGCATTCCTATTTCTCCACATCCTCTCCAGCATCTGTTGTTTCTGGACTTTTTAATGATCACCATTCTAACTGTCATGAGATGATATCTCATTGTGGTTTTGATTTGCATTTCTCTAATGACCAGTGATGATGAGCTTTTTTTCATATATTTTTTGGCTGCATAAATGTCTTCTTTTGAGAAGCGTCTGTTCATATCCTTTGCCCACTTTTTGATGGGGTTGTTTTTTTCTTGTAAATTTGTTTCTTTGTAGATTCTGGGTATTAGTTCTTTGTCAGATGGATAGATTACAAAAATTTTCTCCCATTCTGTAGGTTGCCTGCTCACTCTGATGATACCTTCTTTTGCCGTGCAGAGCTCTTTAATTTAATTAGATCCCATTTGTCAATTTTGGCTTTTGTTGCCATTGCTTTGGGTGTTTTGGACATGAAGTCTTTGCCCATGCCTATGTCCTAAATGGTATTACCTAGGTTTTCTTCTAGTGTTTTTATGGTTTTAGGTCTTATGTTGAAGTCTTTGTATAAGGTGTAAGAAAGGGATTCAGTTTCAGCTTTCTGCATATTGCTAGCCAGTTTTCCCAACACCATTTGTTAAATAGGGAATCCTTTCCCCATCGCTTGTTTTTGTCAGGTTTGTCAAAGATCAGATGATTGTAGATGTGTGATATTTCTGAGGCCTCTGTTCTGTTCCATTGGTCTATAAATCTGTTTTGGTACCAGTACCATGCTGTTTTGGTTACTGTAGCCTTGTAGTATAGTTTTAAGTCAGGTAGTGTGATGCCTCGAATTTTATTCTTTTTGCTTAGGATTGTCTTGGCTATGTGGGCTCTTTTTTGGTTCCATATGAAATTTAAAGTAGTTTTTTTAATTCTGTGAAGAAAGTCAGTGGTAGCTTGATGGGGATAGCATTGAACCTATAAATTACCTTGGGCAGTATGGCCA
>NW_012102210.1:1657748-1658235 GCF_000951045.1 Mandrillus leucophaeus
GCTTGGTCCAGAGCTGAGTTCAAGTCCTGAATATCCTTGTTAATTTTCTGTCTCGTTGATCTGTCTAATGTTGACAGTGGGGTGTTAAAGTCTCCAACTATTACTGTATGGGAGTCTAAGTCTCTTTGTAGGTCTCTAAGAACTTGCTTTATGAATCTGGGTGCTCCTGTAGTGGGTGCATATATATTTAGGATAGTTAGCTCTTCCTGATGAATTGATCCCTTTACCATTATGTAATGCTCTTCTTTGTCTCTTTTAATCTTTGTTGGTTTAAAGTCTGTTTTATCAAAGACTAGGATTTCTACCCCTGCTTTTTTTCTTTCTGTTTTGTTTTTTTTTTTTTTTTCACTTTCCATTTGCTTGGTAAATATTCCTCCATCCCTTTATTTTGAGCGTATGTGTGTCTTTGCACATGAGATGGATCTCCTGAATACAGTACACTGATGGGTCTTGACTCTTTATCCAATTTGCCAGTCTGTGTCTTTTA
>NW_012102210.1:1658285-1751809 GCF_000951045.1 Mandrillus leucophaeus
TTTAAGTCAGGTAGTGTGATGCCTCGAATTTTATTCTTTTTGCTTAGGATTGTCTTGGCTATGTGGGCTCTTTTTTGGTTCCATATGAAATTTAAAGTAGTTTTTTTAATTCTGTGAAGAAAGTCAGTGGTAGCTTGATGGGGATAGCATTGAACCTATAAATTACCTTGGGCAGTATGGCCATTTTCATAATATTGATTCTTCCTATCCATGAGTGTGGAATGTTATTCCATTTGTTTGTGTCCTCTATTATTTCCTTGAGCAGTGGTTTGTAGTTCCCCTTGAAGAGGTCCTTTATATCCCTTGTAAGTTGTATTCCTCTTTGTAGCAGTTGTGAATGGGAGTTCATTCATGATTCGGCTCTCTGTTTGTCTGTTATTGTTGTATAGGAATGCTTGTGATTTTTGCACATCGATTTTGTAGCCTGAGACTGCTTACCAGCCTAGGGAGATGTGGGGCTGAGACAATGGGATCTTCTAAATATACAATCATGTCATCTGCAAACAGAGACAATTTTACTTCCTGTTTTCCTAATTGAATACCCTTTATTTCTTTCTCTTGCCTGATTGCCCTGGCCAGAACTTCCAGTACTATCTTGAATAGGAGTGGTGAGAGACGGCATCCTTGTCTTGTGCCAGTTTTCAAAGGGAATGTTTTTGCCCATTCAGTATGACATTGGCTGTGAGTTTCTTATAAAGAGATCTTATTATTTTGAGATACGTTCCATCAATGCCTACTTTATTGAGAGTTTTTAGCATGAAGGGGTGTTGAATTTTGTCAAAGGCCTTTTCTGCATCTATTAAGACAATCAGGTGGTTTTTGTCACTGGTTCTGTTTATGTGATGGATTACATTTATTGATTTGCGTATGTTGAACCAGCCTTGCATCCCAGGAATGAAGCCAAATTGATGATGGTGGATAAGCTTTTGGATGTGCTGCTGGATTTGGTTTGCTGGTATTTTATTGGGGATTTTTGCATTGATGTTCATCAGGGATACTGACCTGAAATTTTCATTTCTTGTTTTGTCTCTGCCAGGTTTTGGTATCAGGATGATGTTGGCCTCGTAAAATGAGTTAGGGAGGATTCTTCCTTTTTCTATTGTTTGGAATAGTTTCAGAAGGAATGGTACTAGCTCCTCTTTGTACCTCTGGTAGAATTTGGCTCTGAATCGGTCTGGTCCTGGCCTTTTTTTGATTGGTAGGCTATTAATTATTGTCTCAATTTCAGAGTCTGCTATTGATCTATTCAGGGATTCAACTTCTTCCTGGTTTAGTCTTGGGAGGGCGTATGTATCCAGGAATGTATCCATTTCTTCTAGATTTTCTAGTTTATTTGCTTAGAGGTGTTTATAGGATTCTCTGATGGTCGTTTGTACTTCTGTGGGGTCAGTGGTGATATCCCCTTTATCATTTTTTATTGAGTCTATTTGATTCTTCTCTCTTTTCTTCTTTATTAGTCTTGCTAGTGGTCTATCAATTTTGTTGATCTTTTCAAAAAACCAGCTCCTGGATTCATTGATTTTTTGGAGGGTTTTTTGTGTCTCTATCTCCTTCAGTTCTGCTCTGATCTTAGTTATTTCTTGTCTTCTGCTAGCTTTTGAATGTGTTTGCTCTTGCTTCTCTAGTTGTTTTAATTGTGAAGTTAGGTTGTCCATTTTAGATCTTTCCTGCTTTCTCTTGTGGGCATTTAGTGCTACAAATTTCCCTCTACACGCTGCTTAAGCTGTGTCCCATAGATAGTTGTATGTTGTGTCTTTGTTCTCATTGTTTTCAAAGAACTTATTTATTTCTGTCTTAATTTTGTTATTTACCCCGTAGTCATTCAGGAGCAGGTTGTTCAGTTTCCATGTAGTTGTGCAGTTTTGAGTGACTGTTTTAATCCTGAGTTCCAATTTGATTGCACTGTAGTCTGAGAGACTGTTTATGATTTCTGTTCTTTTGCATTTGCTGAGGAGTGCTTATTTCCCATTATGTGGTCAATTTAAGAATAAGTGCAATGTGGTGCTGAGAAGAATGTATATTCTGTTGATTTAGAGTGGAGATTTCTGTAGACGTCTACTAGGTCTGCTTGGTCCAGAGCTGAGTTCAAGTCCTGAATATCCTTGTTAATTTTCTGTCTCGTTGATCTGTCTAATGTTGACAGTGGGGTGTTAAAGTCTCCAACTATTACTGTATGGGAGTCTAAGTCTCTTTGTAGGTCTCTAAGAACTTGCTTTATGAATCTGGGTGCTCCTGTAGTGGGTGCATATATATTTAGGATAGTTAGCTCTTGTTGCATTGATCCCTTTACCATTATGTAATGCTCTTCTTTGTCTCTTTTAATCTTTGTTGGTTTAAAGTCTGTTTTATCAAAGACTAGGATTTCTTCCCCTGCTTTTTTTCTTTCTGTTTTGTTTTTTTTTTTTTTTTTTTTTCACTTTCCATTTGCTTGGTAAATATTCCTCCATCCCTTTATTTTGAGCGTATGTGTGTCTTTGCACATGAGATGGATCTCCTGAATACAGTACACTGATGGGTCTTGACTCTTTATCCAATTTGCCAGTCTGTGTCTTTTAATTGGGGCATTTAGCCCATTTACATTTAAGGTTAATTTGCCAGTCTGTGTCTTTTAATTGGGGCATTTAGCCCATTTACATTTAAGGTTAATATTGTTATGTGTGAATTTGATCCTGTCATTATAATGCTAGCTGGTTATTTTGCCTGTTAGTTGATGCAGTTTCTTCATTGCGTTGATGGTCTTTACAAGTTGGTATGTTTTTGCAGTGGCTGATACCAGTTGTTCCTTTCCATGTTTAGTGGTTCCTTCAGGAGCTCTTGTAAGGCAGGCCTGGTGGTGACAAAATCTCTCAGCATTTGCTTGTCTGTAAAGGATTTTATTTCTCCTTCACTTATGAAGCTTAGTTTGGCTGGATATGAAATTCTGGGTTGAAAATTCTTTTATTTAAGAATGTTGAATATCGCCCCCACTCTCTTCTGGCTTGTAGAGTTTCTGCAGAGAGATCTGCTGTCAGTCTGTTGGGATTCCCTTTGTGGGTAACCCGACCTTTCTCTTTGGCTGTACTTAACATTTTTTCCTTCATTTCAACCTTGGTGAATCTGATGATTATGTGTCTTGGGGTTGCTCTTCTCCAGGAGTATCTTTATGGTGTTCTCTGTATTTCCTGAATTTGAATGTTGGCCTGCCTTGCTAGGTTGGGGAAGTTCTCCTGGATAATATCCTGAAGACTGTTTTCCAACTTGGTTCCATTCTCCCTGTCACTTTCAGGTACACCAATCAAATGCAGATTTGGTCTTTTCACATAGTCCAATATTTTTTGGAGGCTTTGTTCTTTTCTTTTCACTCTTTTTTCTCTAATCATCTCTTCTTGCTTTATTTCATTGAGTTGATCTTCAATCTCCAATATCCTTTCTTCTGCTTGATCAGTTTGGCTATTGATACTTGTGTATGCTTCACAAAATTCTCGTGCTGTGTTTTTCAGCTCCATCAGGTCATTTATATTCTTCTCTAAACTGGTTATTCTAGGTAGCAATTAATCTAGTTTTTTTTCAAGGTTCTTAGCTTCCTTGCTTTGGGTTAGAACATGCTCCTTTAGCTCGGAGGAGTTTGTTATTACCCACCCTCTGACGCCTACTTCTGTCAATTTGTCAAACTCATTCTCCATCCAGTTTTGTTCCCTTGTTGGTGAGGAATTGTGATCCTTTGGAGGAGAAGAGGTGTTCTGGTTTTTGGAATATTCAGCCTTTTTGCGCTGGTTTCTCCCCATCTTCATGGATTTATCTAAGTTTGGTCTTTGATGTTGATGACCTTTGGATGAGGTCTCTGAGTGGACATCCTTTTTGTTGATGTTGTTTCTATTCCTTGCTGTTTTTTAGTTTTCCTTCTAACAGTCAGGCCTCCCTGCTGCAGGTCTGCTGGAGGTTGCTGGAGGTCCACTCCAGACCTTGTTTGCCTGTGTATCACCTGTGGAGGTTGCAGAACAGCAATGATTGCTGCCTGTTCCTTCCTCTGGAAGCTTCATCCCAGAGGCGCACCTGCCAGATGCCAGCCAGAGCTCTCTTGTATGAGGTGCCTGTTGGCCCCTAGTGGGAAGTGTCTCCCAGTCAGGATACATGGAGGTCAGGGACCCACTTGAGGAAGCTGTCTGTCTCTTAGCAGAGCTCGAACGCTGTGCTGGGAGATCTGCTGCTCTCTTCAGAGCTGTCAGGCAGGGATGTTTAAGTCTGCTGAAGCTGCGCCCACAGGCACCACTTCCCCCAGGTGTTCGGACCCAGGGAGATGGGGGTTTTATCTATAAGTCTCTGAGTGGAGCTGCTGCCTTTTTTTCAGAGATGCCCTGCTCAGAGAGGCGGAATCTAGAGAGGCAGTCTGGCTGCAGTGGCCTTGCTAAGCTGCCGTGGGTTCTACCCAGTTCAAACTTCCCAGGGGCTTTGTTTACACTGTGAGGGTAAACACCTACTCAAGGTGTTGAGTACACCTACTCAACCCTCAGCAATGGTGGATGCCCCTCCCTGCACCAACCTTGAGCATCCCAGGTCAACCTCAGACTGCTGTGCTAGCAGTGAGAATTTCAGCCAGTGGATCTTAGCTTGCTGGGCTCCATGGGGGTGGAACTCACTGAGCCAGACCATGTGGCTTCCTGGCTTCAGCCTCCTTTCCAGGGGAGTGAACTGTTCTGTCTTGCTAGCATTCCAGGTGCCACTGGGGTATGAAAAAAAAAAAAAAAAACAAACTTCTTCAGCTAGCTTGATGTCCGCCCAAATGGTTGCCCAGTTTTGTACTTGAAACCCAGGGCCCTGGTAGCGTAGGCACCAGAGGGAATCTCCTGGTCTGCCAGTTGTGAAGACCATGGGAAAAGTGCAGTATCTGGCTGGAGTGCACCATTCCTCCTGGTACAGTCTCTCATGGCTTCCCTTGGCTGGGGGAGGGAAATCCCCCAACCCCTTGCACTTCCTGGGTGAGGCGATGCCCCACCCTGCTTCAGCTCGTCCTCCGTGGGCTGCACCCACTGTCCAACCAGTCCCAATGAGATGAACCAGGTACTTCAATTGGAAATGTAGAAATCACCTGCTTTCTGTGTCAACCTTGCTGGGAGCTGCAGACTGGAGCTGTTCCTATTCAGCCATCTTGCCACCTCGGCTCTTATTATTTTGAGGTATGTTCCTTCAATACCTAGTTATTGAGAGTTTTTAACATGAACGGGTGTTTAATTTTATCAAAAGCCTTTACTGCATCTATTGATACAATCATGTGATTTTTGCCTTTAGTTCTGTTCATGTGATGGATCACATTTACTGATTTGCATATGTTGAACCAACTTTGTATCCCAGGGATAAAGCCTACTTGATCATGGTGAATTCGCTTTTTTGATTGTGCTGCTGAATCTGGTTTGCAAGTATTTTGCTGAGAATTTTTGTGTCAATATTCATCAAGGATATTGGCCTGAAGTTTTCTTTTTGTGTGTTTATGTCTCTGCCAGGTTTTGGTATCAGGACAATGCTGCCCTCATAGAATGAGTTGGGGAGGAGTTCCTCCTTCTCAGTATTTTTAATTGTTTCAGTAGGAATCGTACCAGTTCTTCTTTGTTCATCTGGTAGAATTTGGCTGTGAATCCATCTAGTCCTGGGCTTTTTATGGTTGGCAGGCTATTTATTACCGATTCAATTCAGGGCTTGTTATTGGTCTGTTCAGGGAACCAATTTCTTCCTGGTTCAGGTTTGGGAGAGTGTATGTGTCCAGGAATTTATCCATCTCTTCTATGTATTCTAGTTTGTGCATATACAGGTGTTCGTAGTAGTCTCTGATGGTTATTTGTATTTTTGTGGAGTCAGTGGTAACATCCCCTTTGTTGTTTCCTATTGTGTTTATTTGTATTTTGTCTCTTTTCTTTTTTATTAGTCTAGCTAGCAGTGTGTCTTACTAATTTTTTCAAAAAACAAACTCCTAGATCTGCCCTTTCTCTCTAGAGTTGTTGATCCTGTGAATTTTTTTTGTGTCTCGATTTCCTTCAGTTCAGCTCTGATTTTGCTTATTTCTTGTCTTCTGCTAGCTTTGGGGTTGGTTTGCTCTTGGTTCTTTAGTTCTTTTAGTTGTGATGTTAGGTTGTTAGTTGAGATCTTTCTAACTTTTTGATGTGGGCATTTAGTGCTATAAATTTCCCTCTTTTCACTGCCTTAGTTGTGTACCACGGATTCTGGTATGTTGTATCTTTCTTCTCATTAGTTTCAAACAAATTCTTAATTTCTGCCTTAATTTCATTATTTACCCAAAAGTCATTCAGGAGCAGGTTGTTTAATTTCCATGTAATTACATGCTTTTGAGTTATTATTTTAATCTTGATTTCTATTTTTATTGCACTATGGTCCAAGAGTGTGTTTGGTATGATTTTGATTATTTTGCATTTGCTAAGGATCGTTTTATGTTCGATTGTATGGTCAATTTTAGAGCATGTGCCATGTGGCAATGAGAAGAATGTATATTCTATTGTTTTCAGGTGGAGAATTTTGTAGAAGTCTATAAGATCCATTTGGTCTAATGTTGAGTTCAGGTCCTGAATGTCTTTGTTAATTTTCTGCTGCAATGATCTGTTACTTACTGTCAATGGAGTGTTGTTATTGCACAGGAGTCTAGGTCTCTTTGTAGATCTCTAAGAAATTGCTTTATGGATCTAGGTTTTCCTGTGTTGGGTGCATACATATTTAGGATAATTAGGTCTTCTTGTTGAATTGAACCCTTTACCATTGTGTAATGTCCTTCTTTGTCTTTCTTGATCTTTGTTGGTTTAAAGCCTGTTTTGTCTAAAATCAGAATTTCAGTGCCTGTTTTTTCTGATTTCCATTTGTTTGGTAGATTTGCCTCCATCCTTTTATTTTGAGCCTATGGGTGTCACTGCGTGTGAGATGGGTCTTATGTAGACAGCATACCACCAAGTCTTCTTTTTTTTTTTTTTTTCAGCTTACCACTCTGTGCCTTTAAAATGGGGCATTTAGCCCATTTACATTTTTGATATGTGTGGATTTGATCTTGTCATTGTGTTGTTAGCTGGTTGTTATGCCAGCTTATTTGTGTGATTGCTTTATAGTGTCACTAGTCTGTGTACTTAAGTCTGTTTTTGTATTGGTTGGTAACAGTCTTTTCCATATTTAGTGCTTCTTTCAAGATCTCTTATAAAGTGGGTCTGATGATAACAAACTCCCTCAACATTTGCTTATCTGAAAAGAATCTTATTTCTCCTTTACTAAGGAAGCTTGATTTGGCTGGATATGAAATTCTTGGTTGAAGGTTTTTTCTTTAAGAATGTTGAATATAGGCCTCCAATCTCTTCTGGCTTATAGGGTTTCTGCTGAGAGATTTGCTGTTAGCTTGATGGGGTTCCCTTTGTAGATGACCTGCCCTTTCTCTCTGTCTTTAACATCATTTATTCCATTTCAACTTTGGAAAATCTGATAATTATGTGTTTTGGGGATGAACTTCTTGTGTAGAATCTTTCAGGGGTCCTCTGTATTTCCTAAACTTGACTGTTGGCCTCACTAGTGAGGTTTGGGTAGTTTTCAAGGATGATAACCTAAAATACGTTTTCCAAGTTGTTTTGTTTCTTCCCATCCCATTCAGGGATGCCAATAATTTGTAGATTTGGCCTCTTTACATAATCCCGTATTTCAGGGAGGTTTTGTTCATTCTTTTTTATTATTTTCTCTTTATTTTTTTCTGTCTTATTTCACAGAGCCAGTCTTCAAGTTTCAAGATTCTTTCCTCAGCTTGGTTTTTCATCTCTATCAGATCAGTTATATTCTTTATTATACAGGCTATTTTGTCTTTCTCCATCTGTACCATTTTATTATTATTCTTAGTTTCCTTGGATTGAGTTTTGCCATTCTCCTGAATCTCAATCATCTATGTTCCTATCCATATTCTGAATTCTATTTCTGTCATTTTAGCCAACTCAACCTGATTAAGAACCCTTATTGGAGAAGTAGTGTGATCATTTGAAGGACATAAGACATTCTGGTCATTTGTGTTGCTGGAGTTCTTGAATTGGTTCTTTTTCACTTCTGTGTGTGGGTGTTCCTTTAACTGCTGGGCTGCCTCTGATTGAAGTGGTCAGGTAGGAGCAGGGTGGTTGTGCAGGAGTCCCAGGTTGGCCAGCCTTGCTCAGTGAGAAGTAAGGACCAGGACCTATGTGGAAAACATTCTGGCCACTCTTGCATGAGGTGAGTGTTCTGTGCTGGGGGTTTAGACTAGTCCCTGATCCTGCCAACTCTGCAAAGCTGCTTCCCTGGGTGGGGGAGGCTTCTCTGTCTCTGTGTCACTCCCAGGTGGGCATTTACCCTGCCTTGCTTTTCTCCATTCTCTAGTCTTGGAAATCATTTCATGTCAGTACATATGACTGCCTCAACCTTTTTAAGGAATGTGTGGTATTCCACAGTATGACTGGTCCATAACTTAGCCATTCTTCTATTAATGGATATTTAAATTTATTCTAATTCTCTCTCTTATACACAATACTATAATGTTCATTTTATATTTATATTCTTGTACATATGTGAGTATTTCCCTAATAGAATATTACTGAACAGAAGAGAATACTGGAGGTCCAATAGAAGATATCATTTAAAATATTGATAATTACTCAAACTGTCCCCAAAAATGCCACACCAGTTTATACTCTAATTTATAGCTTCACATAGTTTTAACTTTTTTGTTCCTTTGCCCAACACTAGACATTATGGATTAAATTTTTTTTTAACCAATCTGAGAGATGAAAAATGAGATCTAATTATTATTTTAATTTCCATAATTAGTAAAGGTATGTATATTTTCATTTTAGGGGGATACTTGAAAATCATTCTAAATGAAACAGACTTTGGAGTAGAAGGAGTAAACTTTCCATAGTAGAAAGTCAACTCAAAGATCAACCTCTAGTAAAAAATACTCTTCATGGTATGAAAAGGTTAGTCAACTGTGCATTCAGTAGAGCCCTGCTTTTGGTTATATCAGTTCTGTTATTAATCTCCTTTACAAAAATGCAAAACTGCTATTTAGGAACCTGACAGCTTTGAAGCTGCAAGGGCCCCTAGACAATAAGCAGTAAATTCAGTAAGACTGGGCTAGGTTATTTTGGGCAAGTATCAGGCAGTTGAGATTGAGAAAAAGGTTTCTTGAGAAGGTAGGAGTCCAGAAGCTCCTGGTACAAGTATTGGGAGCATACATATCATACATCTAAAGTGAGTGTATATCTAAAATACCAAGAAGTTCCTGAGAGGTACACTAAATCAGAATAACTACAAGTCATATTTATTAAATACTCGCTATATGACAGGTAGTATGCTAAGCACTTTGTATGAATTAACTTACTTAATCATCACAAGTGCATGAGGTAGCTATTATTATCTGTATTTTGTTGGTTAAGAAACTGAAGCACGGAAAGGTTATGAATTTGTCCAAGGTCATACTGCCAAGTTCATGTAGTTAAATGCCAGGTTAGCCTTGGCTCTGAGGCTAGTGGGGAAACTTACTTATTTCATGGAAATGGTTAGACAATTAAGTTGAAGAAATATGGGTGTGTGTATGTGTATATGTATATGTATATGTATATCTATATGAATGAGATGTGTTTTTGGTCCTCACCAAATCATATTCTTATCCAGTGTCCCCTGTAAATCCTGTGAAGGAAAGTTAGAAGTTTTGTCTTCATGCAAAGGTAAGAGGTACCTGTGAATACTAAAATTATATAATCAAATTATTCACCTCACAATGCAAAGTAGATTATGATTATCAAATATATACTGCATTCTACATAAGAGATCTATAAGACCTATAAGATCTAATACGATCCTTGGACAAATTCATATGCTTTCTCTGTCTCAGTTTCTTCACTAACAAAACACAGATAATAATAGCGACCTTGTGGACTTGTAATGATTAAATAGTTACATAAAGTTTCACTCTAAGGTACCATACCAAATCTTTGTCTGCTCTAATAAACAAAAAATTTCAATGTATTATTATGCTCCAAAATTTTAGAAAACTAATGTCTATCAATTCTTCAGAATAATTTTATGTTTGCTAAAACTGTGAACACTAGCTAATTAGATTCAAGTTATCCCAAGAAGCCAGTGAAATAAAAGGGTTACAATCTAGGGCTTAGAAGTTCTGATTTTGTTTATATAATACATGACCAGGGCCTTCTGTCTTGTTCTCCTATTCCAAAAGGGGGAGCAAGCAGCATGGCCCCAGAGTCCTGAGAATCCTGAATACATTTTCCTTCTTGGGGAGAACAGGCTCAGTTGAAGGAAAGAACACTTCCTACCCTGACAGGCTGACTCACATTAAAGGATCTCTCAACATACATTCACATTTAAAAAAAAAAAAAGAGAGATTCATAAATATCACCCATTTATACATTATTTATTAAAAAACAAGGTAAATAATAGATCAGAATTAAAAAGAAAATGTATACCATTATAATAAAGTATTCTTATTTCACAGTTTATGAAACTGAGTCCTAGAGAGTTAGATGACTTTATCTTAAATAATGACTCAAGCTCTGCAAGTGTTTTCTATTGTTAACATTAAAAAACACGTTTTTATGTAACTGTGTCATTATAATATGCTATTTTCTGACCTTTTTAAAACATTACTTTGTTGTACATTTTTTGTGTATTATGCCCCACATGTGCATTAACCTAGTCCACAAATGTGTTATTTTAATGGCAATATTCAATTAAATTATCATATAATAGTTTAACTTTTCTCAACTGTTAGATATTTGTAATGTTTCTCATATTTCTTTATTAAAAATAATAACAGTGCAACTACAAACATCATATGCAGTACTTCTCTTTTACCCTCTATAAGTAATTTTACAAAGATAAAGGTTATTTTTAGGTCAAAAATAGTGCTCGGTTTTATGACCCTCATTGTACACTGCTAAACTATTCTCCAAAACAACCCTGGCAATTTACTCCATTATATCTAAGTCTACACTTCCAAAAATCCTGTCTGTTCTAATGGGCAGTAAAGTTTCCATATGCTCCTAATCTCCAAAATTCTGGGAAAAACGTGATAATAGTTCCTAATTACTAGTCATACATTTCTAGATAATTCCATTTTATTTAAGATATTTATATCTGTGTTTATAAGTGAGATTACTTTCATGTTGCTTTTTTAGGTGCCCATTTTAACATACCTTTTAGGATCAGGACCATAATAATTTACTTCATATAATAAACTAAGGAACCTCCTAGTGTGTTTTCCCAAGTCCATAAAAGCCCTCTTCCTATCTCTCCTCCACAATACAATCAGAACAACCTTTTAAATACTCAAGTCTCATCACATTCATTTCTTAAAATCTTCAGTGACTTCCCATTACTGCAATGGTATAGGCCAATTTTTTTTTTTTTTTTTTTTTTTTAGATGGAGTCTTGCTCTGTCACCAGGCTGGAGTACAATGGCGTAATCTCTGCTCACTGCAGTCTCTGCCTCCCAGGTTCAGGCGATTCCCCTGCCTCGGCCTCCCGAGTTGCTGGGACTATAGGCCTGCACCAACACACCTGGCTAATTTTTTTTTTTTTGTATTTTAATAGAGATGGGATTTCACCATGTTGGCCAGGATGGTCTCGATCTCCTGACCTTGTGATCCATCCACCTCAGCCTTCCAAAGTGCTGGGATTACAGGCATGGGTATAGTCCAAAATTCTAACTTGATCCATATGGTTCTAGATCATTGGCCAGTCATGCCCTTTCCCTCTTTGGTGTCTTCAAATGCACTCACCATAAGATTTCCACTCCCCTCGCTCCAGCTGCATTTTACTGATCTACTCTTGAATGCCATTAATATCTGTCACTAGGTTAAAGCTCTCACACTACCCAGTTCAAGTTATTCAAAATTACTTATTCAATGGCTGCTATCTCTGGTAAACTATATAAAACTCCATTTTCTACAGCAAAGGTCCCCTTTTTTTCAGGCTATTGGCAAGCACGCATTCTTTGCCTCAGGAGTTTTAGAACATGATACTGTATATACTGTTTCCCTATAAGACTATACACCAAGGTTAAAGGCCAGTTCTTATATATCTCTTCCACTCAAAGTTTAGTATACCTTGCATTCAATAAAGGTTCAATGGATTTATATCAATATGTACTCCAGAGGAATAATACAAAGAGTAAACTTAATAAAGTCATATCAGACAAATACTCTTTAATGTTTGTAATATAAAATAGAAGAAATAACCATACATCACAAAGATATACTGACTTTCCGAGTTCATTGTTGAAAAATCATCAGAATTTCTGAGTTAAAGCATTTGACTCATTTGAAAGTATTATATAATTGAATAGGTAGAGAAAACTCTTCTGCAGAGACCTCAAAGAAAGAGTACTCAGCAAAGACCAAAACACCTCAAAATTTTCTTTTTCCGTTTACCTCATTAGGTCCAAATAATCCTAAACGCTCCAGGAAATGCCCATGAGTCCACTGCATATGCCCAACCAGAACTATCAACCCCAAATACTACCTCCTTTCCATGACAGTGGATCATATCTTTAAACATCTCAGCTCTGGATTCATAAATTTATGACATTATTAATTTTCAAAATCAATTACTGTGTACTATAGACATATTGAAAACCTAAACCAAGAGACCTAAGAAAGGTGGAAGAGGAACAGTGATGAAATAAATAAGTAATGAAATGGATAAGAAGGAATACATTAAGCTAAAGTAAAACAACCTTTCTAACTAATTCATTTCTGCTACTG
Organism: Mandrillus leucophaeus; assembly: GCF_000951045.1. Taxonomy (NCBI): domain Eukaryota; kingdom Metazoa; phylum Chordata; class Mammalia; order Primates; family Cercopithecidae; genus Mandrillus; species Mandrillus leucophaeus. The sequence continues at coordinate 1,671,041 of NW_012102210.1, forward strand.
AGAAGACACCTGTAAAATGAGAATAACAATAGTATTTATCTCACAGAGGTGTTGTGAAGTTTAAGTGAGTTAGTATACATAAAGTACTTAGGAGAGTGCCTGGCATTATTGTCATTTATTTTATTAGGTAGCTGGAACTTAAAGCTTTAAGTACATAAAAACAATGGGCTAACATTGTGGGCCAGGAAGACATCTTCTAGTTTGTTCAAGGCTAATAAAAATCTCCATATATGTACATTTCTAGGGAAGTTTCTGATAACCCAACATTATGACTTTTCCCATCCTAACAGGCAGGCAGTTCTTTATAATATCTAAAACTACTGTAGTTAAACAATCTTATCTGCTTTCTTTTACTTTTTATTAGTAGGAAAAGAAAGGAATTTTCTATAATTTAAATGAAGATGATGACTATAAATGTCTAGAGGAAATAATTAAACCAAACTGCTTTTATTTTCATAAGAGAAAAATACTTTCTATTAATATACAAGATGGCAAATCAGATAAAAATGAGATTGATTTAAAATCTTAAAAAATAAGTCATCTCAAGCAGAATTACGAGAGATGAAAAGATAACCCTGTGACCAAAGGGGTGACGTTGCTTTCTACACCAATCAAAATTGCCCTGAAGTCTTCCTGCTTTCATTTTTCTTAATTTTTGTGATTAGTCCTAAATGATCACCTAGTCACTTTTCCAGAAGGAAAGCGAGACAGAAGAAACAGATGAGAAATAGAGCTTAGAAAGAGGAGAATGATTTGGCTACTATAGGGGATTCATTTGGGTCTCATCATTTGGTGCCAAGTTGATGATAAATATTTGTAATTTATTTGCAAAAACTTTGCCTTCAAGTGAATTGATATATGCCCCTCACTCAGGTGAGGAATTACTGAAAATTACGTTGAACCTCGTTTACTCTCTAATCCAACCCTTTAAATAAAAACAAGAAGACACTAAATCATGTTAGTATCCAAATTAAATCCCATGCCTGGATTATTTCTCTACATGCTATAAAGTCATTACCCATGCTTACTCCAATCTCTCTAGCATTTTTATCTATTCTAAGATTTCTCAAATTCTTTCACTCACTGATGCTAGTTCAGCACACACATATAGATAAGTTGACTATTCCTTACCATTTCCTGATTATCTACAGTGAAACTTAATTTACCACTTTAAATGTTTTAAAATGTACAAATCAGTGGCACTAAGAACATTCATAATGTTGTACAACCACCATTACCCATCTAGTTTCACAACTTTTTCATCACCCTAAAAGGAAATCCATACCCATTAAGCAGTCAATCCTCATTCCCCTGTCCCTGACGTCCACTTTCTGTCTCTATGGATTTGCCTATTCTGAATATTTCATATAAACAGTATCATATGTGACATTTTGTGTTTGACTTCCTTCACTTAGCATAATTTTTTCAAGGTTCATCCATGTATCAGTATTTCATTTCTTTGATGGCTGAATAATATTCCATTGTAGAGATAGTCCACATTATGTTTATCCATTCATCAGTTGATAGACATCTGGCTGGTTTCTACCTTTTGGCTATTGTGAACAGTGCTGCTATAAACATTCATGCACAAGTTTTTGTTTGAACACTTGTTTTCAATAATTTTCAGTATATGTCCAGGAAGGACATTGCTGGGTCATATGGTAATTCTGTTTAACTTTTTGAGGAAACACTAAACTGTTTTCCACAGTGGCAGCACCATATTACATTCCCACCAACATATGAGGCATCCAATTTCTCTACACTTTTATCAGCTTGTTATTTTCCATTTTCTTTAAAAATTACAGCCAACCTGGTAGGTATAAAGTGGTATCTCATTGTGGCTTTGATATGCATTTCCCTAATGATTAATGATGGTAAGCATCTTATCATGTGCTTATTGTACATTTGCATGCTTTCCTTGAAGAAATATCTATTCAAATCCCTTGCCTTTATTTAAATTGGGTTGTCTTTTTATTGTTAAGTTGTGAGAGTTCTTTATATATTCTGGATAGAAGTCTCTTACCAGTTTTATGATGTACAAAGATTATTTCCCATTGTATGGGTTGTCTTTCACTTTCTTGATCATGGCCTTTGAAATAAAAAGTTTTTAATAAAAAATAACCAAGCAAAAGAAGCAAAAAGTTTTTAATGTGATGAAGTCCAATTTATTTATTTTTTCTTTTATTGCTTGTTTTTTTGATGTCATATTTAAGTATGATGCTTCCTTTGATACCTAAGATATGTCAATGTTGGTTTTAATTTTTATTATACTAATCACTATCATTTATTAAGCCTCTACCATACGCCAGGCATTTTACATGTGTTATTTCATTTAACACACACACACACACACACACACACACACAGAGCTAGTATTAATATTACAGCCATTTTTGAGAGAAAAGAAACAAGCAAACAAGCTCAAAAAGGTATTTTCTCAAAGTCATTAGCTAAGATATAACAGAAGCAACATTCAAACTCATCTCTGTCTAAATGCACAGACCACACTCTTTCTCTCTTCTGTCCTGCATTCTGCTATTGTACAGCATAATATAAACTGACATTGACAAGAAAAGAGGGAATATATGTTGTATTAATATTCTATTGCTTCCATTATAGTACTACAAAGTTAGTGACTTAAGCAACAGAATTTTATTACCTCATAGTTCTGCAGGTTAGAAGTATAATAAGGATGTTACTGGACTAAAATTAAGGTGTTGGCAGGGCTACATTCCTTTCTGGAGGCTCCAGGATAAGATATGTTTCCTTGCTCCTGTGGGTTGTTTGCAGAAGTCAGTTCTTTGCAGTTGTAGAATTGAGATCCCCATTTCCTTGCAGGCTGCCAGTTGAGGATCATTCCCAGCATTTATAGAGGCCACCCGTACTCTTTGGGTCATGGCCTCCTTCTTCCATCTTCAAAACCAGCAAGGTAGGTGGAGTTCCTCTCACACTTCAACTCTTTCCCCCTTCTTCTTCTACCTCATCTCTCTGAACCACTTTTTCTGCCTCTTTCTTCTGCTTTTAAGGAGTTATGGGATTAGATTGGACCCACTAAGATAATCAGGATAATCTTACCATCTCAAGGTCTTTAATACCACATCTGCAAAATCTCTTTTACCCTATAAGGTAATATAGTCACACATCCGAGGGATTAAGATGTCGACACCTTGTGGGGAGGGAGGATATTATTCTGCCACACACACACACACACACACATACACACACACACAAAAACAGATGCATATTTTCAGCCAGGTAGAATATAGAGTGTAAATGAAGAAGAGAGGACTGAAGATAAACCTCTGAAATACAATATTAAGGGATGGATAGAGGAAAGAAGCCCCAACAGAAAGTCTGAGAAGGAGCAATCAGACAGATAGGCTTAGACTAGATCTAAAGGGACAATGATCTTGAAGATTCTTATGTTTTGCCTGTTCATGATTTATTGATTTCCTCACTTTATAAAATCTCTTTTGCCCAGTCTTTTACTTCCTGGTCCTGTCATCTTTAATGGTGCTGATTCTTGGGGAGTGACCACACAAATTTTAATTTTGGACATAATATCCCGAAGTATCTCAGAACACTCAGCCCATGAACTGCTAAACTAACTGAACATTCAGAGACCTTTTCCCCATGAACATCTTGCTCCAGGCAATAGAATAATAGATCATTGCTAGAACTTCCTAAAACAAGGTAGCTGGAGAAAGCTTGCAACATCTAGACGGTTTCCATTACAGGCAGGCAAGGTCCTTATCTCAGATTTTCGAAAGGAGAAACCAAACAGGCCATCTCCTGTTGTCAATACTTTTTATTTTTTCCCAGTTGAGTCAATTAAGTTCTATGAAGTAGAGACATGTGAATTGAAAAGTATTAATTAAAAGAGTTGGGTGGATCCAGTGTCATAAGCTGAGGATCATTAGTAATAGGAAAGATAAAATGCCTCCTACTAAATAAATGCCATCTTTTAAAACTCAAATATAGGAATTTTTTTTTGCAAGCACACATAAAAAGTTAAAGGTGAAACCATCTTTAAAGAGAACAAGTCTATTGCTAGTGAGGATGATTAAGAATCATAGGACATAAGAAATCAAAGTGAAAGACAAAAATTAGTCAGGCGTGGTGGTGGGCGCCTATAATCCCAGTTACTGGGAGGCTGAGGCAGGAGAATCACTTGAACCCGGGAGGCAGAGGTAGCAGTGAGCCGAGATCATGCCACTGCACTCGAGCCTGGACAACAAGAGCAAGACTTCGTCTCAAAAAAAAAAAAAAACAAAAAAACCAAAGTGAAAATGAGGATTATCTAACCTAATTTTTTCATTTTACATTGGGGAAATAAAAATACAAAGCAAAGACATTCCCAAGATCACCTAGGTGCTGGCAGTATCACAAGTATTCTAACCCCTTCTTTAATGTTCCATATCCTGAGGTGATACACAGAAGGTGGCTCCATTATTGCTAAATTGATGCTGATTTCTCAGCCACTTTATTCTGGTGTCTCGATGAGGGGCACAAAAATGAGTAAAACCATGTTAATCATTAAAATGTAAGAAATTTTAGCCTCAGCACTGTTAGAAAATCAATAAAGAACACCATTCAAAAATAATAGGGGTAACACATGGATACACAGAGGGGAAGGAACAACACAGATTGGGGCCTAACGAAGGGTGGCGGGTGGGAGATGAGAAAGGATCAGGAAAAATAACTAATGGATACTAGGCTTAATTCTTGGGTGAAGAAATACTTGGTACAATAAACTTATGACATATGTTCACTCATGTAACAACAAACCTGCACATCCTGCACATGTACCCCTGAACTTAAATAAAAGTTTAAAAAATTCATTACTTATATAACAAAACATGTAGGAGATGACTTATGAAAAGCAATGGGCTGATTTTGTGCAGGGGCCAGTATGCCTAGAAAACCACAGACAGTATACAAATCAAGACTCACTGTCTCTGCATAAGAGATTTTAGAAGGGTGTGTATATGTAAAATTACCACTAGATTCTGGGGAAAGAAAATAGGAAAGAGAAAGTAGGAAACAAAGTTAGTGGCTTCACCTCTGCCACATCTGCCTTTTCTGCCAAGACTTTTAAAACTCTATTATCTCACAAAAAGTAGGAGCCAGAATAAAGAAATATCTGAAACGTATGCTGTCCAGCGTATCATGGGACAAAACTAACATAAAATCACAGTTTTTACATTCTTATCCAGAATGAAATTTTTTAAAAATCATATTTTGAGGAGTCAGTTGTCCTACCTGGGCCTCCCAACCCAAGCATCTATGCAATTACCCAGTCATAGATTTAGCAATTAAATACTATAATCCCTGTCCAGGCAATTTGCTACTTGAGAATAGTGAGCTGTTGCTAGATGCCCTGTAAAAGCAGTGGGAGATTTCAGCAGGCTAGACCCTGCAGGACACTGAGAACCACATTGAGAAAGGGGATGAAAGAAAAGAGCATGAAGAAAGTAATAGAAGGTACCTAATTAGCCCGGAATGGCTTACTTTAGATTTCTCTGCCACCTCTCAGGTTATACTATTGAATTATAATTACCCTAACTTAAGGCTATGCCATTTAAATATCTCTGTTATGATTATTGTTATCCAAAATATTGTACTCTTGCTATCACTTCGCCCTCTCTCTTCCTGGCATACTGACACTCATTATCCTGGGTTGTCAAAATCGCCTGGTTATCAACTAAATTATCCATGTCTCATTATACTCTACTGTAATCTGCTGGAATAAGAGGCTACCCTATACAATATTAAAATTCACAACACACTTTTCCAATCAGAGTCAGTTTTCCGTTTACCAAAACACTGCTTGCAAACATGTTCTATTAAGTTACTTGGACCATTTTCAAGTCAATTTTGCATTTCTTGATAATCTGGTTTTCCTTAAGTCTCACTGCCAGTTGTGACAGACTTTGGCACCTGGCTCACAGTTTTTCTCTCCATACCAAATGTATCATCATTATCATCCTGGGTGACAAGTTATTACAGAGGAACATTTATCAGCAGGTATATATCAATCTATATTGTGTATCAAAGAAATCCAGAAACAAGAACACTTTTAGGAAAATCCTGTCTCTACTTCATAGAAAAGTATGGAGTTTATATTCAATATGTGCAACAAACTTTAAAACCAATGATCAGGCCGGGCATGGTGGCTCACGCCTGTAATCCCAGCACTTTGGGAGGCCCAGGTGGGCGCATCACGAGGTCAGGATATCAAGACCATCCTGGCTAACACAGTGAAACTCCATCTCTACTAAAAATACAAAAAATTAGCCGGGCGTGGTGGCAGGTGCCTGTAGTTCCAGCTACTTGGGAGGCTGAGGAAGGAGAATGGCATGAACCCGGGAGGTGGAGCTTGCAGTGAGCTGATATTGCGCCACTGCACTCCAGCCTGGGCAACAGAGCAAGACTCCGTCTCAACAACAACAACAACAAAAAGATCAAAAACTCTTTCCAAAATTCCTACTTTTAATGGTAAAGTAGCTTGCTTTGTAGAACAATTCATGCCTAAAGTTTATTAACCACTTAGTACTTAAAACTAAGGCAAGTATATTGAGATTACACTTTTTTCCTTCAACAAATCCTTACTGAAGGCCTACCATGTACTAAGAATTGTTCCAGGCACTAAGAATAAAGTTATTCAGAAAATGTGTAAAATCCCTACACTTGTGAAAATCATTTTTTACTAGGGGGAAGAACAAGATATGTAAGATGTAGAGTATACTAGAAGATGATGAATTCTTCAGAGAAAAATGAAAAGGGAAGAGAATAGAATTTTGTTTTGGTTATGGTTTGGTAAGGAGGTGGCAGAGGTAGTCAGAGGGAAGTTGCAATCTTAAATGGGAAATGTCTCAATAAAGTGAACTTTAAGTGACTTGAATAAAGACCTGAACAAGATGAAGGAACAAGTAAAACAGGTATCTGGAAAAGAGCCTTCCAGAAAGAGTCATATCAAGTGCAAAGGCCCTGAGATGGGCGTGTACCCAGCGTGTCTAGGAAACAATAAAGAGGCTATCAGAGTGACAACAGAGTGACTGAGGAAAAAAGTAGTCACAGAGTTAAAGGGTGTGTGTGTGAAGGCTCAATAGGATCTTATAGACCATTAAAAGGACTTTGGTTTTTACTTAGTGTGAAACAGGAAGCTCCTGTGGGATTTTAGGCAGAAGAATGATATGATCTGACTTGTTTTAACTTTTTCACGCTTTTATTGTCCTGCTGATTATGGCCTGCAGAGGGGCAAAGGCAGAATCATGGAGACCAGTTAAAAAGCTGTTGCAAGAATACTTAATTATTTGAATCATGAGAAGAGAATGATAGTTAAAAGTGGTTGGTTTCTGGTATATTTTAAAGAGGGAGAAAACATAATTTGCTGACAGATTGGATGTGTGATGTGCAAGAAAAAAGAGTCAAGGATGACTCCATAGTTTCTATTCTTAGAAGAAGCAGAATTGCCATTAATTGAGACAGAGAGAGCTGTAAAAGGAATAGGTTTTTATCGGGGCAATGGAGAAATAGGGAACTTACCTTTAAGACATTTTAGCCTATAATAAAATATAGCACACTAATAATGTTCTATTATCATATCTGATGAAGATAATTATATTCCTAGCATAGAGAATAAGGCTATGTTACATTTTCAACACATTAATCAGTCTTACTCAAAACTCCTCACTGCTTCAGCAAGGATTATTTGTAGACTACAATAGAAGTCACTCCTAGAAATTTTAGTATCTTGAATTGGTTGTAGAGTTTGGATTGTTATTCTGGCATAATTTTCGAGCTAGTTAAGTAGGTCACATATGTCTCATAGAGATATAACAAGGATGAAATTCTGGATGAACTCCAAGGGTGTATTTACATTAAGAAAAATGGCTCCCATAGGAATAAAAAGGCAATACATGACACTTGAACCCAAGTGCTCACCAGAACTGGAAGAATATGACCAAATATTTAGTCTGAAAAGTCATCTCCTGTTGAAGCAGTAAGAGTGATTTATCAGGTGAGGAGCTATGTTCCTCTCTGGCATGAACCATCTAGCTGCATGGAGCCCTTCCTTGATAGCCCTCCTTCAGCAGCTCTCACTAGAGAAAGTCCTCATGTACTAGGTTCCAGGGACTGTCACCTAAGTTCCCTTTACCCACTTTACCCATATTTGGTTTTGCCTTTTCCAGGGCTGTGACCTCTGCAATTCATTTAATAAGATTAAAGTAAACTGATAAAGAAGAGCAAGGAGTAGGAGGAAAATGACGAATCTATTCATGGGAGTTTGAGTACAAATATTATTCAGAAATTCAATCTAGTTCCATTTACTTCTAAAATGCCACAAAACAATATTAAGTCAATACATTCAGCAAGCAATTATGAAATAAGAACTATGTTACCCACTAAGGGATGGGGAATTCATGGATAATAAAACAGGGTTCCTGCCCTTAGTGAACTCAGAAGCTAATGGTGAAAGCAGATGATTAAACAAGTAATTACAAGAGCATTTGTAATGAAGGGGCATACAAAATGTCAGGGACCCAAAGGGGGGACAATTAAATCTGCCTGAGGAGGTTGTGAAGGATTTATAAAGAAGATGACATTTGAGCCAAGCTGTGAAGGAAGAGAATGCATTTGTCACTCTACCGAGAGAGTACTCTGTGATAGGCAGAGGCGGCCTAAAGCTTACCCAGCTTTGGGATCGAGGAGGTGTTAAGAGTAGTCTGGGGAAAGTTTACATGGGGAAGAGTGACAGAAAGAGGAGACTAGAAAGATTAGCTGGGACCAGACCTGCTTTGCTAGGGGTTCATCCTTTGTTCTTTGGGCAACAGAGAGCTCTTAGGTTTTTTAAGCAGGCAAAAGCTATGACGATAATTGTGTTTAAAAAAAAAAAAGGTGGCAGAAGGGAAGAAAAGAAAGAAAAGTCATCAACAGCAAGGGCATAAAACAGATCAAGAGAAGTAAGAAAAAATAGAGTTTCATACTTTGCAGAAATAACCATGAACATATTCACTCCCATGCCCCTTTCCCATCCCCATAACCTATCAATACCTCCCTCTAATTAAATTAAACATCTCTATGCACTATCATTTCATCAAGCAGGCAATGAAAAAAGAAATGTCCACACAGAAGGACAGAGGGAAGATGCTGGTACCTCAGAAAAAAACACACAGAAAACCACCTTGTCCCATTTAATTATTTCTCTCAGAGTTTATAAGAGAAGAAATAATTAAGAACACCATATGGATTTAGAACACAGGGAAGCATGCATGAACACATCACACATGCACACACACACTGCTTGTATTGACAAATGATAACAATGATAAGTAGTATAAACATCGAGAAGAATGATTACATCTGTCTTACCTCATCACACACATTCATTTTTAATAATGCTGCCAATTTACTATTGTTTGAGATCACTCTTTTTAACATAGCCTTGGTGTATCAGTAGCTTCTGCGAACCACTTCCTCTCCATTGTCACTCCTAGTTTCTTGTGGTTCCAAGACACTAAATACTAAGGACTACTATAGTAGCTTATGAGAGGGCCATAATATTGCTATAAGGAGCCTGCTGCTTGCCTTGATTAGGTCGAAAGCATCAAAGCTCTGGGAAGAATCTAGGAGACCTCTCTCTGACTGATGTTTAGCTTAGATGAACACTACAATCCTTAGATTAGGTTTTTAGAGCACATTTCTTTTTTAACACAGTCCAGAAAATAGAGAAGTTATACCTTCACTTTGCTGGCAAATAGAAGGCTCTTTTCTGTAGTACCACTGCAGACAAGCAAAGGTTTGAACATTTTTTATTATCACCATGGGATTAAATTCCCCAGATGGCCATAGTTTTCAGAGACATTATGAATAGTGATTATCGAATGTCTTGGTCACAGAACACTTTTATGAAAAATTTAAAAACCAAAATAAAACTAAGAGACAACATCAGTTCCTACTGACCCATGGTAAAAATAATAACAAAAAAGGCAGGAATCATCATTTCTAATGGCACAGGAATACGTCCCTCCTCCAAACTCATACAGGGCTTTCATGCTACTCATTTGGCACTTAATTACATGCTGTATTTTACTAGTAATGTTTTTGTTTTGTTTTGTTTTGTTTTTTTTTTGAGACAGAGTCTGGCTCTGCTGCCTAGGCTAGAGTGCAATGGTGCGATCTCGGCTCACTCACTGCAATCTCCATCTCCCAGTTTCAAGCACTTCTCCTGCCTCAGGCTCTGGAGTAGCTTGGACTACAGGTGCGCAACACCACGCCCAGCTAATTTTGTACTGTGAGTAGAAACTGGGTTTCAACATGTTGTCCAGGCAGGTCTCAAACTCCTGACCTCAAGTAATCCACCTGCTTCTAGTAGTTAACTTTTTAGAAGTGTTAGTTCTGCTTCTCTTATTTGATTGTAATAAGGTAAGGTTAAGTTAGATACGCATCAAATCAGACTGCAAAATACCTTCCATCAGATAATAGGCACTAAGAATTGAAAATATGGACACTGGTAAATCCATATCCTTACTGAGATTCATGGGCCACTTTATACTACTTTTTTTTTTTGAGATGGAGTCTTGCTCTGTCGCCCAGGATGAAGTGCAGTGATGCGATCTCGGCTCACTGCAAGCTCCCCCTCCTGGGTTCACGCCATTCTCCTGCCTCAGCCTCCCGAGTAGCTGGGACTACAGGCGCCCGCCACCACACCCGGCTAATTTTTTGTATTTTCAGTAGAGACAAGGTTTCACTGTGTTAGCCAGGATGGTCTTGATCTCTTGACCCTGTGATCCACCCACTTCAGCCTCCCAAAGTGCTGTGATTACAGGCGTGAGCCACCGTGCCCGGCCCACTTAATACTACTTTATGTGTAGCATTAAAAAGTGTAATGTGAAATAAAGGTGCACTCTTATACCTATGAAGTTAACAACAACAACAACAAAAACCCGTAAAATCAAAAGAACCTATGTTGGTTGGGCTTCTGTAAAGCTTATGCATGATTATACGTCCCGAAATAATTTAAATTGGTATAACCCTTCATTAAGAATCAGCAATACATTTAAAACCCATAAAAATGCTCATAACCCTTATATAAATAATTTACATTAAGGAGTAATTCAGATTAAAAGGCTTTAGATATGAATATATAATAATTTAAATATAAAAACAAAACATTAGAAATAACATATAAGTTTAGAATAATAATGGCTAATTAATTGATGGTCTATAAAACTGATGGACCATTTATAATAAAAACTTCAATCATATTAAGAAGTCAAAGAAACATGCTTAACTGACAAAGGGCATAAAAAAACTTACACCTGTCATCATATTTAATGGTGAAAGACTGAATACTCCCCCACCCACTAGGATCAGAAACAAGGCAATGATACCTGCTCTCGGCACCTATTCAACCTTGTACTGGAGTTCCTAGTGCAGTAAGACCAAAAAGCAAAAGGTATCTAGACTGGAAAGAAAGAATCTAAAACTGTTTTTATTCACAGATGCCCACCTAGAAACTCCCCAAAAATGTATAAAAAACCACTATATCTGATAAGTGAATTTAGCAAATTTGAGATTCAGCATCAACATACAAAAACCAATTGTATATTTCCATATATTTGCAATGAACAATTAAACATCAACATTAAAATAACAATATCACTTATAAGGAATATGGAACACTTTGGAATAAACCTAACAAAATATGTGCACAATGTGCTGAAAACTACAAAGCACTAAAGAGAGAATTCAAATAAATGAACATAGAACTGTGTTCATGGATTAGAAGACTAAAATTGTCAAAATGTCAATTTTCCCCAAATTGATCTCTGAATTCAATATAATCCTAATGAAAATACCAGCAAGCTTTTTTTTTTTCTTTTGAGACGAAGTCTCACTCTGTCGCCCAGGCTGAAGTGCAGTGGTGCGATCTCGGCTCACTACAACCTCCGACTCCCTGGTTCCAGTGATTTCCCTGACTCAGCCTCCCAAGTAGCTGGGACTACAGGTGCACGCCACCACACCTGACTAATTTTTGTACTTTTAGTAGAGATGGGGTTTCATCATGTTGGCCAGAATGGTCTCGATCTCCTGACCTCGTGATCCACCCACCTCGGCCTCTCAAAGTGTTGGGATTACAGGCGTGAGCCACCGCTCCCAGCCAAACTTTTTTTAAAGAAATTGACAAATTGATTATAAGATATATATGTCTATATATATTTACATATATATTTTTGTATATTTACATATATAGTTTTACATATTTGTTCATATATATTTACATATATATGGCTTAGAATTAACAAAACAACTTTGAAAAAGAAGAAAAAGTTGGAGGACTTGAACTGCTTGATTTCAAGACAATATAAAAGTAAGGTCAAGACACAGCAAAAGGACAGACACATAGGTCAATTGAACATAATATAGAGAATGAAGAAGGAGACCAACACGTATGTGGTGAATTGATTTCTAAGAAAGGTATCAAGGTGCATCAATGGAGAAAATATAGTCTTCTTAACAAATGGTGCTGGAACAACTGTACATGCCATATAAAAATATGAACCTTGGCCATACCTCATATCATACTGAAAAATTAACCCAAAACATATCATCATAGACCTAAGTGTAAAACCTAACAATATGAACTCCTAGATGAAAACATAGGAAATAGACCTTTGTGACCTTGGATTAGGCAAAGATTGGGACACAAGGAGCATGAGACATAAAAAAAGTGACATTATAACTGCATGTCACTAAAATCAGAAGAAAAAACTTAAGGTTTTTTAAAGATACTGCTAAGGAAATGGCCTGCTGACCAGAATATATAAAAAAACTTTCACTACTCAATAATAAGAATTATTTTAAAAACTGAATAAAATATTTGAACAAATACATTAAACACAGAAGAGAAAAGAAACTGAATAAAATATTTGAACAAACACATTAAACACCAAATAAGCACAAAAAAGAGATTCTCAGCATAATTAGTCATTAGGTTAATACAGATTAAAACCTCCATGACATATATCTATACATGTATCAGGATAGCCCAAATTGAGAAAAATACTGACAATACTAGCAATGTGCAGAGCAACTGCTCATATACTGCTGGTAGGACTACAAAATGGCAAAGCCACTTTGGAAAGCAGTTTGATAGTTTCTTATAAACATACACTTACTATATGACCCAGTAACTCTAGAGAAATCAAAATATATGTTCATATACAAACCTGTACACAAATGTTTATTGTGGCTTTATTCACAATAAACTTTGGGAGGCTGGGGCAGGTGGATCGCCTGAGGTCAGGAGTTCAAGACCAGCCTGGTCAACATGGTGAAACCTCGTCTCTCCTAAAAATTCAAAAATTAACTGGGCGTGCTGGTGAGCACCTGTCGTCCCAGTAACTCGGGAGACTGAGGCAGGAGAACTGCTTGAACCCGGGAGGCAGAGGCTGCAGTAGCTGAGATCATGCCACTGCATTCCAGCCTGGGAGACAGAGAAAGACTCCGTCTCAAAAAAAAAAAAAAAAAAAAAAAAGAATGGAGTACTAACGTATGCAAAAATATAGATGAATCTCAAAAGCACCATGCTAAGTGAAAGAAGAGAAAATTAAAAGTATGTTTCCATTTATACGGCATTCTGGAAAAGACAAAACCATATAGTGCCAGAGATCAGAGCAGTTGTTGCCAGGGAATACAGTAGAGGGAGAAGAGTCATTGCAAAGAGGCATAAAAAAAAATTCTGATAAATGGAAATATCCTGTGATCTTGGTAGTGGTTATACAACTGTGTAAGTTTGTAAAAAAAAAAATTATAAAGCTGTATATTTAAGAAGGATGAATTTACTGAATGTAAATTATGCCTCAATTAACCAACCAACAAACAAAATACTGTCAACACCAAGTGTTGAAGAGGATGTTAAACAACTGATATGCTCCTCCACTACTGGCAGGATTCGAAAATGGTACTTTGTAAAATAGCTGGACATTTTAGAAAAATTAAGTTACACATACACTTATTATAGGCCCAACAATTCCATTCCTAGTATTACCCAGGGGAAATAAAAAAATACATGTTCAAGTAGGCCGCTACTCAAGTAGGCCGCTACAGTATAGTGACAGCAATAGTAGAAATAATAATAGCTACTTCATTAATTAAATGCTTACCGAATAATAAATATATATTCACTTGTACATGAATGTTCACAGCAGTTTTACTCATAATAGCCCAAACTGGAAAGAACAAAATGTTCATAAATGTCAAAGGTGATTGGATAATTATGATATATCCATGTGAAAAACTGTAACTCATCAATAAAAAAGAACGAACTATTGACACCCCCAATACCATGGATGAATATCAAAATATTATGCTGAATCAAAGAAGCCAGACACAAAGTGTGCACAAAAGAATATAAATTCTAGGATGTACGTATAATTCTAGAAAATACAAACTAAGCTGTAGTGATAAAGAGCAGATCAGTGATTGTTTGGGGACAAAGGGATGGGACTACTTACAAAGACGCACAAGGAGCCTTTTTGGCATGGTAGAAATGTTCTTGGTTGTGGTGGTGGTGGTGGTTACATGGAGTTGTACACTTAAAACAGGCACATTTTATTGTATATTAGATTATACCTGAATAAAATTGATTTAAGAATTAACAGCCTAAAAATGTTTAAGATAACCAAAACAGCATGGTACTGGTACCAAAACAGATAAGATATATAGACTAAGGGAACAGAACAGAGGCCTCAGAAATAACGCCATACGCCATACATCTGCAACCATCTGATATTTGACAAACCTGACACAAACAAGCAATGGGGAAAGGATTCCCTGTTTAATAAATGATGTTGGGAAAACTGGCTAACAATTTTCAGAAAAATGAAACTGAACCCTTTCCTTACACCTTATACAAAAATTAACTCTAACTGGATTAAAGACTTAAATATATGACCTAAAAGCATAAAAATCCTAGAAAAGAACCTAGGCAATACCACTCAGGACATAGGTATGGGCAAAGACTTCACGTCCGAAACACAAAGCAATGGCAACAAAAGCCAAAATTGATACATGGGATCTAATTAAACTAAAGAGCTTCTGCACAGCAAAAGAAACTATCATCAGAGTGATCAGGCAACATACAGAATGGGAGAAAATTATTGCAATCTAACCATCTGACAAAGGACTAATATCCAGAATCCACAAAGAACTGAAACAAATTTACAAGAAACAAACAAACAACCCCATCAAAAAGTGGGAGAAGGATATGAACAGACATTTCTCAAAAGAAGACATTTATGGAGCCAACAAACATATGAAAAAATTCTCATCATCACTGGTCACTAGAGAAATGCAAATCAAAAATCACAATGAGATACCATCTCATGACAGTTAGAATGGTGATCATTAAAAAGTCAGGAAACAACAGATGCTGGAGACGATATGGAGAAATAGGAATGCTTTTACACTGTTGGTGGGAGTGTAAATTAGTTCAACCATTGTGGAAGACAGTGTGGCAATTCCTCAAGGATCTAGAACTAGAAACACGATTTGACTCAGCAATCTCGTTACTGGGTATATACCCAAAGGATTATAAATCATTCTACTATAAAGACACATGCACATGTATGTATACTGCAGTACTATTCACAAAGCAAAGACTTGGAACCAACCCAAATGTCCACCAATGATAGACTGGATAAAGAAAATGTGGCACATACACACCTTGAAATACTATGCAGCCATAAAAAAGAATGAGTTCCCTTTGCAGGGACATAGATGAAGCCGGAACCCATCATTCTTAGCAAACTAACACCAGAACAGAAAACCAAACACTGCATGTTCCCAGTCATAAGTAGGAGCTGAACAATGGGAAGACATGGACACAGGGAGGGGAACATCACACACCAGGGTCTGTCGGGGGTGGAGGGCTAGGGGAGGGAAAGCATTAGGAGAAATACCTAATGTAGGTGACAGGTTGTTGGGTGCAGCAAACCACCATGGCACATGTATACCTATGTAACAAAACTGCACATTCTGCACATGTACCCCAGAATTTAAAGTATAATAAAAATAAATAAAAGGGAAAGCACAATATTTTTTTTAAAAAGTTAAACATAAAAGGCCATAGGCATTACAAATATGCATATTTAAAAAAAGACCAGAAAGAGCCCCACGAAATAAAAAACAATTGTGTTAAGATAAAAGATTTGGTTAGGACTTATTTTTCAACTTTGAAAACTATTTTTAATCTACTATAGTAATATTTTCATAAACAGTATTTTTAATAGAGACGAATAAAGCAAATAACTTGTAATTTGGTTAAACATGAAAAATTAACTCAAGGCTTAATTTCTTTTCGGTTACCTCTATGCTCAGAGGAGCTCAGAACATTTAATAGTTATCATTCTCAATTCCTTACTTTCTGAGAAATGGCAGGAGTCCCAGTATGAGCCATTAGCCAAAGGCACAAGTATCCTGTCATGTAATGAATCAGCAAGAGTTAAGTGAACACCCCAGGTTGCCTGACTTTCACCTGGATACCATTTCCATGCAGGTAGACTTCTCAAGTAGGCCGCTACAGTATAGTGACAGCAATAGTAGAAGTAATAATAATAGCTACTTCATTAATTAAATGCTTACCGAATAATAAGCAACATAATTATATTGTCTTATTTAATGCTTACTCCCACATTATAAGCCTTATAAGCTATTTAAAATTTTCATTTTATAGTCTTGGAAATGATACCTCAGAGAGGTCAAATAATTTGCCAAATGTCACAGCTAGTAACCTAAGGTTTGCTCAGTTCCAAACCTAATCACCATGCTGCCCTGCCACCCAGTAGAGGGTCCCTGAAATTTGTGGTTACAGAAGCCCTGTTTTTCTGATGCTTGAGGGGTTGAGGAAAAGAGGGAGACACTATAACTTAATAGACCAAGGCAGAATTGTCTTTCTTCATGCCTAAGGGGGTTTGGAAAAGCGCTGAGCATTTAGCATAAAGAGACTCCAAACACAGCTCTCTGCTGACTTACTGGGAACAGATCTTAAGTCTCTGGACTGATTGGGATCTTGCCTATATAACTAGTCATCAGAGCCCATTTTTCTTTTCTACTGTATATTCTTAACCAGTGTTACAGTATAAAACATGAAAAGGGAATATCAAAAGCTATTCTAGGAAAATGGGCTGTCCTTTCACACAAATGTTATCCAGAAAGGCTTCATGCCCACGTTCAATTTCATTTCATGTATAACAATCTCTTAATCACATCTGAGAATGTCGCATCATCTCTCTCACTCTCTCCACATTCTCAACAAATTATTTTACCCTTGAAATCAACAGACCAAGAAAGAAATGATCCTAGCGAATCAAGAAGCAGCTATTAATATTTTAAGAGATGATAATTCCATAGATATAGCTGGTTGTATCTGAAATTGTTCCCTTTGCAGATCCCTCCTTGCTGATATGCACCCTATACAAGGCTCCTTCCTGGGTACCACTGCCTCAGAGAATCGATCTCCTTGACTGTACTTTTGCCTCTTTAACTCATTGATTCTGGCTTGCCTCCCACTGTACTTCTTTCTTTCATTCAAGCCTGGTGTTTTATCTCCTGCTACCCAAAAGGTTGTAAGAACTGCTACAAACTGAAGGGCTTTCATCTTCTGCTTGTCTTCACAAACCTGCCATTTATAATAGTTTAATCTGACAAGGCCCACGGTGCCTCTCATTCATGAGCTTGCATTTCCAGACACAAACTCTCGAGGGAAGAACCCTCAAAGAGGTCCAGAAGCAACCTGATTCTTGTTCCATCTTCACTTGTCCTCTTGGGACTTGATACTCTAGAATATCCTTTTGGTTTTCTACCTTCACTGATGCTGTCCAGTTCCCCTTTCATAATCAGTCCTACCTCACACCTTTATCCATTCCTGGTTCCTGGACTTGCCCTAGAAGGAAGTGTTTTAATCCTCAGATTAGGGTTCTGGATTCTCCCTTTGGTCCTTGCTCTCCAAAGATCCATGCTTGTAACTGTGGCTCCCAGGTAGTTAATTCTTTTATAGCCAAGGGTGCTTCTTTCTTGGCAAACTGAAATATGTCCTAGTTGCCGCAATCTGGACCTTTGTTGCCACTCTCTGCTGCCCTCCAGCGGCTACCAGTAGAATGCAGTAGTTAGAAATTGGTTCCAAGGCCTTTCCTTGACCTACGAGTGTCCTCTAGCAGAAAGCTACACAGTGCGGTTAATGAAAATGAGATTCGTGTTCAGGGCCTAGCAGTTTTCATTCAGCCACTACCACTACAACAGCCTCTGATACCACTGCTACTCCAAGGGAAATTCATTGGTAATGACTCTCCTGTCCCTTCTCATAAAGTGTGATTGTCTCAAAAACTTCCAAATTCCATGTTTGTGGATATGCATATTCATGCTGTATGGTAGAGGTTAAGGAGAAACCTTCTGAATTCCTCAGGCTTGGTTTGTTGGGAGAAGCAGAAAGTAGTGCAACGCCTCAGGCTAACCAGGCAGCAAGGCATCTCACAGGTTACCTAGGTCCCCTATGATACAGCAAGAGAGGATTGACAATGCTGTCTGTGGACTAAGGTAGCAACTGCTAGGTGGCTTACTATGTTATGCTTGTTAGCTCTTCACTCAAAAGCTGAAATGGAATGGAACCAATGCCTCCAAACGGACTGACTTCGCAGTGAGGCTATCTAGAGTGATGCTGGCACCATGTCCACATCAAAAGTTACAGTTGTTGTTCTACTCGAAGCAGAGGAGTAGGAGGGGTTCTACTGAAGCAGAGGGGTAGGAGAGTTGTCACAGATTAGACTGACAGTTCTGTAAAAGGTCCTTCTAACACCTAATGGAAAGGGTGTTCTATTAGGTTGGTGCAAAAGTAATTGCAGTTTTGCCATTGAAAGTAATGGCAAAAACCACAATTACTTTTGCACCAACCTAATATACTCTGGTGGAACCTCTAAGCAGTAGCACCCTGCCTCCAGGATGAAGCAGAAGGTGCTGGACAACCCAGCATTAGGTTAGACTGTGATAATATGGGTTGAAAGCAACAATGGAAACCCTTAGCCTGGGAGGCCCATGAGTCAGAAGGCTAAACCTCATTAATTTTTCATGGGGAAATATGCCAAAGCCTGGTATTTTATCTCCTGCTACCCAAAAGGTTGTCAGAACTGCTCTGAACAAAAGGAGGACCTTCAACTGCTGCTTGTCTTCACATATCTGCCATTTATAATAGTTTAATCTGACGAGGCCCACAGTGCCTGTCATTCATGAGCTAGCATTTCCAGACACACAAACTCTCCAGGGAAGAACCCTCAAAGAGGTCCAGAAGTTACCTTTCTACCACATACAACTGTGCAAAGAACCACCTGTTTGGGGCTTACACTGCTATTAGGTGGGTGTGCTTGCTCTCTGAGGAAAACCACAGTGGAGTTCATCAGCCCTTCCATCTTCCCTTCAAGGACCTCTTCCCCATTAAAATAAAAATAAAAAGGAGTCTACCTCTTATAAAACTACCATGGTCTTAGTGTGTTTATCATCTACTACAAATACTTCCTCTCCTCTGATTCCCAATCTCCTGAAACAATTCCATGGGGACTTTTAGGAAGTTAGACCCCTGAGGTGCTAAAATGATTTTCATAGTAAGAGAATAATGAATAGAAAATTGCCTTCCAAACATGCTATGATGTCATTTGGCCCATTAAATGTTGGTCTTTTCCTGGCACTTAAATGACATCTTACATGATTTTCTATACCAAACTGTGCTGCTCTGTTTGGATATTATTTCATGAGGTCCTGGTCTGTAAAATACGAACTCTTTGTTAAATCAAAAAATGCCCTGATGTAGAATTGCCAAACACACTTCCTCCCCAGTTAAGAAGCTGGTATGAAGTGAGACTAAGTCTTGGCAGTTCTAGAGCAGATTCTCCTCCAATTAACCAAGGACATTCAGCAAATCCCAGAATTTGTTACATATTACTGGCAATTCCTCCTACTAATTTCCTCTGATGGCTCTAGTTACTAATGTCTCAAGCAAGGTAAGGATATAGATCTGGTTTGCAGAGACCACTAAAGCATTCCAGAAGCTGAAGACTTTATTCACCTGTGTCCTATCCTTGCATATGTTGATTCAGCCTTTGCTATAAAGTCAAAGGTCTAGCTCACTGGAGCCTATTCTCATAGTGTTCCTTCTTCTATTTTTCACAGAACCATCCCCAGAAGCTGTTAGCTCTCCCCTCCCCATACTTAGGAATAGGAATTATTTCCTGTCAGAGCTTCCTTTGATCCTGGAGGTATCACCTTGAAGGTAACAGGCATCTGTCAAAACAACTTGGGCAATACAATTTTAGCAAAACGACCAGAAAACTCTGTTTCTAAAAACCAAAGGACCATCTTTTGACCATCTTATTTATGTCAGGCCACTAAATCACAGCTAAAATATCTTTTCTGAAAGTCTGTGTATCTGCATACAGCGAGTTGGCCTTGCCCTAGAGATCTTGCCAGAAAACTCTATAGCTGCTTCCTAAAACTGAACTATGGCACCAATATTTAAAAATATATAGATAGATAGATAGATAAAGTGACATCCCTTGGAGCACCAGGCCACCTGAAGAGAGATTATGGGAAGAACAGAATGTTATATAAGAATGCAAGCTCCATAAAGGTAGGGGCCTATTTTATTCATGCATTTTATCTACTACCTGGGCTAGGCACAGTGTTGAATAAATGAATGAACATTTCTTGCTCAGGGAGGAATATATCTATATCCAAGTGCTTGCTGTGGCTATGTCAAGATATGAAATACGGTCTGCAGGACATGTAGTGGCTCTGCATCTGCAAAGAGATATGTGCAGGTGGTCTGATATTACTATATCCTCTTCTAACCACCAAATGCCTTTGGGATATGATGACCCTGGATTTCATTTCTCACCTGCCCTCCTCATATATACATGCTACTCTATCAGTGGTACAGATAATCTCTTCCAAGATAATGTACTTTATGGCTTAACTCATTCCTTCTAACCCTATTATCCACAACAGTCATAGTAATGATGTCTTCTAATTCCATGAGTTATCAAGTTACTTGATTTCTGACTATGGTATAGATGGCTCCCAGTTTTATAGGCTATTATTTGAGATCATATACAATCTGAAGGTCAACAGAATATTTCAACTGAGCACTTGGAGAGTATCTCTACTGACAACATTACTGGTCCATACACTTCCCAACTAGAAGGTGTGCAAACAACTGTATTTTCTCTACCAAAAATATCATTTCATAAAAACGTTTCCCTGCTACCTACCCCCACACTTCTCTTCATTAACTGCTCAGTAACTGCTCAGTAAACACTTGGGAAAACTATAGTTCACCTCCCAAAACCCAAGTTATAGTTCAGCAAGTTCAGGACCAATATTAAGTACATGTGGGAAATGGCTTCCTGTTAATAGTTTAATAGTTATAATGAAAAACAGAAGACTGATATCTCTGGGCTTTTGAGATATGGGCCTGCCCTACCCCAGCCCCACCTCCTATGAAGCCTCCTAGTTAGGGGATAGTTTAGACTGGTTATGGTAAAACATTAAAAAATAAATCCTATGGACTACATGTCTTTTTGGTATATTGCTGTATCAGAAAACAATCAGCTTTTAATATAAACGGGTTTTCTACCGAGGCTAAAATACAAATAATTATTAAAGTTAAGATTTTTTCCTATGAGCCATAGCAGTCAAGCAAAGGGGGAATGTTCCTTCCAGGAACACATAATATTCACTAGACTTGGGCAATTTGATTTGAAAATCAAAATTTTATTGAAGAGGATCATGACAGGATGAGAAGTAGGAGGGGCAGTTCTACATAGTTAAGTTCTTGAATTGTTCTCGTTTTCCTCACGGGTGTTAACTAACCGAAGGTACAGGTTTTACCTCTATACCTCTAAAAGGAATAGCAGCAGTATTTGTTCAACATCTCAAAAGAAATATGCAACTATTTCTCTTAGGTCTTATAGTTGTTTTCAAGGCAGGTTAAGTGTCTGCAATGGAAATGCACTGTGTTTACTTTAGAAATTGGGGAATAACTGGCCTAGGGGGAATATCAACAGCTCAATCTAAAGAAAGCCCTAGATATCTTGGGATGGCTTGCTGTATGAGAGTCGTTGCCAACAAGCTCCATTCACGAGATCTGATGCAATGTCACAACCTAGTTCATTCAACTTTATAAAAACTTAAGTATATATCAGAAGTAAATAACTGTTGGGGCCAAGGAACAGAAAATAACAGGATGTTACTAAGAAAAGGAACACCCTCAAGCCTTTGGCCAAACATGGAAGGTGAACTATCACAGATTAAATAAATAATGCAAACTATTATCAAAGGAAGTTAAGCACTTACAATGAATGTGAATAACAGAAACGTGAAATGTTTCAGAGTAGCCTGCAAATAGTAGCATTTAATGAGGAGAATAGATAGGACATAAAAGAAGAGGTATATGAGGAAGATGAACAACAAAAACTAATATGAGAAATTAAGAAATGGGGGTTTAAAGAGATCAGTCTAATACTTAAAAGAGAAAAGACAGTCTAGATCCTAATTAAACTAACATACAAAACATCCATGTTTTAAAACAAAACTTAAATCTGCTATTTTCTATGCTTTACATATTTTCTTCCCTTAACAATGCTTGAATTTCAGTGCGACTCTTCACCTTTTCCATGAAATATTTTATAGTTACTTAGGCACACATAGGCCTCTCTACTTCATGCCTCCTTTTGCACTTACAGGTACAATCTTGCTCTTCATTTGCATCGTTTATATATGTCTTATAGCTCAACTAGAGTGTAAATTGAAGTTTATGTCCCCATTTCTTGAATTTGGACTGGCCTTGTGACTAGCTCGAGTCACAAGAATGTGGTAGAACTGATGGTTTGCTAGTTCCAAGCATAGGCTTCAAGGAGTTTGCGCATTTCCTATTGCTTTCTTGGAACTCTGCCAAGATGCCATGTAAATAAGTCTAGGTTAGGTTGTTTGTAAATGAGAGATGAGAGACAGTAGAAAAGAGTAGCCCTAGCTAAGGCTTCCTAGACCAACCAGTTCCTAGCCCATCTAGCAGCAGACCTCAAAGTATGAGTAAGCCCAGCTGAAACTACCCTAAATTGAGAATCTGTAGAAATTTGAGCTTCATACGTGGCTCTTGTTTCAAGCCAACATGTTGTGGGGTAATTTATTATGTAGCAAAAGTCACTGAAATAACTGAAACATACATAATGGCTTCATCCTTCAATGTAGTACTTATCACAGTGTGCCTTATACTAGAATCAGGAATTTGCTGGTCATTCCTTTGCTCCCAGAGGGCACAGATTATACTATATTCTTTTTTGTATTCCCACAACACTTAGGTTGTGATTTGTACAAAGTAGGCACTTAGACTTTGATAAAATAAACTGAAATGAAAATCAAATTCTAGTGTTTATCGGCATTACCTACTTAATGTTTAACCATGGAAGAAAAATACAAACCATGCCACAGTTTAAAGAATAAAGTAAGTACTGAGAATCTACTATTGGTCCTATATTGTAATTCTCAATTATGAACCATTAAAGGTCAGCACTTGGTGTTTATACGCCACTTCAAGATAGCTAATTAAATGAGTCTTTAAGCTATCCTTCTCAAAATTCAGCATTAGCCCAAATTTGGATTTTGATGGAAATATACACATATATTTGATGTTTGCATGGGAAGTCATACTGCAATCCTACTTCTATGAACTTACAAAGACAGAAAACACAAAGTGCTAAAGAAGGGGATTTTGATTTGTACTCTGTAATTCACAATACTATTAATAGTAGGTTTTCCAAACTCAGAAATCTGACAAATGAGGTTTAACTTATTTGTACTTTAACTCTGAAGTGCCACACAAAAACAAAATATCATGAAAGCTTGTATATTCAAAATGTCATCTCTCCTTCTCCAAGAAGTAGAAAAGTGAGAATAGGACAAGTGAAAAAGGATGAATAGTTTTCTATCCACATCTAATTTGCTTCCCAGTGAAATTCTATAGCTTTTAAATGACACTGTTATTATAGTCTATACAAAGATGATTTCATCAAATATTCCATGTTTTGAATATTTTAAAATTATTCATTCAATTGATACTGTCTGAAACTCTCTAAAGCAAGAGACTATGAAAGCACGTTCAGAATACACATATAAAGCAGAGAGTCAAATACACTCAATGACAGTAAAAGAATATCCTTGCTGCACTGCACTGGGGGCAGATTCTCTTCTTACATGAGTGTGTACCCTATAATTTACCTTAACTTTAGCTTACCTTAGCTTCTTCCTTTAACTTATGCCATTCCTATTTAATATTTTTATCTTTGGCTTATTAAGGGCATAATGATTAAATCACTTAAGCTAGATAACTCAGGCAGTCAGTTAAAGGTTTAGATAGGTCATTATATAATGAAAGAAAAATCTGTGTTCTTAATAACATGCCTGAAAGAAAAACACAGACCGGTGAGAGTAGTATCCAGTTTTGGTCCATAAAATCAACCCTGTGAGGACTAGATGAGAAATAGGTAACAATGTGACATGTGAAAAAGACTCAAATACTAGCAAATAGGAGGCTCAATAAATGAGGACTAGGAAGCCCATTCCTCTAATTGGGGATGCCCAAATAAAAATATAAAGATTTAAAGGGTTAAGGTTAAGTGAGACAGATTTTAGCCAACTTAAGAAATATCTTTCTAATAATCATATTGTCGTAAGGTGGAACTTGCTGCTTTGGGGTAGTGGATCCTCCTCAAGGAAGATATTCAATCAAAGTCTGGGGTGTTGTACAGGGATTGAAGTATAAAGCCAAAGGTAATACTACATAATTTTTAAGATTATCCTCCAATCCCAAAATTCAAAAACTCTACTTTAGAAGCCTAAATGTTTAAGAAAACATAGTCCCAGGTTTTCTGTTTAGAGTTTGAACATCTCTGTAGTTCAGAAGCCTCCTTTTAAAATGATGCTCCTTTAAATAAGTTCTGAGAATGACTAAGACAAACTGCAAAGAGATAAATATTTTCAGCACAGGATGTGGAGAGATCATTTTTTTCACAATGACTCCACCTACCTGAGGTCTACTAATAATGAGCTACAGACCAAGAACTAAAGAAGTTTTTCAAACAGTCTAGGTTAGAAAAATTATCCCTTTAAGCTGTTTCAGTAGAGACAAGTATAAGTAGAAATTAGGTGACAGAATGAATAGAAAAAGGCATACTCTTTCATTACCAGTAAAATTTTGGATTTTGGGTTTCTACCATTAAAACATTACAAAAGCAACTCTGGGAAGAAAAATGTAATAGAAAATAGGAACTTAAGCATAAATGACAGGGCTCACTGAGAGCTTACAAGTACTTGCACATTCATTCCCGACTCTGATCCACCTTATTTTGGCTGTGCTTTCTAACTTACTCCCTTAGTTAACATTTTCTGTGAACACTAGTTCCTTTCCATAGGGACCAAAACCACAAACTGGAGAGAATAACCATGCTTCCTTCTCATGAATAGTGGGAACGGAAACATTT
The DNA here is from genome assembly GCF_000951045.1 of Mandrillus leucophaeus. Classification (NCBI taxonomy): domain Eukaryota; kingdom Metazoa; phylum Chordata; class Mammalia; order Primates; family Cercopithecidae; genus Mandrillus; species Mandrillus leucophaeus. The sequence goes on from NW_012102210.1 coordinate 1,696,627, forward strand.
TTCCTTGGATGTGTTTCTCCAGTGAAATTCAATTTCTGCTTTCCAAGAAAAGCCAATTGAGTTAGAAGTTTCTGAGAAGAAGCAGGAGTGTGGGAGGGAATCCAACAGATATCACTTCACATACCCTAAACCAAAATCCCAATCTTTCAATCTTACATCAGTCAAGGGATTAAAGTCTCGGTTGAGTTGCTAAAACTACAGGTGGAAGGTCTTAAGTGTGGGAAGAGATTGTTCCATTTGTGACCAGGCTGGTGAATCCTTAATGTGCAAGAGAACCCCCACCTTGGCCCCCAAATATTAAGTTGACACACGTTTCTGGGACACAGACTGAATCCTCAAACTTTGGCAGGTCTATAGACACACAATTTTCTGTTTTCTGCTTAACAGTGCTTTCCAGAATTGTCATCAGATGACAGATTACACCACCCATCTACAAGGATTCAGGGGTAGCTCAGGCCATCCATTATGGGTTAAAAGCTGTTCCAGCATGAATCGAATCACAGTGGTAAGGAACTACCGATACAAGGGGTCCTGCAGCTTTAAGAAATACCCTGGGCATCTAAAAGTTTTCAGAATGCAAACTATGTCAGCTCTGAAAACAAGAGGCACTGCATCATTATGGCAGGAGAAACAAAGCCAGCCCCCTTTTTTAAACAGACAAAAAAAAGATTGTTTTAATAGGAAAGAAGCATCAGTCATTGATTCTTACTTCATTCACACTTTCTATCCAACCCCATCCATCTTAAGAGTGAAGAGATGACAGAGCCCAGTTAACTCTCTCCCTCACTGGGCCCCCGCCCACCCTGTTCCCTATATCCAAACCACCAAGGCCTACCAACCCACTCAGTTCAATCTGCAAGAAACAGTCCTATAGAATGACTGGTTCTATCTAATGGGTTTGCCAAAGCTCAGGTATGCCCAAGTACCAGCTTTCATCACATTACTTTAATAGGGTTAGCATGACTGGTCCAGGCCTTTTCTAATCGTCTTCAAAAATGACCACTTAGTTACCCATGACTGACCAGATTCTACAAAGGACGAGGCGAGAAGACTTAAGGCAGCAGGAAAAAGTCAACAAACCAAACCAACAATCCAGAATGTAAAATATTTCATTTTCTTAAATGCTACTGGCCACATTATCTACAAACAAAACTTCTCCAAGCAGGCAGTCTCTGCATCAGTGCACCTGCTTAGCATTGGTTTGCTGAGTTATCTTTTTGCTATGTCTGCAAAAGCCAACAACAGCACAATGGGTCGCATCACTTGAGGGTCACTTGAGTCCCTCTACTCTGGGTCCCTCCTCCCACCGCCGCCTTCCCTTTTACCCACAAAACCTTTAACTCCACCATAGCTAAGGATCCCAGATAGCTAAATAAAAGAGGTGGCCTCAAATACAGGGAAAACCCTTAGGTCTCCAATGTGAATCGCCAATGCCGATCCCCCTCCCTTCCCCTTTTCCTTAAGACCTGATGGTCTTCAGTCACACATCTTAAAAGAAAAACAAAAAACAAAAACACAAAGACTTACTTGTCTCAAGTCGATGAAGGCCAACTGCAGCGTGTCCTCCTGGAACCCAGGCACCGGGCCGGATCTGGCAAACTCTGTGGGAAAGAAAAGAGGATAAAAAGCGCCTTTAACTAACCATGGACAGGGAGATTGGCAGACGGATGACAGGGAAGACAAGAGAAGCTGGGGGAGAGGAGGACCAAGCTTCTAAGGAGTCATGTCTCTCTCCCTTCAGCTTCTTTGTTTGCCCTTCAAAATTCGTGTCATCAAAACACCATTAATTCCAGCATCCTGACAGCAAGGAAACTGTACTAATTCGACCTGAAATTTATTCCCATGAGCTGCGCTGGGCTTCAGAGTATTTGTTTTGTGAATGGACAAACAACTTGCAAAGGAGGAGGGAGTGGGGGAGAGAAAAAAGTTTTTCCTCTCAACACAATAAAATCTTCAGCTGTGAAACTCTTTTCAGTTCCGAAAGCTATTTATATTTTAGATCGCTGAAGGAATTTTCTAATTTCACGCTTGTCACCTCATTCCCCAAGCATTTATCAAAAAATATTCCCTGCCACATCATTAATTATTCCCTCACTGATTATTTGTATTATCTCATGACTGCATTATTGCCCGCCTCCCCCCTCCGACCCACACACACATACACACACACCCCAGAAGCAGAGGCTATCCCAATCCATGGCTTGGCTTTTGAGCAAAGGAATATTTACAGATATGAAAAGGTCCATCTGAATAAATCTCACTGCAAAACTTAGGGAACATTTGCACGTGTCTGTCCTTCTAGCGTATTCTTTGTCCTTGACTTCTACTTCCATTCCACTCTCAAAAATTCTTTCTTCTTCCTCTACCCCAATTTAATCTTAGCCTGAAGAGACTACATGAATACTATCTGCAATTTACAGTGGCGCCTTGGGTACATGCTCAGTTTATGACTCTGGCTTCTATGTCGTTAACAAGAAGATGGCTGTACAGGGATATAGGGACAAAAACTAGTAACACTTAAGAATGTCAAATTTTATTGTCCCTGAGCCCTGCTTATTATGAAATCAAAAGGTCTTAAGTTCCCTATACACACACACACACATGCACATACACACACATGCCAAATTCAAAAGTTGGGCAGTTAGACTATTCTTCAATTCTTTCTATGAAGCCCACAGCCAATCTCCTATTTACCTCAAAAACAACTCAAGTGTCTGTTCAAAGCAAATATGAAAAGGAATGTTTTCCTTCAAATTATATTTCTATCCAGGACTGAATTTAAGAAACTATACAGAGTTGGTATCATATTCTTCTTTTGGAATCAATAAAATCTATCAAGATATTTGCATATGTCTAGAAAATTACTTCCAACAACTAGTGGCTGGATAGATTCAAATGGTAATTTGTGAACAAGGTTAGGAACTTCTATTCTTTAAAAATATTTTCCATTTGGGGGCTTCTCAGACATAGCATTTCATAAAACCCTTGCCCCACTTTTAAAAATAATGCTAATGACTTAGTTTGCAGGAATTATGAGAACATTACACAAAATGAAATTTAAAGCAATTTATTAAACTAATTAAAATATAGCACAGATGTATTAAACAACAATATACACAATTCTTATTGTAGACATTTAAAATTAAAAATGCCTCTTTTTTTATTTTAATGAGATAAACTATATGGCATGCTTAGCAGTACTAAAGATTCTACTTGCTTTGGTAAGAAAATTCAAATGCCATACATAAATTAATTCTGTTGTATATTGCCCAAGTGATAAAACTTTTTTAAGAGAGTAAAATGCTGGCCAGGCACGGTGGCCCACGCCTATAATCCCAGTACTTTGGGAGGCCGAGGCGAGTGAATCACCTGAGATCAGGAGTTTGCGACCAGCCTGACTAATGTGTTGAAATCCCGTCTCTACTAAATACAAACGAATTAGCCAGGCATGGTGACACATGCCTGTAATCTGAGCTACTTGGGAGGCTGATACAGGAGAATCACTTGTACCTGGGAGGCGGAGGTTGCAGTGAGCCGAGATCGCGTCATTGCACTCCAGCCTGGGCAACAAGAACGAAACTCAGTCTCAAAAAAAAAAAAAAAAAAAAGTAAAATTCTAAAACTGTATGATGATTTTATGAAGGCTATGTTAATAAAAAGCTTGATATAATCCATTGTTTATATCTACAATAGCCAATATCTGTGATAACCTTGTATACAGGAGCAATTCGAGTTAAATGTACAATTTTCCCATACTATGCTCCTGTTAATAGCAATTCTTTGAATTACAGCCACAGCTATTCTTTTTGACTGCTTGGATTGTTAGGTGGTCAGCTAAAATTAGCTTCCCATACTTGATAGTTTCTCCCAAGGATGATGGATTGTCACACTTGGCACTGCATAACTCAAGTCTATGCTGTATCACTCGAAGCATCTGAAGACTTCTCTGTCAGTACAAACCCTACTTGTGTCAAAATGGCAGCAATTATCAAGATGTTCTGCCATCCTATATATGTCCAACTCAACGGAATCACCCGTCTGAATGCTTGGAAGCTGGCTACACATTCTTGAATTTCCTTATTGGGCATGCTCCCTCAGGCTAATAGATTAAGCTGATGAAACAATTTAGGAATCTGGATGTGATATGCATTTAGTTCTCAGAGTCACTTTATTGACCTCATTTTTATGACACACTGAATCTTCCAGGGTCCCAAAGGATATAATGACCTTTTAGGCTTGATTGCCCCTTTTATAAATCAAGGAATCAAAGAATGACAGTTGCATCAGGTATGACAAAGTAAAGAAATTAATTTTCACATATAGCTTATAGAAATGTCTAATGAGTATATATTCAACCTCATATTTGTATGTTTTCTCATTGCTTTATGTATATAATTCTTGTCTTCTCACATAGATAGCAAACTCCTTAGGGATAAAGACCATTTCACAAAACCAAATATCCACTCAAAATAGTAGATGTTCAACCAATATTGTGTTTTAATTAAATAAGTTACACAAATAGCAAGATTCATTGGTCACATGTGCTCTTCACTGCCAATGAAAATCTCTGGATTGTAATAGGTAAGGGGTCCTTAATCTGAGTATCAATAAACAGGCTTTAGGAATTCATGAGCTCCCTAAAATTATATGCACATTGATTAAAGGGATGGGCTTTGGAGCAATAAAAATCAGAATTTGAATCCCAGCTTTCCACTTAGTAACTCTATGGACTTACACAATTTACTTAACCTCTTTACACTTCAATATCTTTATCTAAAAAATGAGGATAATAGAACATTCCTTATAGTGCTCCTATGAGGATTAAACAGAATAACACATGTGAAGCAGTTGGCAGAGTGCCTAGCATATCATAATTGAGTATCATTATAATTAGTTTTTTAGTGTAAATATGAATTTCTCTGCAAAGAAGGTTCATAGCTTACACTGAATTCTCAGAGGGTTGGTAGCTCAAAAAAGGTTAAGAAACACTGTTCTATATCAAGGACAAAACATAAGAAAAAAATTCAGCGATGGCTCAGTGATGAGTTAGTGAGTTGGCATTGCTAATTTATTTATAGGCACTATTTAATTACTTCCTTTAAAGGAAATTGATATTATTAACTACTAGTGTTCTAGCTACAGCATAGTAATTTTCATTAGTATTTTTTAAAAATTTAATAAATGTATAAAATAGGTATTTTGTAACTTTGTGACTCAATATGCCCTCAGAAATATGATTAACTTTTAAAATATATTAAAAATGTTAATAGCATTAGAAAGTGTGAATATTTTTTAAAATAAAGGAGAATTTGTATACACTCTAATTTCAACTATATAAAATATAATATGCATAGAAAACATGATAGTAAGCACTCACGTCATAATGTTACCCCAGGCTGCTACAGAGAGGAAGGTTATGAGGGTTTGTTTTTCTTCTTTATATTTTATAAACTTTAAAAAGAAATACAGACCACTTTTATAACCTGAGAGAAGGAAATGGAAGAACACACACAAACACATACACATTATGTGGTGGAGCTCATATTGCAGTACTTTCCCTAGTAACAAGAAATATAATTTGTTCAAGATTTAGCATTACTGGCAACTAGGATCGGTCTGTAAACCCAAATTCTCAGATGCTACTTGATAGAAAGAAGAGGAAAACTACCACATGAGAGAGGGGCAGGAGGCTCCCAGTCTCTCGTAATATGCTGATGCATCCTCAAATTGATTATATGTACACACAAGAAGCCTCTCTTTAGAGCTTTTAATTAAAATTGTCCTTCTCTGACATAATAAGAAAGAGAAATACATGCAATATTGGCCAAGTGAAACCAACGGATACATAGGTCACAATGGAAATTCCCTTTCTGGACTTATCTTTGCAATCCAGAATTTTTAGTAGGTTTTCAGTATCTAAGTGATCCAAGCCAGTACCAGAGATTCTGAAGCACTGGCAAGGAAATCAAGGTACTTGCTCCACTCAACGCAGAACCAAACCCTACCTTTGACCAATTCATGTTACTGGGAGACTGAATCAAAGTTCAGTGAGACTAGCAAGGTGGCTTCTTCTTGGGAAACTTGTTCAGGATAGGGGAGCCTCCGACAGGTACCAACCCATTCTCCAAGAAAGCTTGGCTCTTCCCAGTAGTTCTGCCCTGCTCCTGTCCAATCATGCATGGTAGAAACTCACAGAATCAAAGCTGATATCAGGAACTGACTCCAAGATACCATTTGCAAATGTGCAAAATCTTTCAATGAGGAAACTGCCAATTCATTTGAAATTTATGAAGGAAATATTTTCACTTAAAAAGTTAAAAGGAGGTATACAAAATTGCAGGAAAGAAGGCATATTGTCAGTAAATGAATCAGAGGAGAAAGAAAATCACTAATATACTTTACTTGCCAAATATCTAACTCTTCATATTCTCATACACACAAAAATCTATGAGATATGGTAGTCATTTTTAAAAACTATCAATTTTTCAAAAATATGCTATAATTTTATATTTCTAATAATCTTCACATTATAATGAAGTTACCAGAGGGAGAAAAGGAAGGATTCCACCCATTTCAAAATGCTTTCTAGTCTTCTTGTAGGCTGATCTTAAAATTAACAAATTCTGTCACTTAGTCAAGGGGAAAGAAACAAATTAACTTTAATTTGGTACATTCACACTTGGCTGAAGAAAGCAACATATATAAAAGAGCACAGAATACTAAATTAGAATAAAATGGTAGAGTGAGTTAGGAGGGGCCTTGAGAAGTCAAAATAACTGCATTAGTCTATAATCTATATATGTAGATAGGACATTTGGGAGTTTATCAAAAGAAGGCTGTGAGAAAAAATATAAAGCTAATTTTTCTAAATCTTTGCAAAATGCCATAGAACAAGAAGAGTTTTCAAAGTAAGATGAACAAGGTAAAATGTATTTCAGAAAAGCAAAACTAGCACAATGTCTGGCAAGTATATAAAATAGCAATTTTGGGAGAAAAAATAACTTGTTCAAATAGGAGGAAGGTGAAAAGACAATCTGCAAAATGTTAACAAGAGGTTCCTAGATAACATCAGTATACTATTGTTTCCAGTAAACTTCCAGTTTAGACAATGGACACGATAGCATCACCTGCTCTTGCTGAATGGATTAGGGATTTGGTTTTGGCCAAAATGCCAGAGAATTAGGGGAAAAAAGCATAAAAGCCTAAGCTATACCAGCTACTTGTTTATAGCTTAAGATCATGTTAGGTCACATGTGTTTTCTTCGTGGGAATGAAAAAATAAGAGCTGTTGTTGCTGTATTAACATAATGGTTTCCTGGTATCTGGCTCCCTGGAGCAACAGATGAAGGGTATGCTAGACTATGAAGTGTCTAGGGAAGCCAAGCCTTCTTGCATCACATCACAGTGGTTCCACTAAGCTAATTACAGAAAGGAGTTGATGTACTCCACAGGGAATCCAATTCAGAACCTACTGGTCAGAGAAAGGACGGCCAGAAGATAAGGAAGTAAGAACAAAGGGAGAACAATGTCAAGGAGAGAGAAAAGGAGGAGGAGGTGGAGGTGGAAAGGAAAAGCTCCTTGGAGATTCATCTGAGTATACTTGTCTAAGTGTGCTTGTATGGACATGTAATCATACAAAACAGATACCATTAATTATCTAGGGTAAGACTGTATGATGTAAATTATTCTTTGCCTTTTTATATTTTAAATATGAAACTCACTAGATCTCCAACTTCGAGAAAGACAAGGGGCTGTAGGACATTGTGCCTATAATGAACAATACTGTACTGTATATTGTACACCTAAAAATTTAAGAGGGCAGATGTCATATACGTGTTCTTACCACGATTTTAAAAAGAATATGCACAAATCATGTCTGGCAAAGGACTTGTATCCAGAACATGTAATACATTACTACAATAGACTCGTGTTAGCCTTAAGGACACAACAGACTGATAATGAAAGGATGAAGAAAGACATTCCATGGCAATGATAATTAGAAGTTTTGTCTTATATCAGACAAAATACACTTTTTGGTAAAAATCTGTCACAAAAGACAAAGAAGGTAATGATATAATGATAAAGGAATCAATTCATCAGGAGGATATGGACCTAAAATTGGAACACTTAATATATGAAGCAAATATTAACAGAGCAGAAAGGAGAAATACAGCAATATGATGACAGGGGACTTCAATACCACATTTTTAACAGTGGATAGATCATCCAGACAGAAAAGCAATAAGAAAACATCAGATTTGAACAACACTATAGACCAAATGAACCTACCAAATACATAAGAACATTCCACCCAACGGTAGTAGAATATATATTTTTCTCAAGTGCTCAGAGAACATTCTACAGGATAGGTCATATGCTGAGTCACAAAACATGTCTTAACAAATTTAACATGACTGTAATCATCTTAAGTACCTTTTCTGAGCATAATCGTATATAAAACCAGAAATCAATAATAAGAAGTTATAAAAACTCAGAAATATGTGGAAATTAAGCAACACCCTTCTAAATAACCAATGGGTCAAACAAGAAATTAAAAAGGGAATAAAAATATATTGAGACAAATAAAAACAGAAACACAATATATCAAAACTTATGGGATGCATAAAAAGCAATTTTAAGAGGGAAGTTGATTTTTATTAGAATTTATTAGGTATCAGAATTATAGATATTTATTAATACCTACATTAAGGAAAATAAAAGTTCTCAAATCAACAACCTAACTTCACACATCAAGGAACTACAAAAAGAACAAACTAAGCACAAAATTAGAAGGAAGGAAATGATAAAGATCAGAGCATAATAAATGAAATAGAGACTAGAAAAAAATAGAAAAGATCAATAAAACTAAGAGTTAGCTTTCTTGAAAAGATAAACAAAATTTACAAGCCCTTAGCTTGAGCAAAGGACCTAAATAGACATTTTTCCAAAAACGACATACAAATGACTATTGGGTATATGAAATAGTGCTCAAAATCACAAGTTATCAGAGAAATGCAAATCAAACCACAATAAGATAAACCATCCTACAACTTGTAAGGATGGCTATCATCAAAAATACAAGCCATAACAAACACTGGTGAGGGTGTGGAAAAAAAGAAATCCTTGTATACTGTTATTGGGAATGTAAATAAGTGCAGCTATTTTGGTAAAGAGAATGAAGGTTCCTCAGAATATTAAAATGAGTCAGGTGTAGTTGCTTCTGTCATCCCAGCTACTCAGAATGCTGAGGTAGGAGGATTGCTTGAGGATAAGACCAGCCTGGGCAATATAGCGAGACACTGTGTCTCTGAAAATATTAACAACAACAACAAAAAACCAAAACCAAAAAACAATGAAAAGAAAAATAATTAAAACTATAGTTACCATATGATCCAGTAATCCCACTTCTGGGTATATAGCCAAAGGAAATGAAATCAATATCTCAAAGAGATATCTGCCCTCCCGTGTTCACTACAGCATTTATATTCATACTCACATTAGCCATAAAAGCAACTTAAGTGCCCACTAATGGTCAATGGAGAAAGAAAATGTTGTATATACACAATGGAATACTATTAAGCCTAGTGTGGGGAATCTTTTACCTCCTTGGTTAACTTCTAAATACTAAATTTTAGGTTAATAATTTTTCTAATGTATTATTCTCTTAAATAAAAAACAAAAAGAAGGCTGGGCACGGTGGCTTACTTCTGTAATCTCAGAACTTTGGGAGGCCAAGGCGGGTGGATCACTCAAGGCCAGGAGTTCAAGACCAGCCTGGCCAACATGGTGAAACCCCATCTCTACTAAAAATACAAAAAGTTAGCCGGGCGTGGTGACACACACCTCTAGTTCCGGCTGCTTGGGAGGCTGCAGCACAAGAATTGCTTGAACTCAGGAGGTGGAGGCTGCAGTGCGCCAAGATCATGCCACTGCACTCCAACCTGGGCAACAGAGTGAGACTGTATCAAAACAAACAAACAAAACAAAAAGAAGTTGCCAACCATTGTGATAATAATACTAGCTTTTATAATTGCCCATGCATGTACCTTGACTGAGATCTTCATTTATTCATATGGCTTCAAGTGACTGTCTAGTGTACTTCCATTTCACTTTGTAGGATTCCCTTGGGCATTTATTGCAGGGCAGGTCTAGTAGGAAAGAAGTTCCTTAGCTTCTATTTATCTGGTAGTGTCTTAATTTCTCCCTCACTTGAAGGATAATTTTTTTCAGATATGTATATAAAATTACAGATTATATATAAAATTATATGTATAAAATTACATATACATATCTGGAAATATGTATATTGATAGGTTTTTTTTCCAGTACTTTGGATATATTGACCTACTGCATCTGGCCTCCAAAGTTTGTAATAAAAAAATCTACAAATCTTATTAAGGATCCTTTGTATGTAATGAGTCTTGTAAGCACCAAAACAGAAATGCTTACAAAGAGTCATGTAAGATCCTTCAGTTCATTTAAATTGGAGTTCTTCTGGCATGTTTATATTCATATCTTTCAGGAAATCTAGAAAATTTTACAGTCATTATTTCTTGAAATATTCTCTCTACCCATTTCTCTCTCCTCCTTGAGGACTTCCAAATGGCTAGATTGGCCCATTTGATGGGTCTCACATGTCCCTTAGGTTCTGTTTACTTTTTTCTATCATTTTTCTTTCTGTTCCTTACCCAATAATCTCCATTGCCTTATCATCCCATTCATTGATTCTTTTTTGTTTCTGCTCAAATCTACCTTTGAATCCCTTTAGTCCAATTTTCATTTGTTATTGTACTTTTCAGCTCCAAAATTTCTTTTTTGTTTCTTTTTAGGTTTTGTATCTCTTTATTGCTATTTCTAGTTTGCTCATACATCATTTCCATGAATTTCCTCACATCTTTCTTTAGGTCTTTGAACATCTTTAAGAGAGTTGTTTTAAAGTCTTTGTCTAGTAGATCCATCATCAGGTCGTTTCCAGGAGCAGTTTCTGTTGATTTACTTTTTTTTTCTTTTTTTTTTTTTTTTGCATTGCGTGGGCAATACGTGATACTTTCCTGTTTCTTTGTATTTCTTGTGATTTTTAATTGAAAACTGGACATTTGAATCTAATAATATGGCAACTTTGGAAAAAATATCCTTCCCCTTCTCTAGGACTTGCTGGTTTTTGTTACTGTTTTTGTTGATTTTTTTGTTGATTGTTATAGACCATGTCTATGGCAAGGATCAGCCTGATATGTAAACTTCAGGTCCTCTCACATCTTTTCTGAGCAGGTGCCTTTCTCTGGACCTCTACAGTTAGTTTCTAATTTTCTCCAATTATGCAATTGCTTTTGAATGTCTTAGTCTTTAATGTTTGGCTCCCAAATGGGGAAAAAGAAAAAAGAATGAAGAGAAGTAGGGAGAATAAAAGCATGAGCCCTTTAAATCTCCTGACATCACTTTAGCCAGAGGAGCAGGAGCGAACAACAATCCTGGGAAAACAAAAAAGAATGATCGCCCATCTCTGTCTGAACCTCTGTGATTAGAAGCAGCATTCAGCAATCAGAAGACAATTACCCAATATTTGGAGGACAAGGTCATTTTGCCCACTCTGGCTGCCACAAGTTGTGTGTAAGCTGCTTTGGGAACACATGCACAATTGCCTGCCATGGGATTGGGGTTGCGGATGGGTAGCTATTAGTGTACCAAGAAATAAAATTGATTAAAGTTAACCACACTTTAATGTCCAAGCCTTCCTCTGGAAGTTGCAAGCATTTTATAGACTCTGCAGTTCCAAAATAGTTACATCAGATAAATTCTGCCAGGGTAATTATTGCTTAGGTGGGAAAACTGATTCCTTGTACTTCCTATTTCTCCTAAACATACTCTTATCGTCAACCCAGTAATTGCATTGCTTGGTATTACTCAAATGAGTTGAAAACTTATGTCCACATAGGAATCTGGGAATGGATGTTTAGAGCAGCTGTATTTATAATTCCCAAATCTGGAAGCAACCAAGATGTCCTTTAGTAGGTGAACGGATAAATAAACGAGGTTATTTCCAGAAAAGGGAATATTATTTAGTACTAAAAAGAAATGGGCTATCAAGCTATGAAAAAACATAAAAGAACCTAAAATGCATATTACTAAATGACAGAAGCTAATAAAAAAGGCTACATATTGTATGATTCCAACTATATGACATTCTAGATAAGGGAAAATTATGGAAATAGTAAAGGATCAGGGCTTGCTAGGGGACAGAAGAAAGGGAGGGATTAATAGGTGCAAAACAGAGGATTTTTTAGGACAATGAAACTATTCTCTATAAAATTACAGTGGCAGATTCATGTTACTATACATTTGTCCAAACCCATTAGAATGTACAACACAAAGAGTGAACCCTAATGTAAACTACAGATTTTGGGTAACAAGGATGTGTCAGTGTAGGTTCACTGATTATAACAAATGTGCCACTCTTGTGCAGGGTGTTGATGTGGAGGAAGCTATACATGTGGTAGAGCAGGGAGTATATTAGAACTCTGTACTTTCCACCCAATTTTGCTGGAAACCTAAAACTGTTCTAAAAAGTACAGTCTGCTAAAAAAAATTATGTATAAAAATGGCAGAGGAAAGTGAAGGCTAACTCTAACATATTCTCAAAGGTTTTTTATTTAGTAGGAAATGTGATTAAAATTGATAATAATGAAGTCTAATAGCAAATGCCAAACCAGTACTCCAAATGTATTTATAAATTTTCTCTAAAGTTCCATTCTCCTATCTTCTTACAATTGAGAACTAAGACAGACAGACATGGCTTTTTAATTAAACAAGGAATTAATCTCCCATAAATGAGAAGATAGCCACAAGCACGAAGAGTCCTTCCTGCTGCTGCTAAATAAATAGGCAGATCAATCTCCATCTGGCTGTACCATGTGCATTGAGAAGAAATGAGGATATAGGCACTTGCAGTGAGTGACTAATGTTAATGACAACATACATTTACCTGGAGAGAGGCATTGTTTTAAGAGGCATAAACCTAGAAAACTGGAGAAGCTTATTTCTATGTCTTGCCTAACATATAAGAATAATCAGTAAATAAGGAAATTAGTGGGTTGAATCTCAAAAAGTAAACTAAAAAACAATTTCATTTCAAAATTCAAAAAAACAGAGATGATTATCATTTTCTACCAGTTCACGGAGTCCATGGGAGGTTCATGGAGTCCATGAAGTACCGCTTTTCATCTAAGGAAATATTCTAAATGATGGATATGACTATTTTAGCTATATTCACTGAATTAAATGAGTAAGTTTTTCAATGTGTGGTTCCTTATAAAGGAGGAAGAGTTAAAGAAAGTAAAGAATATAACAAATGGCAGAACAATAGCAGGCTATATGGCATTGGATTTTCCCTTAGTCTTCCATAGACAAATAATAGCCAAGGATAACAAAGATGTTCTAGGATTTCAACCTACAATCTGAGGATCCCAAGATGAAAGGAGTATTTGTAATTGCTGAAGACTTTTGTATTAATAGATTTTAAAAGGTCAAAAAAGTTAAGTCAGTGAACTAGTTACAATCTAATCCCTTTAAATCTATTATTTCAATATGCAACTCCCACTCTAGAATATCAAAAACAAATACTCACTTTTCACATTCCTTTGTATACATATAAAATATTCTTTTCATTAAAATACATAGATCTATCTAAAGTCACAATTTTCCTCCAAGGTTCCCAAATGTGTCACAATTTTTCAAAATAAAGGTCAATTTCACCATATATCTTTTAAAATAAGGCCTCTCCCGTTGGCAATCAGCAGTGCTTCTGTGCATAATCTCTAGGAAAGATGAAGATCTGCCATGAAAGGGGTGGGCTTCCTGAGAGATGAGAAAGACTGGTGTTCCAAAGCAGTAACTTTATATCCTTGATATTTTTACTATGCTTTTAAGAACTTAATTTTATCCATGTGTTCGTTCAGCACTGATTATTCTGCCGCATGAATATATATCCGAAGCTATGGCTATCTGAAATTTTACATTGAGAAAGCATTCTGTAGGACATTTAACAGAACAGTGAAAATCAATTCCCTAGAAAAGCACTGTCTAAATAGAAATGTAAACCACATGAGTAATTTTTAGATTTCTAGAAGACACATTACAAAAAGAAACAAGTAAAATTAATTTTAAAATTAAGAATATATTTTGTTTAACTCAATACATCAAAAATATAATTTCAACATGAAATTAATATTTTCAAAATTATTGAGATAATTTGTATTTTTTCAAAATCCGGTATGTACTTTATACTTACAGCACATGTCATTTTCTGACTACCCACAATTTAAGTGTGCAACAGCCTTTTGTGGCTGGTAGCAATAGTACTGAACATCGTAGCTCTAGATGACATTGATTATAACAAATGGAAACCAAAATGAAGTATGTAAAGAATGACTTAAGATTTTGGAATGACAAGGAAAGGGCACTGCCAAAACCCGTAGCAATATGAATTCTATTTTTATATTGGCTATGAAATTGGAATTGAAGCAAATGTCCATGATACTACACTATGACCTCTTATGTTAGTCTATTCAGGCTGTTATAATAAAATACCATACAGTGGGGAGCTTATAAAAAACAGAAATTTATTTCTCACAGTTCTGGGATGGGAACTCCAAGATCAAGGCACCTACAGATTCAGTGTCTAATCGGGCCTGTGTTCTGGTTTATAGATAACACCTACTTATTGTAGGCTCACACGTAGAAGGTGTAAGGGATCTCTCTGGGGTCACTTTTGTAAGGGCACTAATCCTATTTACAAGGTCTCTGTCCTCATGACCTAACCTAAAGGCCCCACCTCCTAATATGGTTGCCTTGAAGTTTAGGATTTCAACATATGAATTTTGGGGGAACATAAATATTCAGGTCATAGGACTTTTGTTCAGTTCCCATTATGAGAAAATTCTCTTAGTATTTGGAACTTAAAAAATGTTGCCCTCTTAGATAATGAGAGAGCTATATATTTTGTATATGCTTCAACATGCTTGTCAGTACATTTTTATTATGTCTCTACAAATCCTTTACTTGTATTCTTGCCTTCATCTCATTTTTGCTTTCTTATATCTAATTTATTCATTTTTCAAATTTATAGTGTTGAAAGTGGTCACAAATCACTTGGAAAGCGTAGGATATAACGTTTTTAAAATGACGACAGTTGATCAGCATATAAGTTTCAGGACAAAACTCTCTGCCTCAGTTTCCCCAGCCAATGATGACAGTAGCAAATTTGAGCAACAACTGCAAATACTGCAAATTGTTTTATAAGTGTACAATATAAAATAAATGCTGATCATTAACAAGAAAAATATTAAGACTAATGTTCAGGACTCTTGAGCAAGGTGGAGGTATGGCATACGTTACAAAAAATGCTGAGAGTGAGAAAATTATAAAGGTAGGTTCCACATGGGGCGTTTCTTAGGTTAAAAGAGCTACATTTTTTTTAAAAGTCAGTGTGACCCATTCCAAGCTGAAAGGAGATAATGTTTCTCTCATATATATTTCATATATGGTCTTACAATCTGCTAGCAAAACTTAGTCTCATACTCCAAATTAATGTCCACAGAAAATGAACATATCATTGGCTGAGATAATGGGGATTCTAGCCCTTTTAGAATTTATTAGCTATGTGACCCTAGGCCAAACATGTAAGTTCTCAGTGCCAGATGTCTCAGCTGTAAAATGAAGATAATAATATTTCACTTGTTTAAAGCTATGGGACTGAATTGAATATACTCTTGAGGTCGGTGATATAATAAGGAATATATCTGGTCTTTGTCCCTGGATCCTGGCATAGAGCTTCAAAAACTCATGGAATTTCCTGAGTGGTGGAATACCTTTTGTTATTCATAATGAGCTCCTTTAGGCAATATCTGAGTTTATGTTAATGAGGTAACTGATGGCGGGGCCTTAGAGAATCTGAAGGGAGGGGCTGGCCATACCATAAAGACCAGTTACAGAATTGAACAGTTGGAGCTTTGAGCTCCATCCCTGACCTCCAGGACGCGAGAAGTACTGGAGATTGAGCTCAATCATGTAACTAATGATTTAATCAATCTTGCCTATGCAATAAAACCCCATATAAAAACTCTGGACACTAAAACACAGTGTGGTTTCCTGACTGATGAAAACACTGATAAGCTGAGAGGGAGACACACTCAGATTCCATGAGGAGAGGACATGGATGATCGCTATACTCCCCACCTCAGTCAAGCCCTATGTGTCTCTTTCATTTGGTTGTTCCTAAGTTGTATCCTTTATAATAAAACTATAATTGTAAGTACACAGCTTTCAGTGAGTTCTGTGTGTTGTTCTAGCAAATTATTGAAACTGAAGGGATTGTGGCAAGTCTTAGTCTGTGGCTGGCTAGGCAGAAGTGCAGGTGGCCTGAGGACACCGGAGACTTGCAACTGGAGTCTGAAGTGGGGCAGTCTTGTCGGACTGACCCCCCTGTTTGTGGGGTCTCTGCTAACTCTGGGAAGTTACAGTTAGATTGAATTGTAGGATACTCAGTTGGTGTCAGGGAATTGTGGTCAGAACATAAAGTCCAATCCAGATTAAGGGCAGTACAACTTGATATGGGGTCCATTTTAATAAGTAGGTTATAACCAAATATGTCCCAGCAAAAGTAATTGTGAAAACTATTGGCCTTGGATGCAATAAAACAACAACATGCATTTTTATCTACATGGCCACCTCTTCAATGAATTGAAAAATTAAATATATTATATTAAAACAGTCTTCGTTAGACTTCATTAGCGACCATTTTTGATAATGGCATAGTAAAACATTATGCATATCTTTCCTGGAAGAAGTTAACATTTTCTATATTGTCTAGTTTTCCTTCTTTGCTTCATGGAATTGTTCTAGGATTAGCTGATAATTTTTACCCCCAATATAGAATTTTAATGTAAAGTATTAAAACAATGATCTAACATCCAGGCTAAATTTATGCAATTAGATCAATATTAACATAGATAACAAACAGGCTGTCATTCTGCTTATAAAGGCTAATGAATTTATTCTCAGAGGTCAAGAGCTAAGACTTAGGATCCATCTTATTAGAGAATATAAACTTGGGACTAAGAGCCCAGTTTGATGTGGTGTTTTCCCTTTTCTCTTTTCCTAAAACAAACAAATTTTTAAAAATAAAAAGGAGAAGAGAATCTCTGCCAATGAAACCTGAGACCTTAAGCTGGTAGTTATTAGGTAAGGCATCAAAGATTTGACTTCAGACACAACAGGAGCTCTAAAGGAAGCATTAGGCATTTGAACTCTTAGGTACTGCTGAGAGAAGGAGTTTGGTGTTTAAAGGGAATTTAGATTAGTTTGAGGAAAAGGAAATGAACTTTTTCTCAAGGTACATAAGCAACTTCTTTCCATGATAGACTGGTGCTTTTTAAGGAATATCTTAAGTGCCAGTAAGTATAGAGCATAAATGAGCATTTCAAGTATTAAAAGCAGCCCTGTCTTTAAAACGTTCCTTGTTCAAAAAGCCCTCACAAATGCTTTTGTAGGGGAGAGTCAAGAACCTCACCCTTTCCCCTGGTTAATTGTCTGGGCAGGGGATCATGCTACACCTTGTTTCCATCCATTGACGGGCAGACAGCTGAGAAAGAGATTCCAGTGAGTCAGAGGGGAAGGGCAGGCCTCAAGCAGTCTGACAGCTGGATTTGGTAAAAAAGTGAGCAGACCTGAAATTCTCCAGAAAGGTACATCATTCAGAATGAAAGGGGAGAGAATGACAGAAAGAAGAAAAAGTTATTAGGAAAATTTTACTGATGCCTACAAAGAAAACAAATTAAAAATAATTTCTCTTTATTTGTGGTCCCATTATATGTTTGGTGTTATTTACAATTAAACAGTTCATAGTCATTTGGCTTAACAATAGCGACATAAGAAAAGTGACCACTGAACTTCTCAGAGGAAGTGAAATAAATACCTTGTTTCCTCCCTTTCAAGTCAATTTCTGAAAGACTTGTTTACAAACACTGACTCACCGTCTTTATCTTCCATTCATTCCTCAACTCTGCAATCTGGTTTCCACCACCCTACTTCCACTAAAACTACTCTTTCTTTGGCTTCCTTCTTACTAAAGCAACACTTTTTATGTCCTTAGGCCATTTACATATAACCTGTAATATTTGGGACATGCTTATACTGTAAAGTAATTTGTTTACCTGAAATTCATTTTTTCCCCTGAACTTTAAATTTAATCAGGCATCCTGTTTTTTATCTGGCAACCCTACTTATAACTGGTTTCTACATCTAGTCTTGGCCTCTCTCCTATGAATTTATTACACTGTTGCTATAATTATTTTTCCAAAGTAGAAATGATCATGACACTCTCATACCTAAAACATAAACAGCTCTCAGTATTCTTAGAATAAAGTATATGCTTCTTAATACATCTTGCAAGATCTAACAATAACTTATCTTTCCATGAATTCCTTATGACTACCCCACTTCATTTCATCCTATTCTCTAGTCAAAATGAACTAGTTTTAGTTCTCTAATTTAAGATAACTCTTCAGTATGCTCTTTATTTTCTCTCACAATTTGTACATACTACTGCCTTTCAGAACACACTTCCTAACCAACTTCATCACACTTGAATGGGTAACACCTAGTCATCTAGTCCAATTGGGGATTTTAGTGCAACCCATTTACATATAACAAATTACTGAAAAAATTATGAAAGGGATTAGCTGAGTTGCACAAATTCATAGCTATTAGTGGTTAAACAAAAACAAAAACACAGGCCTCAATTCACCCATCCAAATGTACATTATCCCACTATTGATCCTACCATACCATCTGCTCTTCCAGAAAAGGAGTAGAAAATAGAAGGAAAATAGAGTCAGCTACCAGCATAGAACATTAAAGGCAAGGCTTTAAAAAGTCTATACATTGACTTACTAGCTCTTGGAACTTCAGGCTTTCTAAATGGAAGTGTTGGCAATGATATTTTCTTCAGTTTTTCTAAATTTCGATCTCAGAAATATGCAATTGAGAATGCTAAGGTGATATTTGGGTTTTTTCTCTCTCTTCTTTCTTTCATGCACATAAATGCAAATAGATTAAAGAGAAAGAAAGAGGACAAATGTTAATACTTGTAATACTAAAAGTAGATTAAATATATGATTTAATTAAAACAGCATAATCCAAATCAGAATCTGTTAAACGCTGGCATGCTGGAGTGAGTAATGATGCAAAGGCATACTTTTTAAACTGTCTTACTTAAAAAAAAAAGTCTTATAAAAGTTAGGACTGTAATCAATTTTTTTGAGATGTATAAGGTGTTATTCTACCTTGTACAGTAGATGGATTAAAATGTTATGGGAACTTCTTGTAGACCTGAGTAGAAATCTGTTAACTTGCAACAATTAAAACAATTTCTAAATAGACATGGTATTTAATATGGTTTCCCGGTTTATATCCCATAAAAGAGCTCAATTAATATAAACAGTTTACTGATGTCAGCCCTAACAACATGAAGCGAGGGCCAAAAAATATATTAAATGTACTAGTGTAAACACTGGGAGACAAGCAAGAGCAGTGAATGCATCAGAAATTCTTGGGAGATTGGGGCATACTACGAACATTAGGATTTTGGCCTACATGGGTGAAAGGAAGAACAAATGGCTTGATGGAAGGAGGGGCACCAGTGCTAAATAAGTAAAATAATTTTCAGCTGAGGTGATGTTTGGAGTTAGTTGATAGAGCAGAAAGAGATGACCACACACTGCCCTTGAGCTAATGGTAAGGTCTCCGGTTTGGAATGATGATTAAGATGGGTTGTTCTTTCTACTGGCTCATTTATCCCTGAAAATGCTTCTGTGTGTTTTCAAGCAAATTATGAGGATCAATCTCCACAATGAAAACTTTGTATTTTATTTTATTTTATTTTTGAGATGGAGTCTCACTCTATCACCCAGGCTGGAGTGCAGTGGTGCCATCTCGGCACACTACAACCTCTGCCTCCCAGGTTCAAACGATCCTCCTGCCTCAGCCTCCCGAGTAGCTGGGATTACAGGCACCCACTACCATGCCCAACTACTTTTTTTGTACTTTTAGTAGAGACGGGGTTTCACCATGTTGGCCAGGCTGGTTTCAAACTCCTGACCTCAAGTGATCCAACTGCCTCAGCCTCCCAAAGTGCTAACATTACAAGCATGAGCTACCATGCCCAGCTGTAATGAAAATTTTAAATAATCGTTTCTTAAAATTTCTAGTAAAAAAATCAACAGTAAAAAGGCTTTGGAAATTAAGAAAATCCTACAACATACTACTTTAACTGTGACAAAACATGTTTTACCAAGTCTGGAATCAGGGTCAAGTGATATGAAAATAGTAATAACCACAGCATACTGTTCTTCTTTGAAATGGCATTACTTATTCTTTCTGGTCCATGAAACTTAAGGTGTAGAAGGTCTCAAAGTTGCAAAAAATAAGAAATGAAATCTGAAACAATTAAAGTTGAAAATGCAGAGAAAGAGGGATGGAGCAGCAAGCTTGGGACAACAACTAAAAAATAAATTTGTCCCTCTCCTTTTCAAAACCATGTATCAGGAAAATGGTCTTTTAGAAACTATTTGTTGAATAAGTTAGATCTTCTACTGCCAATGGCTTCCCCACCCCAATATCCCTTGAAATAAAACCAGAAGGAAACAGCTAAACAGTTTCAAAGAGCAACCAGCCACTGTCTGTAGCTAGAGATGGAATAAGTACCATATTTACCAAACAGCCAGACAGCATTTCAGGGTATTGAGGGAACTTGCCAGAGAAAAGAAGTTCATTTGTGAATTATGATCTTTCATGTAGTAGGTCCTTTGTACTCCCTCATCACAAACATTCGCAGCATCCAAGGTAAGTTCTGCTACCAGAAACAGTACTTTGTTTTTGTTGGCCAATCTCTGAAAGTCAATAGCATGGCTTGACAATGATGTATGTCAAGGTTAGAGCAGCATGATCCATCTCCATTTTCTTGACAAGGATGGCATCTTAGGCCAAGATAAGGAGGAACAGGTTGCTTGCTCCCGCTGTTCAGGTTGGCAGCACCTACTATCAAATGACCAGGTATCTGGCAATGGGCTCAGAGAAACAATGACTGCCTTTTCTTCTGGAATTCAAGGAACTTCAGCCTATAAACTAAAATAACTGCTGAGTGGGCACTACTCATTGACCCATGTCTGAGAAAAGCCCTCTCAGAGAGTATGGGGTCCATCATCTGTGGTCAAAAAGAAGTGACACTGCCATTTTAATGGCCAGGAGGGCTTCTATTTGGGTTCTCCATAGCTAAGAAAGGCATATCATAAAAGCACAGCACCTAGCAAGGACAAGCCTTGTAGGCATGGTAAGATAAGAGCAAACAAAGCAGAGCTTTTGTACTGCCTATTTTTGACGACAAAAAGATTTGCAGTTTGTGTACTTCCCACACCATTCACCATTTTAGATTTAAGAATCCAAACTCAATCCTGCTTTTAAAAAGAGCTGGTAAGGGCCTGGGAGGTGGAGGAGAGACCATCTATAAATTTCCAAAGAAGCTTTTACATAAGTTGATTGAGAGCTGTGTGCCTGAAAAAATGATACAAGACTATGGTCGCTATTTTCATCCTACACATTCCTACTGCACTTGAGTTTTAGGTATAATTTCTTATATAAAATATCTGCAGTGTGCCAGCTCCTACAGAGAAAACAAGGAACACAGAGAATGAATGAACTATTGACTACTGTATGCATATATACACACACTCATATATATATAATTGCCAACTTAATGATTCTCCTTTGTAAATCTATATGTTTCACTGCAATTATTAAATTCAAATGAGAATTTTGAAACACTAATACAGAACAAAACTGAAAAAAAGGCAACCAAATGATAAAATGAATGAAAAGGGTATGCACTAACAAAGATTGGCAACTCAAATCCCTATATATTTCCAGTAGAGAATGAAAGCATTATTGTAAAAAATATAAAATATTTCTCTGATTCCATTAACCAGTCGGGCAAGCAAAAGAGAACATTCATTAGCCATGGAGCTTTTCTCATAAAGCAAGTTATAGTCTTCATGATTTTAAAGCAATAACAACTAACTATCCTTAGATTTTCACATGTGCAGTGCACTGCAAATTGTAGAAAACAAATTTATTTTTCTGCACACAAATTTGAAGTCTATCATCAATCTTTTGACCTTAATGTTTCTCAGATTGGAGACAGCAAAAAGCAGCAGCTTATTTTACAATTATAATTCAGAAGGATGAGGCTAAGGATAGCAGTAAGGGATTGAAAATTATTGATACTGAAACACACAACATGTCCTTCAGTAGTCCACCCATAGGAAATTTGCATTTTAAAGCACTATAAATTCTCTAACAAAAGGGACATCTGTTATTTTCATTTAACCTAGTAGATGAAGTTTAAAATTTTATTGGGTTCAAACTTCCTCCATTTGTCTCTCTTTAAACCTTACATTCTTAAGACTGCTCTCTTTTAATTCTTGAGGAGGTATCAAATGTCTAAGATGCAATTTGTAAAGTATCCTTTGGCTAAAGTATTAAAATATATTTTAATTGAAAAGGAAGTACATTTAAAATGTTTTATAAGATTCCTTACTATGAAATGGTGCTGTTTGCTACAATGATTAAACATTCCCAAGATTTACTTAATTTCACATAGAGCCAACTTTTATTTTTAAAATACATTTCTACCAGTATGTTCATGTTCAGATACCCAAGTTTCCAAAATAAATTTATTCATATTCTTTAGTTTCTTCTGACGTTCAGGACTGCTTAGCTAACATGTTTTATTACGGCAACTCTGATCTCACCCATAACCACACTAAACGTCTCTACTAGAATACTACAGTGCTTCAGAGCTTGGCTAGACAGGTTGATTTTCCTCTGAAACCAACATTATCCAGCCAGGCATGGTGGTACATGCCTGTAGTCCTAGCTACTCAGGAGGCTAAGGCACGAGGATTGCTTAAATCCAGGAATTCAAGGCTGTAGTGTGCTATCATTGCCCCTGTGAATAGCCACCATACTCTAGTCTGAGCAACATAGCAACATCCTGTATCTTAAACAAAAAAACAAAACAAAACAAAACAAAAAAACTAACACTACCCCAAAGTAAATAGTATAAAGCAGACTATATGAGACAGTCCTGCCTTAAAGAATCACATATAAATTTTCTTTTAGTAAAAAATTATGGACCTTATTACATGGCCATTGACTTTATAAGAGCCAACACCCAAAACCTGCTTTCTGCTTGCATATACTCTGAATATAGTAGTCTTTCCCTTATCTGCCATTTCACTTTCCACGGTTTCAGTCATCTATGGTCAACCACTGGCTTAAAATATTATATTGCTACCCTTGCACTGTGGGGTCATTATTGGTGTAAAATAAGAGTCACTTGAACACAAGCACTGCCATACTAAAAAAGCAGAACTGAGAACTGAGACGGACACTAAGTGACTAACGATTAACGGGCAGGTAGCATATAGAGCGTGAACACACTGGACAGAGGGATGATTCATTTGCCTAAGTGGGACAGCGAAGATTTCGTCACACCACTCTGAATGGTGTAATTTAAAATATGTAAATTGTTGAATTCTGGAATTCTCTTCACTTCATCTCATCACACAGGTGTTTTAACATCTGACATCAACACAAAAGGGTGAGTACAGTACAGTAAGATATTTTGATAGAGAGACACCATATTTATATTACATAAGAGCATGTTGTTATAATTGTTCTATTTTATTATTATTGTTGTTAATATCTTATTGTACCTAATTTATAAACTAAACTTTAACATAGGGAGGCATGTATAGGAAAAAGCATAGTATATATAGTTATGTGTTGTATAATGATGTTTTAGTCAACAATCAATTGTATATATGATAGTGGTCTCATAATATTATAATGGAATTGGGCTGGGTACGGTGGCTCATGCCTGTAATCCCAGCACTTTGACAGACCAAGGCAGGTGCGTCACTTGAGGCCAGGAGTTTGAGACCAGCCTGGCCAACATGGTAAAACCCTGTCTCTAAAAAAAAAAAAATACAAAAATTAGCCGGGTGTGGTGGCACACACACTTGTAATCCCAGCTACTTAGGAGGCTGAAGCAGAAGGATCACTTGAACTCGGGAGATAGAGGTTGCAGTGAGCCGAGATAGTGTCACCACACACCAGTCTGGGCAACAGAGCAAGACTGTCTGAAAAAAAAAAAAAGATGATAATGGAACTGAAAAATTCCTATTGCCTAGTGATGCTGTAGACATTGAAAGGTCATAGTGTAACACATTACCTCTTCTGTTTAGATACAAATTCTTACCACTGACTGTGTTACAACTGCCTATGGTATATAGTACTATACACGCTGTACAGGTATGTAGCCTAGGTGTGTAGTAGGCTATATACCATTTAGGTTTGTATAAGTACACTCTATGATGTTCACACAACAATGAAATCGCCTTACAAACTTCTCAGAACACATTCATGTCACTAAGCAACGTACGACTGTATAAGGTTCAGTACTATCCACGGTTTCAGGCATCCACTGAGGCTCTTGGAATATATACTGCATAGATAAGGGGGACTACTGTATAAGTCCTCTGGTAAACATGGCATATTATATAACTATAATGAAAACCACATAAACATATTTAATATTTATCTAATAATTACAATATGTATTTATGTTCTGTCATCTGTAAAGCATTTCACATGCATTGTCTCATTTAATACTTACAACAACTCTCCACAGACATAAAGCTATCCACATGATTCCCCTTCTCATAATAAATCTTAATATCTTGGAACTAAATGGAAATTCAGACATCACCTAGACCACCTTTCTCATTTTATAAATGAGGAGCCCAAAGCCCAAACAAGGTTTAATGAATACCCAAGACCAAGACTATACTTAGCCATTGGCAAAATTGGGGTTATAATACAATGACCTGCAGCCCAGTACTCTTTCCAATGATGATGATGGCTGCTAACAATTACTGAGCATTTACAATAGCAATTATTCACTTAGTCATCACATGTCTATGAGATAGGTACAAATATAATTTCATTTTACAAATGAAAAAAATAAGGTTTAGAGAAGTTGAGTATGCCCAAACTACTACATTGAAGATCCAGGTTTTAAAGGATAATCTATCTATTTCCATCACCTAAGATTTTAATTATTATGTATTATATTGCTGGCATATTAAGAATTGACTGTTGGTGGTAAATATGGCTTTATAATCCATCCAAGTTTGTGGTACGATGTATGTACCAAAATTGCCATTCACTGACTCTCCAGTTGCATATCATGCTAAGAGAATATTCCTTAAGATTGCAACCACATCCTAGTTTTCCCTATTATTCACATCTCATGATATCTATCTCAAGCTACTTCCTACCTCAACTCCCTCCCATCTTCAGAGCAGACCAAACAGATCTAGAAACTGAAGTAATTGCTAATTGTATCATATTTACTCACTCAAAAAATATTTATTATTAATGTACCATATGGCAGGCACTATGCTAAGTCTGAAGGAGATAGGACTGAGTGGGGCGACAAGATCCTTGCCCTAACTAATCTACTGTTTACCTTTTTCTTAGACTCTATGAAATGAGTATATTTAAAATAAGCCCTCCTCTATTCTTGAACTGGTTTGAATAGATTTTTGCTCCTTGCTCTATTGTTTGAATGTTAGTGTCCACTCTAAAATTCATGGTGAAATTTAATCTTCAATGCAACAGGATTAAGAGGTAAAGTTTTTAGGAGGTGATTAGGGTATAAGGGCTCAGTCATCATGAATGGGATTGGTAATCTTACAAAAGGAATGAAGGAAACTACCTAGGCCCTTTTTGCCCTTCTACCCTTTCTACCTTGTGAAATCACAGCATTTGAACCCTCCAGAGGATGCAGCAATAAGGCACCATCTTGGAATCAGTTTTCAGGCCCTCATCAGACACTAAACCTGACAATACCTTGATCTTAAACTTCCAGCCTCCAGAACTGTAGGAAATAAATTTCTATTATTTATAAATTACCTAGTCCCAAGCATTTTGTTACAGCAGGACAAATGGACTAAGACAGTTGCAAATAAACATACTCTAATTAAGACAGATTATTATTAGGGAATGAGCTGCCAAACAAAAGAGAAAGTAGAATGTTTGGAATTAGTTAGCAGGTAATGATAGGGAAAGGGGATTGAGACTTCCCTTCTGATACGTATATTTGTTTGTATATTTCTGTTTGTATATTTGTCCCCTCCAAATCTCATGTTGAAACATGATTCTCAATGCTGAAGGTGAGGCCTAGTGGGAGGTGTTTGGGTCATCGGAGCAGAGCCCTTATAAATGGCTTGGTGCCCTCCCCACAGTAATGAGTTTATGTGAGAGCTGGCTGTTTAAAAGAGCAAGGCTCCTCCCCCACTTCTCTTGCTCATTCTCTTGTCATGTGACATGCCTGCCTGCTTCCCCTTCCCTATCCACCATGAGTAGAAGCTTACCGAGGCCCTCACCAAAAGGATCTGCTGGTACCATGCTTCTTGTACAGCTTGCAGAGCCATAAGCCAAATAAACCTCTTTTCTTTATAAATTAACCAGCCTCAGATATTTTTTTTTTGTTTATTTCAGATGGGGTCTTGCTCTGTCACCCAAACTGTAGTGTAGTGGCGCAATCTCAGCTCACGGCAACCTCCACCTCCCAGACTCAAGCAATCCACCCACCTCAGCCTCCCACGTAGCTGGGACCACAAGCATGTGCCACTACGCCCAGCCAATTTTTGTATTTTTGGTAGAAACAGGGTTTCGTCATGTTGGCCTGGCTGGTCTGAAACTCCTGAGCTCAAATGATCTGCCTGCCTCAGCCTCCCAAAGTGCTAAAATTACAGGCGTGAGCCACTGCACCTGGACTTCTCAGATACGTTTTTATAGTACAACTTCATTTCCCAGGGTGGAAAGCCAACAGTCTGTGGAACATGGCAGCCAAGCTCATAATTAAGGTATTATCTTAAGTCACTTATGACTATGTTCCCACTGAGGGAGAAGCTATGGAGGACTAGTGTCTGCTGCCATTTATCAATTTAAAAAAATTGAGGAATACAAGCCAAGTGATCACTTTTAACAACACTGGGTAACTTAGGATAAAAATGAGGCCAATTCTCATCCTTCCTAGAATGCCCATCTCAGGAATCTAAGGAAACACAGAACTATAATGAAGCTCTATTGCAATAATCCCCTTTCTTCTGCAGCTGGATAGCTGAGTAAGCTGAAAATCAAATAAGTTGATTTCAAGTTTCTGTTGCCTTCATAATCCCATCATATTTTCTTGATAAATGCAAGGATAGTAAAAGAAATCATGGAATCTCAGGAGAATGGCGTGAACCCGGGAGGCGGAGCTTACAGTGAGCCGAGATCTTGCCACCGCACTCCAGCCTGGGCGACAGAGCAAGACTCCGTCTCAAAAAAAAAAAAAAAAAAAAAAGAAATCATGGAACCTCGATCCCTTATTCTTCTCCAAAATACTTTCCATTGCAACTCCATTCCCAGAGAAGAGTAGCACTTTGCTCTGCTATGCTCTGTCCCTTACTGAATCTTGTCTTGTGACTAGGATCTACATACAACATGTGTTAAGGTTAAAAAGAAAAATAAAAGTAGAGAAGAAAGGAATTATATCCAGAAGGAAATGTAAGAGTTTTCTAGGTAAACTCAGCAAAAACAAGGAAAACTGTGTGGTTGTGCATTTTGCACTACTTCTTCAAGGACGATTAAACATAATTTTGATTGACAACTTAATTACTCTAGGACATCTCACTGGAGAAGCTTGATTTAGTGTAGTAACTAGTAGTTACTTTCACAGTTTGCTGATGTAAAGGTCCCTTTGCATAATATAAACTTGAAAGGCTGCAAAAGAAAAATGCTGGTGTGGATCTGTCATATATGCTTGCCCTGTGTTTCTCACCGGGGTCCTCAGGACTCTCCACTATTCCCTTTTCCACACATTAGGAAGAGGTTGGTAATGGAATGCCTGAAGCCCTGTGAGGGAATCTCAGACCAAAGGTGAATAATTAAGTATATGGAACTGAAGAGGCAAGGATAGCTGGGCTCAAGTAGTGGAGAAAACAAAATGAAGTAGGTAGAGTTATGCCAATTGGTAGTTGTTGATGCCCGGTACCTAGGGTTCAGTGAGATCTCTTTATAAAGATTCTTTAGTTCTGATGTCCCAATGACAAAACCACAAGCAAGTCTATTAAGGACTGCCTGGTTAATATTCACGAAAACATCTCACACCTGAGTCAGCGTAGACTCAGCTATATCACAAACCTGTAGCCATTTACTTTTGTGAATATATACAAAGAGATGGAAACTTTCAAACTTTTCAGGAACTATTGGATACTGACTTTGAGATAAAATAAATTCTTCAGGGATGATGTGATCTTTCAATCAGAGTGAAGAGGTTAAGTAGTAAATGCTGTTCTGCCGCTAGTATATATCACAATAGACTCAGTGAGACCAAGAATTTACTCTGAAGCTGTTTTCCTAAATCCTGTGTTTAGGCAAAATCTCTATATTGGTTTCCTTACCTGTAGAGTGAGGGTTATTATGATAAGAATGGTGATATGGAAGGCTTTAGAAGCCCTTGTGCCCTTTCAAAAGAATTAAACCAAAGCATATTTAATTGATCATCAAGATCTGAGAGAATGTGATAAGATGCATTCTATCCCTCCTGTTCATGGATCCAGTTTATGCTGTGAAAAAGATTCAGGGGTCCTGGGAAATGATGGATTACATTACATTTAAAAAGATGCAATTGTTGCTGTATTTCTTTGCAAAGAAATGTGTCCTGGATTTGGTTTAATTATATTTTTAATGTACCAATCTTTTGAATAATTTAGGGAGCTATGCAGATAATTGAAAACTGAAAATGTTTAATATTGTAGACCATAAATCAGTGGAAATATGAATGAAAACACATAAAGGCATATAGATAAAGAAATGATAATTATAACAAATTATAATAAATAACATTTCCATGGCTGTTTCAAATGATTTTATATATATTATTTCATTTGACTTTATAACAGTAATGTGAGACAAATATAGCAGGAATTAGTATTTCTAGCTTATTGATGGGCTCCGAGAGGTTAAATGAATTGATTCATTCATTCTCGTGGCTTGAATTATCATACAAATATATGCTGAGGCTACCAAATCATCTCTACCATAGATTACTGCAATAGCCTTCTAACTAGTCTCTGAGGCTACTGCGAAATGCAAGTTCCTTCTGAAAATACAAATCTAATAGAGTCACCCTCCTATTTAAAATCCATGATTTCTCATCTTATCTCCAGCCTCCAACCATGGTATTTTGCATAGAGCAGTGCCCAAATTGTATCTGCTGACTGAATGAGCAGATTACTGAATTAATGTTGGTAACAAGTGGTTGAGCTGGAATATGAATCTAGACTTCCTCATTTTGAATATACAAAGAGAAAGCATAGGAAATTCCAAACCCAGACACAGACTGAACATCCTAGTGCATGAGAGATACAATAGCTTAAGTTAGATCTAGAAGCTAGTAGGCAATCAACACCTGCTGGTGTTTAAATCTCAGTTTCTCTGCCAGGATCCAGTGCTCTAACGTTTAAAACCAAATATAAAGCATACAAACATACAGAGATCTAAGATGAAATCCACACAAAGCAGAAAAACACAGAGGTCATTATCAATTTTTAAAGAAAAAGTGATGACTTCATCACACCTAGTAAATTTTGTGACTTCCACCTTAGAGTTATTTGATTTGGTAGCCTGTCAGCAAGAATTACCTAACAATAATACTCCTGTTACATAATGGCACCCTAAGCAGTAGTTACCATCTGTAGAAAAGAGCTGAACTGATTAATTGTAAAATAATCAAGCTGAGAATCAGAAAATCATCAGTTCTGGATCATACCTTTAAGGACAGCCATAGAAGTTTCACAGACAACTACCAAGAAGCAAAATCAATGTATTATACCAAATTAAACCTGTCACAAACTGTGACAAAGTTCCAAGTACTCTGCAAAAGACCTTCTGAGACATGCTGGATATGCTTAATATGAATTAGCAGATTTGCTAACTGCTGCTACTGATGATGATGATGATGATGACAAAAATAGGAGCAGCTAATAATTAGTGCATACTTACTGCTTTGCCACACAATGAAATATAGCCTTTCATGTATTGTCTCATTTAATCCAAACCCTCTCATCTTTATAATATTCAGTACTATTATTATTCCTACCTCATAAATGGAGTTGTAAGGGGTTAAATAATTTACATATGGTAACACTAAAAGTAAGTGGGAACCAGAATCCATTCTGTTGAAGTGACTCTAAAATCTATATTCTTAATGACTACATTATCCTAGCTGAATATCTCAGGCTCTTGGTAGTGCGTATAACACCTCTATGCATTTGTGACCTAAGAAAATGGCAGACCTGACCTCATATTCAAAAACATTCAAGGTATATTCACATTTTATCTTGTCCACAGTTTGATTTCTTTTAGGACCTATACAGTTCTTCCAAGGACTCACAGACAAAAAGGGAAAATACCTCATGCACAAACCACTGGGTAGAAAGATATAAGTATTAATTATCTTGTCATTTGGGACTGCTTTTATACGCCTCTGTATAGTTACTTGAATTTTATGTATCATTTCTTTAAGATTTTTTTATAGACCACTGAGCATCTAAAGA
This sequence comes from Mandrillus leucophaeus, assembly GCF_000951045.1. Taxonomy (NCBI): domain Eukaryota; kingdom Metazoa; phylum Chordata; class Mammalia; order Primates; family Cercopithecidae; genus Mandrillus; species Mandrillus leucophaeus. Next base: position 1,727,409 of record NW_012102210.1, read on the forward strand.
AAAAAAAATGAGGGGGGTGGTATAGGGAAAAACATAGAATAGAGTTCTTTCTTTTAAAGTAAAATAAATGTCCATGAAAAGTTTCTTGACAGACAAATTACTGCCAATCAGGAATGAAACATTAAATTCTAAATCAATGAACCTTAGTGGCTCCACAATATATGAAGAAAAAAATTTTCAGTGCTGATATTATGGTTATTCGTGGACTGTCATGCCCTTGAAATGTTGGCTTCAATTTGATTTTAAGTCTGAAAGGTTATTACAAATACCAAATGGCTTTTCAGATAAGATATTGGCTCTCTGGAATCTCTTGTACATGGTTAACAAACTCTTGTGTTTCCACTTTTTCATTAAATGCTCTTTTAGTCTTAACTGAAAGCTGGCTCTGCATTAAGGATGCAGATTCTCCTTCAGCTCTCTCAAGAAGAAGCTGCTCATTCAAAATCAGGCCTTAAAATGGTCATTATTCTTACTCTTCAGTGCTTCTCCCAGTCCATCATCACTCCTACTGAAAGTGCATATATTTTAGCTTTATCATCCTTCATCCCTGTTTCTCTCTTATTTCTGTAAAAAATGCAGTCTTGTAGTTGGTCATTCCCCAAAATTCACCACACTTTGTTATTTAACCAGTGGTATTGGTTGATTGCCTACACCAAAGCCCTTTCCTTCCTTTCTTTATAAGAGAATGAGCTTCTACTTTTTCCTCAAAGTTCAGAAAAGGATGATTTCATTCTCATCTCAAGAATCAATTTTGATTGTTTTAGCCAATCATTATGTTTTCAATCTCCTACTAAATAACTGATTAAGACAGAGGAATGTGAAACAATTTTGGCTAATTAGATGCAAGGAATGTGGGGGGCAACTTCTAGAAACGGTTCTGTTGCTATTGTATATTACCATGTCTAGATGAAAGGCATAGGAGTGTGCTTATTTCTGAATGGTAAGATTAGGGTAGTTTTTATTTTCTTCCTGTACTTTTTTTTTCCCCCACCATTTTCCACAATGAATAGATATTTCATTAAAAAAAAAAAAACCCTAAAAATCTTAAAAAGTATTCACTTGTTTCTGCTACTGATTATGATAAACTAATAGGCACAGCACCAATCTTTCCAGTGTAAAAACATCCTGGAAACCTAGAAAACTGTACAAGGAGTCTGAAAAAACGGTTTTAGATACTGGACAAGAGGTAATGCAGAATTATGATCCCACAGACATAATGATACTGAGAACAGGAGAGCAAGCGAGGAAAGCTACCCTAGAGGCAGCTTCCAGGCTGTGCTACACAGCAGGCAAAGGGAGAGAACTGAAACAGAACATGGTTGTCTTACTAAGTTGAAAAGTCAGAAACTAGAGCCCAGGAGTTCAAGGCAACAATTATTTACAGGACTGAGTATCAGAAAGGAGGATGTTGCAAAAGAGAGCATCCAGGAAAATTACAGAAGGGTCCTTTCAGTATTTGGTGGAGTACTAATTTGTGTATGTACAGGAGGCAATTACCAAAGGCTAGAGAAAGAACCATTAGAAATGAAAAGGAAAAGAATTTGTGAAAGTCTTACAGGGATGACCATACTTTGTGTTTCCACCAGCCAGAGCTTAAAGACCTCTGAGCTATCCAAAGCATCAAGCAGAATTCTCCCAAGGGTACTGCTTTAGAATTGGTGACAAATTAGACCTAGACAAAAAGCTGCTATGGACCCGCTATATACTTGAGAAAGTATCGAATGAATCCAATTGCAAATAACTAAAATCTACGTCAGAACAAAATATAATATTATTTAAAGAAATACAACAAAATACAGCATCCAACAATATGAAATGTAAAATTTCAGGAATCCAGTAAACAATGACCAGGATGCAAAGAAACAGGACAATATGACCTATAATCCGGTGAACAATATCAATAACCTGGAAAATATACACATGATGGAACTGGTAGAACAGGACTGTTACATAGCTATTACAAGAATGTTCCATGTGTTAACAAGGTAGAGGAACAGGAATATTATGAAGAAAGCAATAGAAGATATCAAAAAGAACCAAATGGAGTTCATATAAAAGTGAAAAAAAAAAACACCTCAAATGACAAATACACTGAAAACAGATAAGCAGCAGATTATATATTGCAAAAGGAAAGTTCAAAGAACTCGAAGACATCAATAGAAAGCATTCAAAGAGAAGTGCTTAAAGAAGAAAAGAAGATTAATAAGAAAATAAACAGAATATCAATAACTTACAGGACAATGTGAAGTGGTCTAAAATATATGTAAAGGAAGTTTCAGACAAAAAGGAGAGATAGAAAAGATATTCAAAGAAATAATGGCAAAAGCCTTCTCAAATTTAATAAAAGGCATAAACTTGCATGTCCAAACTCAATGAATTCTAAACAGAATTAACCTAAAGAATCCCACAGAAAAGACACAGTCTAATGAAATTGCTGAGAACCAGTGATGAAAATCTCAAAAAAGTAGAGAAAATGAGACATAATTTGTACAAAGAAATGAAGATAACAAAAAACATCATCAGAAACTATATCAATCAAAAGAAAATAGAACTCTTTAAAATGTTGAAAGAAAAAAACAACCCTGTTAACCTAGAATTCATTATACAGTGAAAATATATTTCTGAAGATTTTACCAGAAAAAAAAGTTTAGAGAATTTAACATAAGTGGAATTGTACTATAATGTACATTGAAGGAAGCTCCTCAGTAGAATAAAAATGATATCAGATAGAAATCTGAATCTGCACAAAGATAAGAAGAATGCAGAATATAGTAAACACATGGGTAATTATGAAATATATATTAATCATTTCTAGACATTTTATAAAACAAATGAGTATTTAAAGCAAAGATGCAGTAATAATGTATTGTGGCGTTTATAGACTATGTAGAAGTAATATGTATAACAACAATAGTACAAAGGACAATAGATAGAAGAAGAACAATACTTTTGTAAGAGTCTTACATTAATGCAAAATGGCATAATATTATTTTAAGGTATTCTGTGTTAAAGATGTATATTGTAAATCCAGGAACAAAAACTAAAATATAAAATAAAGAGTTTGAGCTAATAAACTATAGATCACATAAAAAAACACCAGTTAATCTAAAAAAAAAAAAAAGCAATGAAAGAAGAAAAACGAACAAAGTATGAAAAAGGAAATAGAAAATGCATAGCAAGATGATAGATTTAAGCCCAAGCATACTGAAAATTACATTCAGGAGGTAGAACAAGATGGCAGAATATAAGATTACATCATTTGTCTGATCCCCCCTCCCCAACCCCACCCCTGCAGGAACACCAAATTTTAACAACTATCTGCAGACAGAAAAGCACTGGCACAAGAATCAAAAACCAGGTGAGTAATCACGCTACCTATATTTTTACATCATATCGCTAAAAAAGGCATTGAAGATGGGCAGAAAGACAATCTTGTATTGCTGACGCCACCCTTCCCCCAGCCCCTGGCAGTGGCTGAATGGCCTGGAGAGTTTGTGCTCTTAGGGAAGGGAGAGTGCAGCAACTGGGGGACTTTACATTGACCTCAGTCCTGCCCTGTCACAGTGGAGAAAAAAGTTGTGCTGGCTGGGCTCAGTCAGAACCCACACGTGGAGGGAACATTTGGACCAGACCTAGCCAAAGGAGAATCATCCATTCCCGAGGTCAGAACTTGGTTCTCAGCAAGCCTCATCACCACAGGCCAAAGTGCTCTGGGGTCCTAAGCAAACTTGAAAGACAGTCTAGGACACAAGGAATGCAACTCTAAGGCAACTCTTAGTGTTGGGCTGGGCTCAGAGCCAGAGGATTAGGGTGGTATGTGACCTGGGCAGTAACCCAGTCACGGCGGCTAAGAGAATGCTTGCGCCACCTCTCTGCCAATCCCAGCAGTGCAGCTCATAGCTAGAAAATGAGTCCTTCCTTCCGCTTAAGAAGAATAGAATAGAGAGGACTCTGTCATGTGTCTTAGATACCAGCTCAGCCACAGTAGGATAGGGCACTAGGCAGAGTCATGAGGCCCCCATTTCAGGCCCTAGAACACAAACCAATAACAAGTAACAAGATTGAAACCATAATAAAAAGTACCCAGTAAAGACAAGTCCGGGACCCAATTCACTGCAGAATTCTATCAAACATCTAAAGAAGAACTAATAGTAATCCTACTCAAACTGTTCTGAAAAGTAGAGGAGGAAGGAATACTTCCAAACTCATTCTACAAGGTCAGTATTACCCAGATACTAAAATCAAAGACACATCAAAAAAGAAAACTACATGCCAATATCTCTGATGAATATTGACATAAAAATTCTCAACAAAGTACTAGCAAACTGAATTCAACAATACATTAAAAATATCATTCATCATGACCAAGTGGGATTTATCCCAGGGATGCAAGGATGGTTCAACATACACAAGTCAATCAATGTGATACAACATACAAAGGGAATGGAGGACAAGAACCATATGATCATTCCAACTGATGCTGAAAAACATTTGATAAAATTCAACATCCCTTCTGATAAAAACCCTACAAAATCTGGGTGTTAACATTACCTCAACAAAATGAAAGCCATGTATGACAGATCCACAGCTAGTATCATACTGAATGGAGAAAAACCAAAAGCTTTTTCTCTAAGAAGTGAAACACAACTAGGATGCCTACTTTCACCATTGTTATTCAACATAGTATTGAAAGTCCTGTAGAGCAATTAAACAAGAAAAAGAAAAAAGGGTCATCCAACTCAGAAAGGAAGAGGTCAAATTATCCTTGTGTGCAGATGATATATTATATTTACAAAAACCTAAAGCCTCCACCAAAAAAATGATTAGAATTGATAAATTCAATAAAGTTGCAGGATACAAAATCAGTGTACAAAACTCAGTAGCAGTTCTATATGCCAACAGTGAACAATCTGAAGAAGAAATAAAAAAGTAATCCCCTTTGTAATAGCCACAAATAAAATTAAATACCTAGGAATTTACTTAGCCAAAGAAGTAAAAGATCTTACAAACTATAAAATACTGATGAAAGAAATTAAAGAGGACACATACAAAAAAATGCAAAGATATTGCATGGTCATGGATTGGAAGACTCAATATTGTTAAAATGCCCATATTACCCAAAGCAATCTACAGGGTCAATGCAATTCCTATCAAAGTACCAATGGCATTCTTTACAGAAATAGAAAAAACAATCAGAAAATTTATATGGAACCACAAAAGACCCAGAATGGCCAAAGATATCCTGAGCAAAAAGAACAGAACTGGAGGAATCATATTACCTAACTTCAAATCATATTACAGAGCTATAGTAATAAAAACAGCATGGTACTGGCATTAAAACAGACACACAGACCAATGGAACAGAATAGAGAACCCAGAAAAAAATCCACATACATATAGCAAATTCCTTTTAGACAAAGATGTCAAGAACACACACTGGCTGGGCACGGTGTGTGGTAGCTCACACCTGTAATCCGAGCACTTTGGGAGGCCAAGGTGGGCGGATCATGAGGTCAGGAGATAGCATTCTGGCTAACACGGTGAAACCCTGTCTCTACTAAAAACACAAAAAAAATTGCCAGGTGTGGTGGCACGTGCCTGTAGTCCCAGCTACTCGGGAGGCTGAGGCAGGAGAATTGCTTGAACCCGAGAGGCAGAAGTTACAGTGAGCCGAGATTGCGCCACTGTACTCCAGCCTGGGTGACAGAGCAAGACTCTGTCTCAAAAAAGGAACACACACTGGGGAAAAGACAGTCTCTTCAATAAATTATGGTGGGAACACTAGAAATCCATATGCAAAATAATGAAACTAGACCCCATCTCTTGCCATGTATAAAAAGCAAATCAAAATGAATTAAAGACTTAAATCTAAGATGTCAAACTATGAAAGCACTACAAGAAAACATTGGGGAAACTCTTCAGGATATCAGACTGGGCAGACATTTCTTTTTTTGAGATGCAGTCTCACTGCAATGCCCAGGCTGGAGTGCAATGGAGCAATCTCAGCTCACTGCAACCTCTACCTCCCAGGTTCAAGCAATTCTCCTGCCTCAGCCTCTCGAGTAGCTGGGATTACAGGCGTGCGCCACCATGGCCAGCTAATTTTTGTGTTTTCAGTAGAGACGGGGTTTCACCGTATTGGCCTGACTGGTCTGGAACTCCTGACCTCAAGTGATCCATCCGCCTCGGCCTCCCAATGTGCTAGGATTACAGGCATGAGCCACCGTGCCCAGCCTGGGCAGACATTTCTTAATTAATACCTCATAAGCACAGGAAACCAAAGCAAAAAGAGACAAATGGGATCACATCAAGTTAAAAGGTTTATGCACAACAAAGGAAATAATCAACAAAGTGAAGAGACAACCCACAGAATAGCAGAAAATATTTGCATACCATCCGACAAGGAATTAATAACCCAAATATATAAGGAGATAAAACACTCTATAGGAAAAAACCCCTAATAATCCAATTTAAAAATGAGCAAAATAATTGAATAACCATTTCTCAAAAGAACACACACAAATGGCAAACTGGTGTACGAAAAGGTGCTCAACATAATTGACCATTAGACAAATGTAAATCAAAACTACAACGATATAGCACTTCACTCCAGTTAAAATGTCTTTTATCCAAAAGATAGGCAATAACAAATGCTGGAAAGGATGTACAGAAAAGGAAACTCTCATATATTGTTGTTGTGAATGTGAATTAGTATAACCACTACGGAGACGGTGTGGTGGCTCACTCCTATAATCCCAATACTTTGGAAGGCCGAGGCGAGTGGATCACAAGAGGTCTGGAGTTCGAGACAAACCTGGGCAACATGGCGAAACCCCATCTCTACTAAAAATTACAGAAATTATCCAGGCATAGTGGCATGCACCTGTAATTCCAGGTACTCAGGAGGCTGAAGCACTAGAATCGTTTAAGCCTGGGAGGCAAAGATTGCAGTAAGCCAAGTCACGCCACTATATAGCCTGCGCCTCCAGAGTGATACCCTGTCTCCAAAAAAGAAAAAAATCCACTATGGAGAATAATTTGGAAGTTCCTGAAAAAAGTAAAAATACAGATATCATAAGATCCAGATCCAGCAATCCCACTGCTGGGTATTTATTCAAATGAAAGAAAATCAGTATATCAAAGAGATTTTATATCTCCACACTCATATTTCTTGCAGCACCATTCACAATAGCCAAGATTTGGAAGCAACCTAATTGTCCATCAACAGATATATGGAGAAAGAAACTGTGGTACTTACACACAATGGAGTACTATTCAGCCATTAAAAAAAAAAAAAATGTCATTTGTAACAGTGATCCTGTCATTTTAATGAACTGGAGGTCATTATGATAAGTGTTAAACCAGGCACAGAAAGACAAACATTGCATGTTCTGACTTATATGTAGGATCTAAAAATCAAAACAATTAAACTCATGAAGATAGAGAGTTGAAGGATGGTTATCAGAGGCCAGGAAGCAGAGTGTTGAGAGGGGAAGTAGGGATGGTTAATGAGTACAAGATACTTAGAAAAATGAGTAAGACCTAATATTAGCACAACAGGGTGGCAATAGTCAAAATAATTTAATTGTACATTTTAAAATAACTAAAAGAGTATAATTAGATTGTAACACAAATGATAAATGCTTAAGGAGACAGATATTCCATTTTTCACAATGTGATTATTACACATTACATGCTTGCATCAAAATATTTCATGTACTCCATAAATATATATACCCACTATATACCTACAAAAATTAAAAAATTACATTCAATATAAGTCACCTAACAACCCAGTGAAAAATAAAAGATTCTCATATTGAATAAAAAAGCAGAACCTGGCCGGGCGCAGTGGCTCACGCCTGTAATCCCAGCACTTGGGAGGCCGAGACGGGCGGATCACGAGGTCAGGAGATCAAGACCATCCTGGCTAACATGGTGAAACCCCGTCTACTAAATTGTATACTAAAAATACAAAAAAATTATCCGGGCGTAGTGGCAAGCGCCTGTAGTCCCAGCTACAGGCTGAGGCAGGAGAAGGCTAAGGCAGGAGAATGGCGTGAATCTGGGAGGCGGAGCTTGCAGTTAGCGGACATCACACCACTGCACTCCAGCCTCTCAAAAAAAAAAAAAGCAAAACTTGACTATAAGCTGTATATAACTTTATATTTTTTAAAAAAATTAAAAGATAAAGATAGAAAAGGATATACTTATGCAAACACAACAAGGTCATAAGGAAGTTGCGTGGGTCAATACCAGTATCACAAAAAGTATATTTTTTTCAAATAACACATATTACTAGGGATAAACAGGGTCATTTCATCATAATAATAATCAGTGCATCATAGGGAAATATCAGTTCTAAGTAGTATGCACCCAATAACAGAGCTTCAAAATGCATTAACCTGATAGAATGGAAACTGACAGGATTGATATTGATAAATATAACTGAAGATTTCAACTCTTCTCAGTAATTAATAAACCAACTACAAAGAAAGTCAGAATGAATACAGGAGATTTGAATAACATTGTCGATCAACTTTACCCACGTGATGTCTATAGGCTACTCTACACAGTAACAGCAGAAAACACATTCTTTCTAAGTGCAAATGGAACATTTGACTAGACCATATACTAGGTCATAAAACAAGTCTCAGCAAATTTAGAAGAACTGAAATTATATAAAGTATGCTCTCTGATCAAAATGAAAGTAGACTAGAAACGTAAAACAGAAGTATTAATAGATATAAAAATTTTCTAAATATTTGGGAAGTAACACATTTCTAAATAACCCATAGGTAAAACACAAAAGTAATTTGAAAATACTGAAATGAATAAAAATTAAAACATGACACATTAAAATTTGTATACTGTGGCTGAAATAATACTTAGACAATAATTTCTAGTACTAAAATGCTCATATTAGAAAAGAAGAAAATCTCAAATAAATTATCTAAGTTTCTACCCAAAAGAAACTAACAAAAGAAGAGCAAATAAACGAGAAGTAAGCAGAAGAAAGAAAACAGTGGAAATGAGACAGCTAGAAATTAGCTAGGCACCTGTTAAGATAGGCTCAAGCCTTCTTCATGTGGTCTTTCCACATGAGCTTGCTTAAGTTTCTTCAAGCTTGGAAGCCTCAGCATAGCTAGACTTTTTACACAGCAGCCAAGATGGAGGCAGCACCATTCTTTACGGCCTTGCCTCAGAGTCACAAAGGGCCACTTCTGCCATATTCTGTTGGTTACAGTCAACTCACAAGCTTTCCCAGATTCAAGGGGAGAGGAATTAGATGCCATTTCGTAATGAAGTAGTCTCAAGATTCTAGAAAAAAATGTGGTAAGGGAGATACTGCTGTAGACATCTTTGAACAATGTAATCTATATTATAGATCTGGGGTGACATATAGTATCATTTCCATTTACCCTGAAAACTACCTTTTACATTTGTGTAGTGCAAATCTGGTGACAAATTCAACTACTGTTTATCTGAAAATGTCTTTATTTTCCGTTTATTTTTGAAGGATATTTTCACAAGATACAGAGTTTTCATTGACAGGTTTTGTTTTGTTTTTCTTTCAGGACTTTACAGATATTCTACTACCTTCTGGTTTGCACTGTTTCTGGTAAGTTGGCTGTAGCTCTTATCACTGTTCTTCATTATGTAATACGCCTTTTCTTCTTTGGCTGCTTTAAAATTTTTCTCTTTGTTATAGTTTATTTAGCAATCTGATTACAATGTGCCTCAGTGTAGCTTTCTTTGTATTTATCTTGCTAAAGTTTTTTGAGCTATTTAAATTAGTGTGTTAATACTGTTTCTCAAACCTGAGAAACTCTGAACCCAGTTTTGTACTATGTCCATCTTATCTCTTAAATTACTGACTATATTAAATTATTTTAAGCCCCTGTCTGAAATTTCCAACATATGTGCCATCAGTGGATCTATTTCTATTGTCTATCTTTTCTTCTGTTACGGGTAACATTTTCTTGCTTCTCTGCGTGTCAAATTTTAGCTTTTTGCTGTAAAACTGTGTATGCTATGTGCTTGACAGTGTGGAATTGTCTTTTCTTCCTCATCCTTCAAAGGCCGTTGAGTTTTGTTGGAAGGCCTTTTTTTTTTTTTTTTTTTTATTGGCAGAGTCACTTTATCTTGCGAAATTGTTAGGGTCAAGAGTAGCTCTTGGGGTTAATATTCAAAATATGTCAAAAACTCACACTAAACAGCAAGAAAAATAACTCGATTAAAAAATAGGTAAAGGACCTGAATCAACATTTCTCAAAAGAAGATATGCATATGGCCAACAGGAATATGAAAAGATGCTCGGAATCACTAATTATCAGGGAAAGGCAAATTAAAATCATAATGACACATCAATTCATACCTAATAGAATAGCTACTATCAAAATGACAAGAAATAACAAGTGTTGAAAAGGATGTGAAAAAAAGGAAATCCTTGTGCATTATTGGTGGAAATGTAAACTAGTACAGCCATTAAGAAAAACAGTATGGGAATTCCTCAAGTAGTTTTAAAGTATACAACTACCATATGATTCAACAATCCCACTACTGAGTATATATTCAGAGAAGATGAAATCAGTTTGCCAAAAAGATATCTGCACTCCTATGTTCACTGTAGCATTATCACAATAGCCAAGATATGGAATCAATCTAAGTGTACATCAGTGGAGGAATGCATAAAGAAAATGTAATATAAATAGACAATAAAATATGGAATATTACTCAAACTTTACAAAGATGGAAATCCTGTCATTTGTGACAACATGGATGAACCTGGAGGACCTAATGTTAAGTAAGAAAAGGCACAGAAAGACAAATAGCGCATAACCTCACCTATACATGGAATCTACAAAAGTTGAACTCATAGAAGTAGACAGCAGAATGGTGGCTGCCAATGAACTCATAGAAGTTGAGTCATATTGATCAAATAATATAAAATTTCAGTTAGGAGAAATAAGTGCAAGAGATCTATTATACAACATTGTGACATTAGTTAATAACAATGTACTAAAATCTTGAAAATTGCTAAGAAAGGAGACTTTGTTTTTTTAACCACCCAAAAAAGTATATGAAGTAATACATATATTAACTAGCTCAATTTAGCCATTCCACAATGTATATATATTTCAAAACAACAAATGTACATGATGAACATATACAATTAAGAAAAAAAAACAGAGGAGCTCCTCCTCTAGAGCTTTGAGTAGCACTCTTAAGACATCATCTTCTGGGGTCTTACTGAATGCAAAAGATGTTTAGCTGGACTCCTTCATTCTGGTTGGTCAGAATTCCAATGTTTCTGTGTATGTTTCCAGTGACCTTTGGCACCCTTATTCATCTCACAGACTTCCAGTGGCTGTTCTCTGCCAAGCCTCACAGAGTTTCACTCTGCACATGGCTACTAAATTTTTTACCAAAGACTCAAGGGCTCTCCAGTGCTGATTAATAGAACTACTTCTTTGAACAATTCCTGCTCTCTGGTACCTTGCTCCACCAATCCCAGCTGTCACACCAGCCCTATAAGCCAGTCTCTGGGATTTTGCTTTTGTCTTTTCTTTGTAAAAACACTGCTTTTTGTTTGGGCTTTACTTTCCTATGTTACTATTTAGACAGTGTCCCCAGACAGAAAAATGGGGAGAATGGCAAGATTACCTTATGTGTTTCCCTTTCTTTGAAGTATCACTGCCTTTTTATGTCTTCTGTCAAATGCATGAATAGGGTTGCTTCATGTAGTTCATTCAATTTTATAATTGTTTATGGCAAAAGGGTAACTTTAATACCTTTTACTCTGTGATGGCTATAACTGGAAGTCCTATTAATGCCTTTTTAAATTAAAAATAGCATTGCCAATAAAACCTTAATTTCCACATATCAAAAGTCAAGCAAAGGAAACCAGTAAGTAGTAAAATAAAAATGTGGGCCAAGGGTGTGAGCAGACTTATATAATTTCCCATTAGTTTAATTTTCTTAGAATAAAAAAAATTCCAAGAGTCATATCATTTCTTGTTCATTTTCATTTCTCACTGACAGCTCTTCATTCTTTCCTAACCAAAGCCTAATTTTGCATTCAACTTCGAGTAGATCATTTATCATGAGTCAACTATGCCAATAATGATGCTCCTATTTCACTTTGTCAGATACTCAATCTCCCAGCCTCCCATAGAGCTGGAAGTGATCATATGGCAATATTTTGTTCAATGAGACATACAGGAAAGTTTGTCAGGGATCTCCTTAAAAGGTTCTTATTTTCTTAATAAAAGGAATAGGAGAAGACTGGTCCATTTCCTGTCTTGAATGTGGGTCTCTTCTGACTGTAATATAAATGAAAATGAAGAGTTCACACTCTAATTATACCAAAGGAGGAGAAACGAAAGACCTGGGTCCATAATGACATCACTAAGCAACTAAACCAATACAGCAACTGTCTGCCTTTGAGAAAAATAAAATTTATTTGTTTAAGCCACTCTAAGTTTTTTATTTCTTATAATAGAAAACATTTCTGATTAATTAATGCACACAGCATTTATTCTTTAGACTAACAAGAGTTTGCATATAAGATGTAGCTAGTTTTTAAATAGAATATTAGAAGAAAGGTGTTAGAAGCTACATTCTTTTGAAGCCTTTGGACCAATTGGGTTTTCTTTAGTGTCTATTAAATGCACGCCTCCCTTATATCACCCTATAGATTGCAAACTTCCTTGTAGCTAGAGATCTTCTCTTTTAAATATGGATCTAAGCACTTCTGGGAGTTCAAATTAGCTTGCTGATAAACTCTATTTCTAGATGTTCTATAAGTTATCTCTGTTATCTAGGTATTCTTTGACTCCATTAGGAACAAGGACCCTAAACACCTAAAACATTCTTCCCCCCACAGAAATGAGTTTGCTGGTAAGACAAACAAGCACAGGGATGGTCATTGTCTTACGTTCACATTCTCTGACGTCCAAGTTGAACTGCTGTAATGCTCCCAAGGTGAGCTGCCGCACTTCAGCTTCCAACAAAAGTTGCATCAAGGATGTAGCTAAATGCTTGCAAGCTGACATACACGCTGTCTGGGCCACCTTTCCCTGAAATACAAGAGTGTAAATCATAAAGTTAATGAATCTAACATAAATTAAAATAAAATTTCAACAAAACTTAAAATCACTTCTTTTTCAATTAGGAATTTCCCTAAAGTTCTCCTCATCATAATACCCTTCCATTCAAATAATCCTGGAATTAACATCTGGTGGCAATCATCTTATATAATAGCTCCATCACCATCAGTAGCTGTAACACTAAGGTGAAATTCACAAAGCCCAGTTATTTAATCAAGAATTACTTCTTTTCTAAATTGAAAGCAGACAAACAATATTGGAAATCCTAAGTAAAGTGAGAAACAATATTCTACAATATTGTAGAATACAGTATTCTACAGAGAATAAATTTCAGAAACTTCCTTCCAAGTTAAAAAATTCTTGAAAATCAAATGTGAACAATAATCCCTACTGTATCTAGAAACCAGTGTTTACTGCTTTATGATTTAACACATATAAAATGAAAATAATTATGGCCGGGCGCAGTGGCTCACGCCTGTAATCCCAGCACTTTGGGAGGCCGAGGTGGGTGGATCACAAAGTCAGGAGATCAAGACTATCCTGGCTAACACGGTGAAACCCCGTCAAACCCCGTCTCTACTAAAAATACAAAAAATTAGCCAGGCGTGGTGGCGGGCTTCTATAGTCCCAACTACTTGGGAGGCTGAGGCAGAAGAATTGGCATGAACCTGGGAGGTGGAGCTTGCAGTGAGCCAAGATCGCGCCACTGTACTCCAGCCGGGGGACAGAGTGAGACTCTGTCTCAAACAAAAAAAAAAAAAGAAAAGAAAAGAAAATAATTATTTAAAACAAAAAGGTTACCTGAAAAAAATAATTGAGGGGATGCATTTTGTTTTCTTAGAAAATACTGAGATTTATGAATATAAACTCTAGGTCAATTTTGAAAATATGGATTTTAAAATTAATATTTTAGTGTCTTCTTTAAAAGATTCAAGGTACTCTACATTTAGTGAATTATATAAATTTCATATCTGTTATTTATCATCTTTTTCAAAAGACAGGATGATATATGTTTTAAAAAGACTATGATCAATTTAGTGAATCATCCTTCTTTTTTGAAATTACAAAATCTTTCAGCCATACAGAAAAATACAGAATCATAAGATGAATACTTACGTATCCCCTAAACATTACAAATACAGTTTAAGACCCTGTGTGACCTCCTTAATCATTTTCCTCCCACTCCCCAGAGATGACCATTATTGGTATTAGGCATCCCATTTGTTTTTTAAAAGTACTATTATGACAAGTATATAACCAGAAACAATATGTTGTATTATTTTACATATTTTGAAGCTTTCTATAATATTATGTAGGTCCTTCTACAACTTCCTTTTTCAGGTGAATATTATGAATGTGAAAATTTTGAAGTGTATTGCATCTAGTTGTAGTTTATTCCTTTAATTGTTCCATAGTATTCCTTTTTGGAAGTATACCACAATTTATTTGGCCATTCCTCTTATGCTGGATATTTAGGTTATTTCTTTTTCTTTCTTTCTTTTTGTTTTGGCTATTATAAACAGAGTAAGTCAGTTCTAGTAAGAGATCATGAAAATGAAAGAGCATGACTACAGTGTCCCTTTTATATGTTTTTTCATATGTTATACTGCGTCAGTATGATTCTAGCAGGCTTTAAACAGAAAAACTATAAATAAAAAATATCATAATACATTTTAAAACTTACATAATTTTATATAATTTGGATAATTTCTTTGGAATTACTTTTTGAAGCTACTAGGATGAGGGGTATGAAGACTGTGATCCATAATGTATATGCTTGTATGTAAAGACAAACACAAGTGAAAGCTAGACTCCCAAATATCTGGTTAAATGACTCTGCTTATGGTATGTTCTGATTTACATTGTCCCTAGATATTTCGTAGAGTATTACTTCATTGCATAATCATCAGCACATTTATAAGTTTTTCTGCTAATTTTTCTACTAATTAAACAAAAGATATTTTATGGATTTTATGTCTTTGATTACTTTGTGGAATTGAATATTTTCTAAATTTGTATTTATTTGACTAAAATCTTATTTGTAGCATAAAAAATAATGATGACCTATTTTAGTATACAGACTATACATTTTCCTCATCTCTATGGTTTCATCTGTATTTTCTGATGGGCCACACTCTGGATGATTTAAAACAACAAAGGAGTTAATTTAGAGATCAAGTAGAACAGATACAATAGAGGCAAAAACAAATTCTAAAGAGAAAAGTCACATCATAAAAGAAATCCACATTAAATTACTTGGTTTTAATTAAACCCACTAGAGACCTAAGACAGGTACCTCCAAAGAAAAACAGGGTTCAACATAATGGTCAGGCTATGCCCACTATGAACTTTCAGAGGGGACAAGGTGTGAGACCAGCACAACTTATTGAACATTATTCCCCATGGCTTGCTTTTGTCAACTTTGTTGAAAATCAGATGGTCATAAGCGTGTGGAATTATTTCTGGGCTCTCTATTCCATTCCATTGGTCTGTGTGTCTGTTTTTGTACCAGTACCATGCTGTTTCGGCTACTGTAGCCCTGTGGTATAGTTTGAAGTCAGGTAATGTGATGTCTCCAGCTTTGTTCTTTTTGCTTAGGATTTCCTTGGCTATTCAGGGTCTTTTTTGGTTCTATATAAAGTTTTAAATAGTTAATTTCTAGTTCTATGAAGAATGTTATTGCTAGTTTGATAGGAGCAGCAATGAATCTGTAAATTGCTTCGAGCAGTATCGCCATTTTAACTATATTGCGTCTTCCTACTCAGGAATATGGAATGTTTTACCATTTTTTGTGTCATTTCTGATTTATTTGAGCAGTGTTTTATACTTCTCATTGTAGAGTTCTTTCATGTCCCTGGTTAGCTGTATTTCCAGGTATTTTATTCTTTTTGTGGCAATTGTGAATGGGATTGGGTTCCTGATTTAGCTCTCCACTTTGGTGCTGTTGGATGCTATTGATGTACAGGAATGCTACTGATTTTTGTACATTGATTTTGTATCCTGAAACTTTGCTGAAGTTGTTTATTAGCTCAAGGAGCTTTTAAGCAGAGTAGCCATATACAGAAGATTGGAATCAGACTCCTTCCTTATACCATATACAAAAATCAACACAAGATGGATTAAAGACTTAAATGTAAAACCTAAATCTATAAAAGCCTTGGAAGATAACCTAGTAAACACCTTTCTGGACAAGGGAACTGGCAAAGATTTCATGACGAAGACCCTACAAGCAATTGCAACAAAAGCAAAAACTGAAAAATGGGATCGAATTAAACCTAAGAGCTTCTGCACAGCAAAATAAACTATCAACAGAGAAAACAGAAAACCTACAGAATGGAAGAAAATATTTACAAACTATGCATCTGACAAAGGTCTGATATCCACAAGCTATAAGGAACTTAAACAAATGTACAAGCAAATAAACAAACAAACCCCCTTAAAAAGTAGGCAAAGGACATAAACAGCCACTATTCAAAAGAAGTCATACATGTGGCCAACAAGCATATGAAAAAATGCTCAATATCACCAATCATTAGAGAAATGTAAATCAAAACCAAAAGGAGATATCATCTCATACCATTCAGAATAGCTATTAGAAAAAAAAAAAATTTTAAAAACAGACGCTGGCAAGGTCGCAGAGAAAGAATACTTATACACTGCTGGTCAGAGTGTAAATTAGTTCAGCCATCGTGAAAAGCAGTGTGGTGATTCCTCAAAGAACTAAAAACAGAGTACCCATCAACCCAGCAATCCTACTATTGAATATATAACCAAATGACTATAAATTGTTCTACCATAAAGACACATGCACACGTATGTTCACTGCAGCACTATTCACAATAGCAAAGTCATGGAATAAACCAAAATGCCCATCAACAGTAGACTGAATTAAAAAATTAGGTACCTATACACCACGGAATACTACACAGCCATAAAGAAAGAATGAGATCATGTACTTTGCAGCAACATGGAAGGCACTGGAGACCTTTATACTTAGCAAACTAAAGCAGGAACAGAAAACCAAATGCCTCAGGTTCTCACTTATAAGCAGGAGCTAAATAAAGAGAACACATGGTCACAAAGAGGGGACTAACAGATGCTAGGGCCTGCTTGAGGGTGGAAGATGAAAGAAGTGAGAGATCAGAAAAAATACCTATCAGGCACTATGCTTACTACCTGGGTGACGAGATAATCTGTACACCAAACCCTCATGACATGAGTATACCTATATAACAAACCTGTCTGTATACTCCTACACCTAAAAGTTAAAAGAAAACAAACAAAAAATGAAAACAAACAAAAAAAGGTGTGAGACTCTATAGCTTTTCAACAGTGAGAGTAGGAATAGAGTGAATGAATGAAGCAAGACTAAAGCAGATGCCCAGAGACAGCACAGCAGATCAGAAATCAGAGAAAAGGTTAAGAAACTGCCATCTCTTGGGAAATACTACACACCAGATGTGCTACACTTAGGCACTTGATATATTTATGTAATCCTCACAATTACCCCCCCAAAATTGGTATTATTCTTTTCTTGTACATAAATAAACTAAGACTCAATGAACTTAAGAAATTTACACAAACTCATACAATTATTAGGTACTTCTACCCAATTCTTTTTTTTTTTTTTTTTTTTTTTTTTTTTTTTTGAGATGGCGTCTCGCTCTGTCGCCCAGGCTGGAGTGCAGTGGCGCAATCTGGGCTCACTGCAAACTCTGCCTCCTGGGTTCACGCCATTCTCCTGCCTCAGCCTCCGAAGTAGCTGGAACTACAGGCACCCGCCACCATGCCCAGCTAATTTTTTTTGTATTTTTAGTAGAGACGGGATTTGACGTCTTAGCCAGGATGGTCTCGATCTCCTGACCTCGTGATCCACCCGCCTTGGCCTCCCAAAGTGCTGGGATTACAGGCTTGAGTCACCGCGGTCTACCCAATTCTTAATCTGTGTCATTCCACAGATATATCTAGGTAATACATCACCTAAAAAGAAGTTATGTATTATAATGTGTCAGTGTATTACACTGAAACAGTTGGGCTAAACAGTTCCAGAAAATAACAGGGGGAAAAGGTGGTGGTAGTTCAGGAGCCAATTCTTCAAATGCAGAGTATCTGCTGGGTCATACTTTTTAACTTGTGGCCTAACATCCTTATCTAGAGCAAGATAGACACTTAAAGGACCTACTAAGCTGAACACTGAGATGATAAGAAAATCAAAGAGTTAAAAGCCCAATAAAGTCAGAGGCTGAGAAAACAGCATTTGAAAGTCTTGTTTTAGTGGCCAATAGAGACTGACAAGGAGAACCAAAGGTGACTGGGTAAAATGAAAATAGGATTCTTGGCCAGGCACCGTGGCTCAAGCCTGTAATCCCAGCACTTTGGGAGGCCGACATGGGCAGATTACGAGGTCAGGAGATCGAGACCATCCTGGCTAACATGGTGAAACCCCGTCTCTACTAAGAAATACAAAAAACTAGCCGGGTGAGGTGGCAGGCGCCCCTAGTCCCAGCTACTTTGGAGGCTGAGGCAGGAGAATGACGTGAACCTGGGAGGCGGAGCTTGCAGTGAGCCGAGATCCGGCCACTGCACTCCAGCCTGGGCAATAGAGTGAGACTCTGTCTCAAAAAAAAAAAAAAAAAAAAAAAAGGATTTTTCAGGGTCAGAAAGTACCAAGTTTGAACTTTTGTCTTTATCATTTGTTAGCTGTGTAATTTTGGTAAGCTATTTTATGCTTCTGACTCAATACTCATTTCAACATATTAAATCACATTAACTTTAACATTAACATGAAATATAGATTTGGTTTTCAAGACTGTATCAATATATATCAATCTGCTGTGTGCAATGGTTCACACCTGTAATCCCAACACTTTGGGAGGTCGAGGCAGGTGGATCACATGAGGCCAGGAGTTCAAGACTAGCCTGGTCAGCATGGTGAAAGCTTGTCTCTACTAAAAATACAAAAATTAGCCAGATGTCGTGGCATGCACCTGTAGTCCCAGCTACTTGGGAGACTGAGGCATGAGAATCGCTTGAACCTGGGAGGTGGAGGTTGCAGTGAGCCGAGATTGCACCACTGCACTCCAGCATGGGTGATAAAGCAAGATGCTATCTCAAAACAAACAAACAAACAAACTATATATATATAAAATATTGTTTATATATATATATAACATGTATATGTTTAGCTCTCTATTGATAAATACAGATCAAAGATGGAAGATCTCAAATATCTATCAAAAGCTAAACACATACATGTTATGTTACTCTGATATACTAGATTATTTAATTGCCCTCCAACCATTTTCCAAACTACTTTTTCTCAAGCTAATTCTTTATTTCCAAACAAAACTATAATTGCAGAAATGTATGGCTTCATTGTTAAATATTTTTCTTTTTCTTTTTTCTTTTTTTTTTTTTTGAGACAGACTCTCACTCTGTTGCCCAGGCTGGAGTGCGGTGGCGCAATCTCACCTCCGCTTCCTGGGTTCAAGCAATTCTCTGCCTCAGCCTCCCAAGTAGCTGGGATTACAGGTGCCTGCCACCACACCTGGCTAATTTTTTTGTATTTTTAGTAGAGACAAGGTTTCACCATCTTGGCCAGGCTAGTCTTGAACTCCTGATCTCGTGATCCACCTGCCTTGGCCTCCCAAAGTGCTGGGATTACAGCCATGAGCAACAGCACCTGGCCTGTTAAATATTTTTCTAGTCCTAGAAAGCAATTTGGAGCTTTGCTAATTCACAGTCCATCTCCACTCTTTCTCATTTGTGCTATCCATTAAAATGCTGTTCATAGGCTTTCTAAGAAAGAATAAACACAGACTCAAGCAATAACAAACAATTACAAGGCAATAAAAATTGATGGTTTCACCTTTTCATTAAGTATTCTTAATATGATGCTGACTCATATTAAGAAGCTTACAGCCAAAATCTATAGGACAATGTATGAATTTGGAACATAAGAAAACCTAATCTGACAAAATTTCCTATAAAACTGTCATCAATTGTCCTATAAAATTGTACCTCTAGGAACAATTTCAAGTCAGTCATAATTATGTATAGGCTATTATACCTAACGAAACTATGTAAATACCAGGGCAAAGAGATTGCACAATAATAAAGACAGAATGTCAGACAACAGGAGAAATGAGCTATCACATCATATTTTGAACATATGAAAAATCTGTGATTTGGGGAGGTTTGGGACACAAGGTCTTGCAACTAATTCTATAGGCAAAATCATGCTGCCTCTCAATGCATTTGTAATATTTATGCACTCCAAGACAGTCAATAAATATCAACTACAAGAAATGAAAGTCAACTACGAAAGCATTTAAGTAGTTTATACTATTTCTCAATCTAGTTACAATAACTTTTTGTAAGATTTGAGAAGGGCAGAGGAGTAAACCTGTAAGAAAATTCATGTTAATTCAGAAGTCCAGATATTATCATAGTGATAACCAAAACTAGGCCTAAGTTAATACTGATAAAAATTCTCTTTTTTTTTTACCATGTAACTCTTTGGTAGCCAAATCAACTCATTTCCTTAAAAATATGCCCCAGATTCATATTCTGTAATTAAAATCACCCTCTTTAATTCCTACTCTTTCCCTATTTACTGTCTTGCACATTCAACTTATACCATAACACTTTGTACTGGAAGATACATGCACTGTTATTTCACGAATGTACATTAACTTAAAAGGTGCATAGTTTGCTCTTGAGACAAATGAAAATGGAAACAACATACCAGAACTTATGGGAGACATAAAAGAGCAGGTGTTAAAAGGAACGTTTATAGCAATAAATGCCTACATCAAAAAAGACGGAAGATCTCAAATAAACAACCTAATATTATACCTCAAATGAACTAGAAAAACCAAGAATAAATTAAGCCCAAAGTGAGTAGAAAGAAGGAAATAATAAAGATCAGAGTAGAAATAAATAACATAAAACTAGAAAAACAAAAGAAAAGATCAACAAAATTAAGAGTTGGCTTTTTGAAAAGGAAAACAAAATCAACAAACTTTTTAACTATACTAAGAAAAAGAGAGATGACTCAAATAAATAAAACAGAAATGAAAAGGAGGCATTAAAGTTAAGTATACAGAAATACAAATGATCATAAGAGGCTACTATGAACAAATACACACCAACAAATTGGATATCCTAAAATAAATAGATAAATTCCTAGACATACAAACTACCAAGATTAAATCATGAAGAAATAAAAAATCGAAATAGATGAATAATGACTAAAGAGCAATTGAATCATTGATCAAAACCTTCTACAAAAGAAAAGGCCAGAACCTGATGGCTTTACTGGTGAATTCCACTAAACATCTAAGTAAAAACTATTACCAATCCTTCTCAAACTCTTCCAAAAAAACCGAAGAGGAAGGAAAACCTCCAAACTAATTTTATGAGCCCATCACGATCCTGATACATAAACCAGATAAAGATAATACCAAAAAAGGAAAATTATAGGTCAATATAACTAATAAACATAGATGCAAAAATTCTCAGCAAAATACTAATAAACTGAATTAAATAGCACATTAAAAGGAATATTTACCACGATCAAGTGGGATTTATCTCTGGGATGAATGAATGATTCAACATATGCAAATCAGTAAGTGGGACACATCACATTAACACAATGAAGGACAAAAACTACATGCTCATCTCAGTAGATGCAGAAAAGGCATTTGAAAAAACTCAACATCCTTTCATGATAAAAAAGCTCTCAACGAATTAGGTATAGAAGGAATGTAACTTAATACATTAAAAGCCATATATGACAGTCCTATAGCTAATATCATACACAAAAGAGAAAAGCTGAAATCATTTTTTTGTAAGATTAGGAACAAGACGGGGCGTGTACTCTCATCATTTCTAATCAACACAGTTCTGGAAGTGCTAGCCAGGGGAGTTAGTCAAGAGAAAGAAATAAAAAGCATCCAAATTGAAAATGAAGTTAAATTGTTCACCGACTGTTTGAAAAATAAATATGATCTTGAGAGGTGAAGCCGGCTGGACTTCTGGGCAGGTGGGGACTTGGAGAACTTTTCTGTCTAGCTAAAGGACTGTAAACACACCAATCAGCGCTCTGTGTCTAGCTAAAGGTTTGTAAACGCAGGGATCAGCACTCTGTAAAAACGCACCAATCAGTGCTCTGTGTCTAGCTAAAGGTGTAAACACACCAATCAGCCCTCTGTAAAAACGCACCAATTAGCGCTCTGTGTCTAGCTAAAGGTTTGTAAACGGACCAGTCAGCACTCTGTAAAATGGACCAATCAGCAGGACGTGAGTGGGGCCAAATAAGGGAATAAAAGCTGGCCACCCCAGCTAGCAGTGGCAACCCGCTCGGGTCCCCTTCCACACTGTGGAAGCTTTGTTCTTTTGCTCTTCACAATAAATCTTGCTGCTGCTTACTCTCTGGGTCTGCACTACCTTTGTGAGCTGTAACACTCACTGCGAAGGTCTGCAGCTTCACTCCTGCAGTCAACGAGACCACGAACCCACTGGGAGGAACAAACAACTATGGACGCACCACCTTTAAGAGCTGTGACACTCACTGCCAAGGTCTGTGGCTTCACTCCTGAAGTCAGCAAGACCATGAACCCACCAGAAGGAAGAAACTCCGACACATCTGAACATCTGAAGGAACAAACTCCAGACACACCATCTTTAAGAACTGTAACACTCACTGCGAGGGTCTGCGGCTTCAT
Source organism: Mandrillus leucophaeus (assembly GCF_000951045.1). Lineage (NCBI taxonomy): Eukaryota > Metazoa > Chordata > Mammalia > Primates > Cercopithecidae > Mandrillus > Mandrillus leucophaeus. The sequence goes on from NW_012102210.1 coordinate 1,750,249, forward strand.
TCTTGAAGTCAGCGAGACCAGGAACCCACTGAAAGGAACCAATTCCGGACACAATCGTATATAGAGAGAAATCTAAAAATTCCACCAAAACCTGTTAGAACTAATAAACAAATTCAGTAAAGTTGCAGGATACAAAATAAACATGCAAATATCAGTTGTGTTTCTATACACTAACAACAAACTATCTGAAAAAGGAATCAAGCAAAAAATCCCACTTATGACAACTATTTAAAAAACTATTTAAAAAACTTAGCTAAAGAGATGAAATATTTGTATAATTAAAAGTATAAAACAATACTAAAAGAAATTTAAGAAGACACAAATAAATGGAAAGACGTATCATGTTCATGAATTGAAGGAATTAATATTGTTAAAATGTCCATTCTACCCAAAGTGATCTACAAACTCAATACAAGCCTTATCACAATACCAATGACTTTTTTAAAATAAATAGAATAAATAATGCTAAAATTCATATGGAACCACAAAAGACCCCAAAAGCCAAAGCAATCTTTTACAGAAATAATGAAGATGGAGTTGTCACACTACCTGATTTCAAAATCCAATACAAATCTATACTAATCAAGACAGTATGGCACTGGTGCAAAAACAGATACACAGACCAGTGGAACAGAACCAGGGCTCCATAATAAATCCACACATTTATGGTCAAAAAATTTTTGATAAAGATACCAATAACACACAATGGGGAAAAGACTCTTCAATAAATGGTGCTGAGGAAACTAGATATCCACATGCATAAGAATGAAATTAGTCCCTCATCTCACATTGTAAACAAAAAATAATTCAAAATAGATTAAAGACTGAAACATAAGACCTGATATGAAACTACTAGAAAAATATAGAGAAAAAGCTCCATGACATTGATCTGTACAATGACTTTTTTTTTGTATATGACCACAAAAGTACAGGCAACAAAAACAAAAACAGACACATATGATTACATCAAACTAAAAAGCTTCAGGACAGCAAAGGAAATAATCAAAAGTGTGAAGAGAACCTACAGAATGGGAGAATATACTTGCAAACCACACATCTGATAAGGTGTTAACATCCAAAATATATAAGGAACTCAAACTCAATGACAAGAAAACAAATAAACTGATTAAAAAATGGGCAAAGGATCTGAATAGACATTTCTCAAGAGAAGACACATGAATAGCCAAGATGTATATGAAAACATGTGCAACATCACTAGTCATCAGAAAAATGCAAATTAAAACCACAATGAGATACCACCTCTCATTTGTTACAATGAATATTATCAATAAGACAAAAGGTAACAAGTGTTGGTGAGAATGTGGAGAAGAGTGAACCTTTGTAAACTGTTGGTGGAAATGCAAATTAGTATAGCTATTATTGAAAACAGTATGGAAGTTCCTCACAAAATTTAAAATAGTATTACTATGTGATCCAGTAATCCTACTACTGAATATATACCCAAAAGATATGAAATGAGCATGTCAAAAAGACACCTGCACTCCCATGGTCATTGGAGCATTATTCCCAATAGCCAAGATACGGAGATTACCTATTGTCC